>NC_053451.1:116040652-116366093 GCF_015227805.2 Hirundo rustica
CTGGAGAAAAGGAGGCTCAGGGGGAACCTTGTGGCTCTGCACAAGCCCCTGACAGGAGGGGACAGCCGGGGGGGGTCGGGCTGTGCTCCCAGGGAACAGGGACAGGAGCAGAGGGAACGGCCTCAGCCTGGGCCAGGGGAGGCTCAGCTTGGACAGCAGCAGGAATTTCCCCATGGAAAGGGGGCTCAGGCCTTGGCAGGGGCTGCCCAGGGAGCTTGGCAGTGCCCATCCCTGCAGGTGGCACCTGGAGGTGGCACTCAGAGCTCTGGGCTGGGGACAAGGTTGGAATCAGTCAAACTTGGACTTGATGATCCTGGAGGTCTTTTCCAACCTCAGGGATCCTGGGATTCTGTGAAAACTTAAGACCTAAGCAGAAACAGAGGGAGAGGAAAAAAAAACAAACAAAAAAAAACCCCAAGACAAGGTGAATGAGAGAAGCACAATAATGAGCTTTGGCCGAAGGGCGGCGGGTCGGTCACCACGTGGGGATTGTGCAAGACCTGAGATGTCTCAGAGATGGCAGCGATAGGAGAGACACGGCAGGGCCAGAACTTGTGCTCTGAGTGACGCAGGGAGGAGCTTGACAGAGGAGCACGTCCTCTCCTATCAGAATCTCAGATGCTGATAACATTTCCCCCCTGCCCATAATATTTTTTGACACTGTGAATCAGGGTGTTTTTCAAATACAGCTGTCTGACATACAGGAGAAGTGGGCAGACTTTACACTGCCAGACTGGAAAATCCATTTACTCTCCGCTTCTTCATTTGACAGAGGTGAGGTACAGATTAAGGAGTGGAGACTTTTTGCTTTCAGGCCGTGAAAAATTCAGTATGACTTAGAAACATGAAATCATTGAATAGTTTGGGTTGAAAGGGACTTTGAAGACCATCTCATTCCATCCTCTGCCATGGGCAGGGATATCTTCCATTAGTCCAGGTTGCTGAGTCCCATCCAGCCAGGTCCTGAACACCTCCAGGGATGGGGAGTCCACAGCTCCTCTGGGCAACCAGTGTTCTAACAGCAATCTAAACTTCTTACTGATTCCAGAAAGTTTGAATTAATTTACTATGAAAAACAATATGAAAAATTAAAAAAAAAAAAAATCCAGAAAGGATGGAAAACTCAGGGTTGGCAGCAGGGTTGGAGAGGTCAGAGTCAGCGAGGTCACAGCTATGCTGGTGTTGGTGTCTGTCGCACACGGGAGGTGATGTCAGTAGGAAAAGGAGGTGGAGAGATCAGACTCCAGGAGGAATAGGTGATAGAGACAGGTGAGGATTTACAGCATGAGCTGGAGATGACCTCTGCCTCCAGTGCTGACTCACAAACCAACCCTGTAGTTTAGACAGACGTGACACGGTGTACACTGAGGGAAAAATACATATCTGTGAGGGGTGTTGTGTGCAATCCCCACGGATTGCAGCTGCAGCCTTACTCATGGGCATCATTGACAAGGATGAATAAAGTAATCTAATGAGGGAAAAAGGCAGGGAGCAGCTGGTCACACCCCGTGTGTGGCTGCCTTGCTTCACTGGGAGGAGCATCCCAGGATTGCAGCTTCCATTCCATCTGGAGATCCACACCGAGTGGGAAAGGGTTGTGGGTTTGGCACCAAAGAGGATGTGCTAAAGTGTGAGGGAAGGCAGCAGAGTGTCTCTGGGGCTGTGAGGGCTTTCCCTTGCTGCAGCAGAAGTGGTGAGGGCCGGGTTGGAGGTCTGGCAGGCAGGGCTTTGTGGTCATTCAGGCTGGAAGGGACCTCTGGGGTCTTCTGGTCAGCATCCCCCACACCCAGAGCCGAGCTCTGTGGTGTAACAGCAGGGCCAGGTAGTGTGCAGACATTCCTCATGGGATAAACCCTGTGGTGGTGACAGCATTTGTCCGATCCTTTGGCACCAGCCAAAGTTTGAAATTCAGGTGGGCACTCCTCAGCAGTGCCTGCAGGGCATGGAACATCCCCTCCTGAAACCCTCACCCTAACCCCAGCTTCCTCCTGCCTCTGCTGCTCTGGGCAGAGCTGCAGTTTTATTTGTTGAGTTTTTGTTCCTGAAGCCCTTATGTGAAACCAAATTTTCCTTTTCCTCTGTGCTGTCGTTTTGTTTTAAACAAAATCTTACATTCTTCTGCTTCCCCGTAATTCCAGGACTTGGGTAGGGTACATTTCGTGGGCCTGAGACCTCATGACAAGATCAAGCTGTAAAAAAAATAAAGCCAACTCCAGACAATTTTCCACAGTGGAACGCTGTCTAAGTTGTGTTTGCTAGGACATGGTGCCCCTTGTCCCCACAGAAATTCAGATGTGCTTCCCCACTCTTCTGGCAGACACTGTTTATGTCTTCCAACATTTCGAAAGGAATGGCAATTAACAAAGCTATTTATGTGCCTGAGTAAATTAAAGAAAAAAAAAGCTATGTCATAGCATAGTTGTTGTATCGGCATCATCTGCTTAGCCCGGATTTTTGAGCAGCATTTACTGGGAGTGTTTTTTGAAAGATCTCCAGAAGATGTGGCAGTGTCCAGTGGCACGGGAGACCTTTCTAACCCTGGGCTGAGGCAATTCTTGTGCCTCCCTCTGCCTTAAATCACCTTTATCTGATCTGCTCACGTTTACAAAAGGCTCAAGTGCCTCTTGAGCCCAATCTGGATGGAGATAAACTGCTTCTGGGTGGAGTGCTGCTAGGAAGGGCGAACTTCCTCCCCTCCATAGATGGCTGAAATATATAATCTTCGAGAATTAAAGGCTCTAATTAACTCACAGGGAGCTGTGTCCACGGGAGCACTTCCCAGAGGGGTGGAGGAGAGCCAGGATGCCTCTGCAGGGACATCTCCTCCCTGGATTGTGGTCTGGGTGCCCACACAGGGACCAAGACCCAGGGAAAAGGCAAGAACCATGGGGTTTCATATGAAAACAGTGGAAATCACCAGGAAAAGGGAGCACATTTCCCTTTGTAATTGTTTTCACCACGCTCCCTTGTTAGAAAGCCGTGGGGATGTGGAGGTTGTAGCGCTGAGGTAGCACCATCCAAAAGACAGGAAAGGTAGAGCTCTCCTGGTTTTTGCTGATTGCTCACCTGAGCAATGTGAAAAAAGAGTGGAAGAAGTGTGACCAGCAGGCCAGGAGAGAAAATTCTGCCCCTGTGCCCTGCTAAGGTGAGAGCCCACCTGCAGAGCTGCCCCAGCCCTGGGGCCCAGCACAGGGAGGATGTGGAGCTGCTGGAGAGAAACCAAGATTTAAAATAATAATAATAATAAAAAAAACCCCTAAAAGATGATGACCTAAAGAACACCATTGCTGGCTACCCAGTGGTGGAGGCTTCCTTGGAGTTCAGTGCTCCAGGTGAACACGCCCAAGGAGAAGAGAGGCAATTCCATCCAGAAAAATCAATGGAGGGCGAAAACCCTTCATCCGGAAAGGAAAACATCAACCATGTGGTGCTGTGGGTGAAACTCAGCCTGGCTGCCTGGGTGGGCAGGGACAGCCAGACTGGGATGCTCCTGGTAAAGAGAGGTCTCCCAGTGCCTCCTGGAAGCTCTGACATTTCTCCCTAATTTCAGTGGCGAATTTGCAAATGGCAACAAAAATGAGTTCTGGCCACCTGGGTCCAGCATAGGCATGGACCAGCCAGGGCTACTCAGATGAAAGCTGTTTTGTAGGAAGCTGAAAATGCCAAAAAATAGCAGTGTTTGGGTAAATCTTTCTATTTGCTTACAGATTTTGTGTGGGTTTTTAAAGCCCCAAGGAGATGCATATGGCCATTTCTACCTCTGAGCCCAGCTCGCACTGCTCAGGAGAAGAATCACCAGAAGAAGACCTGGTTTTGTGTTGTGCTGGACACATAATTTGCTCCCTCCAACTTTAGCTAAATCAGAAAAATGTAGGTAAGCACCCAAAACATGAAACTCTTTGTGCAAGGATATTTTCAATGCTCACACCCTTTCTCCTCTTCCTCTCAGGTCCCCTTTTAGCCCTTCTGGTGGGTCTTTTTTGATTTCCTCCAAGCTTATTTAAGGACAGGCTATTTTTTTCTCCTGGGGCAGCAGAAGACAAAGACCACTTGTCATTTGTTTTTTGCTTTTAAAGGGACACAGTGTCTGTTCTTAGAGCGCCAAGAGTCCCCGTTCAGGCACTCGCTGGTTTTGGCTTTCCAAGAAAAAACAAAAATATAAATCACTTGCGAGCTAAAATTAATCCTGGGAAATTTCAGACCAACGGGAACATCCTTGAGAAAGCCAGAGCATAAACAAGGGGCGAGAAAACAAACATTGCTTTGAATGCTGCTGCTTGTGATGTTGCTCCGACAGAAGGAAACGGGCTCAGGCTTTAATGGATCAAAAGAAACAAAGGACTGGCTCGGCTTCACTCACCAAACCCAGCAAGCTGTGTGTGCTCAGCCACAGCTACAAACAGACTATTTCTTTCCTCCTGCGAGCAAAAAGAATGTCTTGACCAGCTATCATCTCTAAGCCATGGTTTCTGAGGCGGGGGACAGGTTTTTAGCGCAGATCAGGGTGAGCAGGTGGCTTCGTGGCACGGCAGGGTCAGTGAAACGCTCTGGGACACTGGGCTGAAAGTAATGGCACTCAAATGTGCATTTCAGCAGAGTGCTGAGGGCACAGCAAGTGCATTTAAGGTTGGGCATGATGATGGGATCGTGTTCGCCTAAAAGGGCGTCAGCCTTTTTGTAGTGCCAGCACATGGCTTTTTATTTAAACACAAAGACATAAATATGTTGCATAGCAAGTGTATAACACAACAGGAATATACATATCACTTTTAAAATAACCCCAGAGATGGTTTTAAAATGTCACAGCTCCCCATGCAGCCTTGGTGTGAACACCTTTAGTTCTGTTCTTGAAGAGCATCCCCATAAATACATTGCTTTTTTTCCACATGCCTCGGCCTAGTGGAGAGCACGGCATGGCTGGTGGTCTTAAAAGATCTTTAAGAGTCAGGCCCAATTGTAATATTAATTTTACAACTAACGCAGTCAAAACAACCACTGCTGTTAAACGTGGTTGCACAAGCTCAAATTAAAGAGCTCTCTAATTTACCCAGAGCTATGCCATAGATCATGTTTTATACTGGTTATCATCAGCTACCCAGTTTGTCCAACACTTTGGATGTTATTACTTCAAGGAGGGGCTGCGGTGCTCCGTGCCAAAATTGCCGGTTGTCCTGGGTTGAGACAACCATTAAACTCCTGCAGACTGAAGCCAATTTCATTATGAATCATGGATTTTGTGGATTACCACATGCTTACTTAAAAGGACAAATAGCTTTGCTACTACAGGAATAACAGTCTCCCTGAGATCAAAAGCAAGAAGGGGAAAAAAAAAAAAAAATGCCTCCAGTCATGAAGAACACTCGAAGCAAGTGGTGGCACAAGGATTATATATTACCCATGCATGTAGAGCAAAGCAAACTGTCATTAAACATTCCAGGAATGCAGCTGAGGAGTCCTGGCAAACTCTTGGAGCGGTGGAGGTTTTGGAGGCCAGAACTTTTATTTTTAATTTTTAAATGGAGTCTTTCTGTTAAGCTCTTTGCAGCAGCTCAAGGAAGATGTCAGGCTCGCCTTGGGCTTTTGTGGACATGTTTGAAAATCAGGGCCAGGGCTGATGATCTGCTGCTTAAGGATTTGGGAGCTCAGCACTGGGTAGGAGGAGGAGGTGGCTGGAGTTTTGCTCTGGCTGACACATCTGAAAATCTACATACTTACCAGTACTTCCCCTATTTTAACTGCAAAAATTGAAATCCTGCATATCTGCTGCTGTTGGGAATGTGGGAGAAGAAAGTGAAGAAACAGCTATTTTTCCCCCAGTGGTGATATACCCTGAGTGAAAACCTTTGCAGAAAAGGATTGTGGGCTTTTCTGAAAGCCACTTTCCTTTGAAAAACACAGATATGTAATAGAGTGTCCCTTATGAGGTACACACATGGCTGCTGCAGGAATAAAATCTTTCTATCTGCGCAGTCTTCAGGAGCAATGCAGGAGTTTCAGATGTTCTTCTTTCTAGAGCCTATTTTTAAAAGATTTTTTTAAATTAATTTAATTATTTTAAAAAAAAAAAATTAAAGAGCAAAGTAACAAGCGTGACAATTTAGCCACAGGTTTCTTGGAGGCATCTCTGGACTGCAGCACTTCCCAGGACCTCTCTTCATGTTTATCAGGGCAATAGAACTGCACAGAGACCAAAAGCTACCACTGAGACCAAGGATTTTTTTTTTCTTTCAGGGCTGTGACACATTTCCCAAGAATTTAAGTACAGTTCAGGACAGAATAAGAGAGTGGCAACCTCTCTTTTATTTCTTTGTCATCCTGAAAGGAGAAAAGTTTGAGATGTTTTTGAGGGTCCCTCCTGCCCAGTCCAAATTTCACAGAATCGTAAAATGCTTTGGGTTGCACTGGATCTTAAAGATTATCTTGTTCCAATAAAACTGGACATGGGCAGGATCTTTGGGGTACCTTCAAACCATTCTATGATTCTGTGACCCTTTGATGAGCAATTTCAGCCAGCTGCAGGGAGATTTAACTCCTTCCCTTTCCAGCGCTTTCCCACCTGTGGATAAGGAGTTTGATGATCTGCTTTGCATATCCTGGTCTTGGATGTTACCTAAATAATTTGGGCAGCTGAAAATGCTGCCTTGGGTCTGGTGAGAGCACTTTGCCTGGGGATGTGTAGAGAGCCCTGAGCATTTATACAGGCTCCCTGAGGGACTGAATCTGCAGAGATAAGGGAATGACAGGGCACAGCCCCTGTGACATGTGCAGAGCATCTTAGGTCACAGTTACGTCTCCTTTGGATCCATAAAAGGTGTAGATGGGATTTCTGTATTCCTGAGTTCAGTTTTCCTTGTGACAGAGGTGACAGGGTGTTTGTTCCCCAGGTAAAACCTGGAATGGTGTGGGGGGACACTGAGGTGTTGCACCATCGGTGTTGGTACAAAACACCAGAAACTCGGAGGCTCTGACAGCGAGCTCTTGGCTCGTACTCCCTGGCTGCATCCGAGTGAGTGCAGAGCCCACAGCCCTGCCTGGGCTGCAGGATTCCTTCCAGCCCAGCCAGCCCAGAGCAGGGGCTGCAGGGTTGCTTCCAGCCCAACCAGGGACTGGAGGATTCCTTCCAGCCCAACCAGCCCAGAGCAGGGGCTGCAGGATTGCTTCCAGCCCAACCAGGGGCTGCAGGATTCCTTCCAGCCCAACCAGGGTCTGCAGGATTGCTTCCAGCCCAGAGCAGGGGCTGCAGGATTGCTTGCAGCCCAACCAGGGGCTGCAGGATTCCTTCCAGCCCAACCAGGGGCTGCAGGATTGCTTCCAGCCCAACCAGGGGCTGCAGGATTGCTTCCAGCCCAACCAGGGGCTGCTGTGTGAGTCTGAGCAGCTGGACAGCCGAGGAAGGCTCGGAGCTGTGCTGGCTCCTGTCCCACCAGCTCAGGCCAAGGTTACAACTGCTTGTGTGTGGCCTTTGTAAATACGCTGCTGGTGAGCGTTGCTGTGCTGGGTGTGAACCCCTCTGCACCTTACTCCAAAATTACCGTCCCTCGTCTGCAGCCACTTTCTGTTGCCTCCGGCCACCCCTGCGCCTGCCCCAGCCCACCTCTGTCCTGAGAGTGACATCACTCCGTGTCAGGGCGAGCTGTGCCAGCAGATTCCCGCAGTTTGCTTCATGAGGGCTCAGCCAGGGCACCCCTGTGTGCTCCAGGGAGGCGAAAGGACAAAGTCCCCTGTGTGGGTGACATGGCTCGTTTGGCAGCCCTGAACCCTTGCACTGAGCACACCTCCCACCCTGCTGGGCACCCAGCCAGGGGCTGCACCCACGCATGTGGAGCCCACACCACCAGCATGAAAGGAATCAGCTTTCTCATGGAGTGGGGCTCCTCTGGCTGGTGGGGTTTCTTTTTTTTTTCCCTAACCCCTCTCTTCCTCTTTTTCTTGACTGCCATTCAATTTTGCCGCCAGATCTTGTTCTCACTCTTTTTTTTTTTTTTTCCCTCAGCAAGAAACCTGCCCACATCCTTTTAATTGCATTAAAAAGCCTTCTCCAGCCTGTAAATAAATATAGTGAAAAAGCCAAAGCTCTAATTATAACTGTTAATGCTTGACTACAAAACGTCATCCACCAGGCAACACACAGGTGCTGACAGCAGCTAAATGCTGCCTCAGGCAGCTCTTGTGCTGCTTTCTGCAATGCCCTCCACACCTTATCAAGAATTAATGCATTGTTGCACTGCTGCTCGTCCTGGAAGCCCCAGGGTGTGGAGCAGAAGGGGACTGTGCAGCTCTGGGACCCCACTCTCTCTGCTCAATCCCGCTCTTTGCCCAGATCCTGCCTCAGAGGGGATGACCCTGCCTCTCTCTACACCCGCTCCCAGCTTGGAGCTCCCAGGTGTGTCCAGATGGATGGTGAGAGTTCAAAGAGGCAGCGAGCTGGGTGCTCACAAGTGGCTGCAGATAAGGCCCAGACGGTGACTGGGGTATGATTCAGGTGATGAATGAGGGCTGCTCCCTCTCCCTCTGCTGAAACCTTTGCTCCTTCAGACAGAGAAATGGAGAGCTGACACGGTCTGTGCTCCCAACCAACTCTGAGGACAAGGCTGCTCCCTGTCCTGGGTTTCCTGGCAGGTCAGGACCTCGGGTGTTAAGCCTCGCTTCTGAGGCGGCTCATAAAACGGATTTATGAAAGCCAGGGAGTATTGTAAAAGTCGGCACACCCTTGGCCTCCACTTTGTGCATCTGCAAGAAGGTGCTGCCCTGGGAATTGCTGTCTGGTAGAGGGATCTGCCTGTCCCCTGTCCCCCTCTGCCATTCCCCTTATGAGCATCTCCTTGGCAGCAAAATTCCCTCCTTCAGGAGCCGCGCCTGTGTCACACAGCTGGGACACAGCAGGTCCTGCCTGTGGGGAGCACAGATGGCCTTTTTTGGGTTTGAGTGGGCTGCAGAGTCCTGCAGCAAGGCCAACGAGACCAAGAGTATCTGGCTGTACTCCTCCAGCCAACTCAGGCCTAGTCACCTTCTCTGGGCTGGAAAACGTGAGGGAACAGCTCTGCCGGAGTGATCTCGTGCTGTCAATCCTCCTCTCAAACTCAGGCCTAGTCACCTTCTCTGGGCTGGAAAACGTGAGGGAACAGCTCTGCCGGAGTGATCTCGTGCTGTCAATCCTCCTCTCAAACTCAGGCCTAGTCACCTTCTCTGGGCTAGAAAACGTGAGGGAACAGCTCTGCCGGAGTGACCTCATGCTGTCAATCCTCCTCTCAAACTCTGGCCTAGTCACCTTCTCTGGGCTAGAAAACGTGAGGGAACAGCTCTGCTGGAGTGATCTCATGCTGTCAATCCTCCTCTCAAACTCAGGCCTAGTCACCTTCTCTGGGCTGGAAAACGTGAGGGAACAGCTCTGCCGGAGTGACCTCGTGCTGTCAATCCTCCTCTCAAACTCTGGCCAGTCCTGGAGTTTTCCAGGGAGCTCTCAGCCTCCAAAACTGGAGGTGAAGGCCGGGTTCATTCGGGTGCCTTCATTCTTTTCAGTGCATGGTCTGAGGGTGTTTTCACCAGAGACACAGAGACCCCACTCTGCCGACTGGCAAGGAGGGTTTCCCGTGGGCACTGGGAGTTTTCTCCAGCTTTGTACCCCTCCATCCTGTTTTTTCTGGCACTGCAGAATACATGCAGAGTGGAACCAACGCTGATGCTGAGCCCCCAGGCCACGGGGGCAGCAGGAGAGGGGGAACCACCCCCGGTGCCCAAGGGGTCAGTTTTGGCCTGCCCAGGTGGCAGTGGGTCACTGCAGGAGCTTAGGCCTGGACATCTTCCTTGCTGAGCTCCTGCTTCCCCTTCCCCACTGCAAATTATAAAATCCCAAAACATTTCTGGACGTTATAAGCAGCCCGTAAGGAGTTTTGTCAGGGTTTGATGACCTTCCAGGCCTTAGCTGGGCAGAGAGGCTGCACAAGCACACACACACTGCTCCTGCAGGTCTCTCTGCATGCTCTGGGAATGCTGACTGGGAGGGAGGGATGCTATTCTTAGAGGGCAAGAAAGAGGCTTCGTGCTCCAGAGAGGCTTCAGCTTGCAAAGGCTTGTTCCTCCATCATCCCTTTCAAGTGAGTTGAGGGTTGATTTAGCTGTCAAAGATAATTACTGGAGCAGGCTTGCTTTTCTCAGAAAGATTAGACTCCCTCAAAACCAGCTTCTTCTGAAAACACTTTGCAGACAATAAAAAGTCATTGGCAGCTATTAAGTCCTAAACGTTGTCTACCTGCTGCAGAGCAGGGGCACGGGAGCAGCAGGGGTTCCAACGCCATGGCTGCGCCTCTCCTGTCTCCCTGCGGCTTCCACAGCGCCTTTGGCCTTGGGGGACCCTCACCTGGCCCAAACTCTGGCTCCAGGTCTGCAGCAGGCAGCCCTCTGCTCCCAGATCATGGGGTGCCCTTCTTTCCAAAGGAGGTTGGGTTTGGGGTGGAAGAGAACTTAAAAATCATCTACTCCCACTCCCCTGCCATGGGCAGGGACACCTTCCACTGTCCCAGGCTGCTCCAAGCCCCAGGGTCCAGCCTGGCCTTGGGCACTGCCAGGGATCCAGGGGCAGCCACAGCTTCTTTGGGAATTCCATTCCAGCCCCTCATCACCCTCACAGGGAAGGATTTTTTCCCAACATCCCACCTAAACTTGTCATTTTTCAGTTTGAAGCCATTCCCTGTGTCCTGTCCCTCCAGCCCTTGGGAATTGTCTCTCTGCATCTTTCTTGCAGGCTCCCTTCAGGTACTGAATGGCCACAATTAGCCACACATAAATTTAGAAGTTGTTCATTTATATGTATGTGCATACATTCTACTTTTTTTTTTAAGGCATGTTTATTAATTTTGTAAAAAATTCAGTCTTTGTGTTTACTCACCCTACACACTTCTGAAGTGGTTAAACGAAAACAGTCTGATTTCAATTAAAAAACCAAAACAAAACAGAGAGGAAGAAGTTATCCCTCTACTGTAGGACCTTGTAAGTTTGTTGGTTTTCAGTGCCAAATTACTCTTTTTTTTTTAGCCAGCATGGAAATTTTTTCCCAGTGGGTTGGCTGAGATTTTGCTTGGGGAATTAACTGTGCCAACTCAGTTGCCACAAACATTTATCTCCTCTCCCTCCAGGACCACAGGGTGCTCCGTGATGCACACTGGCACCAAATGGGTGGAAGAACTGAACTCGCTTTGTTTTAACAAAGGAGCAGCACAGACTGGGCCCACAGTGGTAAATTAAACGTGAGCAGGGATGTTCCAAGCACTGACACCACAAGGCACAGGCCAGCCCGGTGTCTGTGCTGCTGAACCGGCTCACCACCCAAAACAAGGTGGCTTTGTGCAATCCACCTTTTGGGAAACAGCCCCTGAAATGCTTGAACCACCAAATGGTGCCCCGAAGTTATTTAGGGTTAGTGCTGGCAGCAGCGCCAAATTTAGGTCAGGAAGTTTATCTTCAGTTTACCAACTTAAGGGATCTCATTGCAGGGCCTGACAATGCTCGAGGGCATTGTCATAATCTTGCATCTCCTGACCAGTACAGGGCTTAAATCTTCAGCTGATGGGCAGCCTGTGGGGAATTTAACCCCATTTTCCACACCCATTTAGCCGGATTTCTGTCAGTGCAGGGAACTGGTGCTGCCTGGAGTGCTGCCAGCACGGTCACACCGTCCCATCACAAAATCTCATCCTGGTTAGGCAGTGCATTTCCATCTGGAAAGCTGAAATACTTGGAGTTTCAGAGAGTCTGTGTGAAAGACAAGTTGTTGTGTCTCCAGGAGCTGTACTCAGGGGGAATAATTGGCATTACTGGAGTTCCCTTCCGAAACAACACTTTTCCGAAACAACACATTTCCCCTGGCCCCTGCAAAAAAAAAAAATTTGCTATTCTGTGTTAGCCTCTTCCTCAGAGCCAGAAGTTTACCTTCCTAAGTTTTATCTCCGTGATATATTTGTGGAATGAGCACAAAAAAGAGACTCTGAAGTAATGTGCTTCTGATTTGCTCCTCCATCACACTGCTGCTCAGCCATAAACCCAGGGGTCACTGGAAGGACTCACTGGGCTCAACAAGGGTCTAGCAGAGAATAATTTGGAGCAGACAGCAGCACATCCCTGCTTCATCCCCTCAGGGAATAAGGGACTGAAGGGAAGTGAGCGTGGGCACAGGAATGAATGCACACAAACTTGCCTTTACTTAATTCAGCCAGAAAACAATGCACTTCTGCTCCATCAAAACAGTGAGATCCAAAGACAGCTTTCAGCAGGAGTACTGGGACAGCTTCACTGCAACCCTGGATGGTTTCTGAGTTGAGTTTATTATTGTTTCTAAGTGATATTATTTGAAATTCTAGTAAGACAGCATACACCAAGCAGTCCACAGATCTCAAGTCATACATTCCTACTGGCAACCCAGAGATGAAAGGCTTGGAAATGTGTCCCTGAACTGTTTTCTGGACTTCTTGGCATCAAGATAATTCAACTGGGAATGTCAAGGGTTTTACTAAATAGCTGCTGGAAGGACTCAGCAGCTGAAAACTCTGCTTCAGTCAGCAAACCAGACGGTTTAATGGGCATCACATGAAAAGCAAAACCAGAAGTTTATCAAAAGCAAAATAGGATGTCCTGACCGGGAATTCAACTCTGCCCCATGATAGTTTGGTATCACATCTGCAGTGAACTTCTGCAGCTGAACTGCACAGAGCATTTTACCCCTAACTCCTGTGTCAAAAGAATCCACTGAGCACTAAAAATGTAAGAACATTTTCCCCTCACTTCTGCTTGGGTCTGTAAAAGTACAGTGAGCTGAAGTCTGCAGAAGAGAGAAGTCTGCCTCTTTTGCTTTAGATTTCAATATTTTTCACAGGCTTTTTTGTTTTGTTTTGTTTTGTTTTGGTTGTTGTTGTTGTTTTTTGTGGTTTTGTTTTGTTTTGTTTTTTAGTTATGTGAGATTCTTTTACTTCTGGAGTAAGCACCTGATAAAAAAAAATTATAAAACAAAATGCCACTTGCCTCCTAAAATCATACATTTCTATAAGGTCACATCACACTATGTGGAAGAAGCTCCTAGTAAGAAGAAGTCTCCCCCTTTTGCTTTTGATTTCATTATTTTCACAGATTTTTTTTTTGGCGTTATGTACCGTTATTTTACTTCTGGAGTCACCACTTGATTAAAAAAAAAAGGGAAAAACAAACAAACCCAAACACCACTCGCCTCCTAAAATCATACATTTCCGTAAGGTCACATCACACCACGTGGAAGCCACTCTTAGATCAATTCACACAAATTACAAGCAGGGAAAAGCCATAAAAGCACCGGCTCTTGTTGTTGCTCTCCCCCTCGCCTGCACTCCCCACAGTTTGACATTTGTTAATGTTTTTTTTCTTGACTGAGCAGCTCTTCTCTCAGGCAGTCTGGGAAGAGTTTCAGCTTTGTCCTCCCCTGTGCCCATGCAAGGACTCTCGGAGGGAGGTGCTTGGAAGAAAGTGGAAGGAGCTTTTCCAGGGCCAGAGAGGCTGATCCAGCTGGGCTAAAGCTGGACTTTTTTTGTGCCAGGAATCCTTTTGGGAAGCAGACTCACAGGTAGCTTTTGAAAGGCTGGGGAGATCTTTTAGTTAAATTTCCATGACCAAAAAAAAAAAAAAAAAAAAAAAAAAAAAGTTTCTGGTATTTTTATGACCTCGGTTCCTGGTCACCTTTAGTTGACACCTCAGATGTTCTTGGCTTTCCACCTAAGCTGGCTACCTTAGAGGTGAGTCACAGCCTAGTTTCACCTGAGGGTAGGTTTCAAAGAAAAGTCCCTTGTGTGGAGGTTTTTTGTTGCTCTAGGGAATCACAGTGAGAAATGGGTTAGACAAAGAAAGCCACCATCATCCCCCACAGGTTAAAGAGTGTGTCTTGTGGGTGTAAAAGAGGATTAGGACTCTTCATGAGGGACATGGACACAGGAAAAAGCTATATTTCCTAAAGAGTTTGTGTATGGTTTAGGAATTTTTTTTTTCCTTTTTGAAGTTCAAACCATTTGTGTAACTTTCCTTGAGACATCACATTTATGGCCCAGCCCTGGGCAGTTTCTTTGCCTGCCATTTCATAGTGAAGGGCTCCTCTTTCGCAGTGTTTTAACACACAGGGCTTGAAAGGACCTGTTGCTGTCTTCAGCAGTATTTCAGTCAAGTTCCTTGTGCTGAACCACTCAGCTCTGCAGCCAAGAGAAGAGCACAGGAGTGTCCCCCTCAAGCAGTGGCAGCAATTTTCATTGATGAAGCTCTGCAATGAGATTCATTGCAGGGGCAAATCTGCCTTTGCTTTGCGTTGTAGGAAATGTTTGTGACTCAAGAATGCATTTGATTTGTGATCCTTAACTGGAATGAAACAGACCGTGCAATCCACAAGCCGCTTTTTTTTATTATTATTTCCTTGTCCTCTCCATTTTTCTTTGAGAGAACATGGCTTCACCAGCAGAAGAGCTCGTGGCATGTTGTGAGCTGCCTCAGCAGATGCATCTGCAGCAAATGTGCGTCCAATCTTCACAGCAACAGCTGATTATAATTTATCCCCTTATCATGGGGGGTTTGTCAGCCTTTGGATTCCCTGGCTGACAGGGGTCTGTGGATGATGGATCACAGTGGCTGTCTAGGCCTGATTCAGAGAGAGATGTTGACACACACACGGCTCATTTCTGAGAGAAGCAGATTTTTATGGGACACGGAATCCTGTTACCTGGCTGCACCCTTCAGTCTTGTGACAGAAGCGATCCAGCACCCTCTTGACACAGGGTTTGGATCCAAAGTGCAGCACAGATGCTCCTGCTGCTTCTTTTGCTGCCCCAGGCTTGGAAACTAGTGCAAGAATAGATGCAAAGAGCACTTCTGCCATGTGTGTTGTGGCTGCTCTGCCCTGTCCAGGCGGACCCCAGCACAAGGGATGTGCAAACTGTGCTCACCTGGGAGTGCCACCTCTGCTGGTATTTCTCTCTCCTCCCCACTCTCAGTAAACCAGAGGGCTTGATCTGTGATTAGATATCCTAATTGTCTTTATATTGCCTGTTCAAGTGAGGCTGCTCTTGAGTTGGGCAATGGTGCCATACCCGAGGGTTTGGAGCTGGCAAGCTGCCTGCTCCTTGCAGCACCTGCAAATTCCCTGAGTGTCTGGAGGGTGAGTAACTCACAAGGGTGGATGGAGATGGGGGATTCCACACATTACAGAATCACAGAACGGGCTGAGGTGGAAGGGACCCACCAAGGATCATCCAGTGCCACTCCTGCTCCTTCACAGGAGCATCCCCAGCAGTCACAGCCTGTGCCTGAGGGCGTTGTCCAAACACGAGCTCTGCCAGCCTTGGTGCTGTGACCATTCCCTGGGGAGCTGTTCCAGAGCTCAACCACCCTCTGGGTGAAGAATTTTTCCTGATATCCAACCAAAACTTGCCCTGACTCAGCTTCAGGCCATTCCCTGGGGTCCTGTCAGTGTAACCACAGAGCAGAGATCAGTGCCTGCCCCTGCTCTTCCCCTCACAGGGAAGTTGTGACTGCCATGAAGTCTCCCCTCAGCCTCCTCTTCTCCAGCCTGAGCAGACCAAGTGCTCTTCACACGGCTTCCCCTCAAGGACTTTCACCACCTCCATTGCCCTTCTTTGGCCACTCTCTAATAATTTCATGTCTTTCTTATATTTTGGTGCCCAAAACTGGTCACCATAGCAAGGGGAGGCCATCCCAGCCCAGAGCAGATTGGGACAATCCCTCCCTGTCCCAGCCAGTGATGCTGGGCCTGGTGCCTTCAGGACAGGGTTGTCCCTCCTGGCTTCCAGGGCACTGCTGGGCTCAGATCCAACTTGCCATCAACCAGGACCCCCATGTCTCTATCCATGGCACTACTCTTCAGCATCTCATGCCCCAGAGTTTGTGCAGAACCTGGCATTTTCCCTTGCTGAATTTCATGCGATTGGTGACTGCCCCTGATCATCCTCTGTGGCAGCTTCGAGACCCTTGACAACTCCACTGCGCCCACAAAAAAACTCCATCCAGCCCTGAGCTCAACCTCCTGCCAGGCTGGAGCACCAAAACCAGGACTTATTTCCATCCAGCACCAAGTGGAATGGGTTTGGCTGCTGGAGGCCTGATTTTGCTTTAGAGCCACAGGTTTGCATTATCCCGCTTACAATTTTGTCCACAAGCGTTGAGCCCTGCAGCTTGCTCCTGAGCCGATCAGGCAGCTGGCTCCTGGAAGAGGAGCCAGTGCACGTGTGGTTTCAGCCCGGCACAGCATCAGGAGCACTCCCCTGTCCAGCGGTTGTGCTGTAATTGTGTGACACACACGCCCCAAACGCAGAAATCCAGCGCTGCGCGCGCAGTTGCGCAGCCTCAAAATTGCACCTACTCAGGGTGAGACTGCCGTGAAAGCCGACAGGAAACTGAAAGGGTACAGACACTTCCAGAAACAAAACCTGACCCCCCCCTTTTCCTTGAAATGTCATGGCTTTTCAAGGCATGGAAAGAATGAGGATCAAGCAGCGGCGTCTCTTTAGTGACACGTCAAATGATCTTGAGCAACAGCAGGAGCTGCGTGTTTGGGCATCGCTTTGGATGTTTGGTGGGAACAGTTTGTGGAAGGTCTTTAGAGGCATTTGCACAAACAGAGCTCCACTAAATTACAATCCAAGCCAAAGCCTCTGTTCGCTGAGAAAAGCAGGGAGAATTTAGGGGAATCAGAGGAGCTGTGCTGGGTGTGGGGAGAGAACAGCAAAAGAAAGGGTGAGGGGGTGTTCCTGCCTCGCTTTTTGTTGCAGTGCTCCATAAATTGAGGTTCCTGCTGAAGGGTTGTAGGTTGTGTCACCGTCATCCCAGAAAAGGCCAAGGCTCGGAGACAGTCCCAGGGCTGGCTGGGGGCTTTTTCTGCTCGGAGAGAAACAGGGACAACCTGATCTCACAGTCTGATGTCAGACCTATCACGTCATCTCCTGGATTTCCTTGAACTGAATTTTCCCTGAACTGATTCTCATCTGAGCCTGAGCATATCAGGTGAAAAAAAACCCTTCCTGTCTTGATGATGGCATTTCTAGAGGTGAAGAATCCACTACACAACATGAAGTGTTGTTTCCATTGGTTAACGCCGTTTGCTATGAAAAATGTGCTTATTTTCCGTAGAACACTCATATCTGGCTTTAATTTTTAGACACTGAGTTTTGTTGAGTCTACATCAGCTACTTTATCATTAGGTTTGCATTTTCCAGAGATGCACTTTTTACCAGAAGGCTCAGGAGTGTTAATGGGGAGTTCATCCAGTGAACAGAGACTTATTTCCAAAAGCCTGGAGTGACAGGATGAGGGGGAATGGCTTTAAACTGACAGAGAGCAGGGTTAGATTGGATTTTAGGAAGGAATTGTTTCCTGTGAGGGTGGTGAGGTTGCCCCAAGGAGCTGTGGCTGCCCCTGGATCCCTGGAAGTGTTCAAAGCTAGGATGGATGACCCAGAGCAGCCTGGGCTTGTGAAGATTCCCTTCACCCACTTGGAACTGGAAGATCTTTAGGATCCCTTCCAACCCAAACCATTCCACAATTCTAGGATTATGCACAGCTATTCTAGAAAGAAACATCACCATGGTCAAAGTTTCTTCTTCCCCAGCCCACTGTCTTTCCCTCAAGCTTTATGGTTTTACACTCGGTTATCTTGAGTTTATGGAGTTTAGCTTTCCAGCTGTCCCTGTATCAGGAATGTGTTCTCTCTGTTCCCCTCCCTGGTGGTTAGCAGCTCTCAGAAACAGTCCACAAGGCTGAGTTTTCTGCACCAGACCCATTTCTCTCCCGAGAGAGAAATCTCAGGAAGAATTTCTTCACAGAAAGGGCTGGTCAAGCATTGGAAGGGGCTGCCCAGGGAGGTGGTGGAGTCCCAATCCCTGGAGGTGTTCAAATGTTCCCCAGGGAACACCTCGGATGTGTCTGAGCTTTGTGCACTCCCTGAGATGGCCTCTCCTGCCATATCCAGCAGTTTGAGTTCCAGGCTAGAGCACAAATCTCACAAATGTTTCTGAGAATTTGTTCAGTTTGGTCACGGTGTGTTTCATTTCAGGAATGGGATGTTTTCCAAGCTGATAAGCTTTCCAAACCTGGAAAATACTAAAAAATGTTTGTAATTGTCAGTTTACCCTCGTCTTTGAATCCAAATACAGACCATTTTCCTGCTGGTACTGCTTTGTGTAGTGCGTCTGAATTCAAGGATAATAATAGGATTTTTTTATGATTCCACCTGGAGCTCTAAATAGGAAGACACCAATAATAAAATAATCGCAAACTTGAGTCACAAAGCTAAAAAGCAGACTTAGCACTCTGCAGATCTGAGGAGAAAACCCAATTAAAACCCTCCTGCTATCTGCTGAGGTTTTCTTATGAATTGCTACACAGTTGTTTATTTCCTTTGAAATGAGCAAACAACCAAAGAACAGACTACTTCCCTAAATGAAATTTTTCAGTGTTTGTTTGTCTTTCTCCATAGAAATTCAGGCCCTGTCCAGACTTGGGACTTGTAACAAGGACTGATTTTATATCCTGAGAGAGGAGAAAGATGAACAGAAGGAAGCAGAACAGAAAGACGAGGAAGGGAGATGCTGTTAGGTCTTCCATGGATTGAGCCTTGGTTTTATTTGTCTTTTCCACCAGCAGGAAAGCAAATTTGCATTAGAACTGAAGACCAGATGATGCAAGTAATTTGTTTCTTTATTTCCCATAAATATGTCACATTAAAATGTAAAGCTTAAACTGCTTTGTACATTGCAAGCACAAACAGCCCATCTCCAGCAAGGGAAATATGTAAACCACCTTATCTTGGTTTTAAAGCACTCCTAAGTAATTCAAATGAAAGGGTGATAAACATCAAATACTCTTGGTTTAAAACACTAGCATTAAAACATCCTTTTTTTCAGTTTTGTTTTGATGGCATTTTTCCCCCACCCCCAAACACACACGGTTTCCTTTTGACCAGATAAAAACTTTCATTCATAAATCCCCATAAAGTATGGGATGTTCTGTTTTCAGTTCTCGTTTTGGGCAAAGTCAGGAAGGCACAGAAATGTTGTGATGAAAAAGCAGATCTTTCAGTAGAACATTTTGAAACATAAGACTATAAATACATCCTCTATGTTTTTCATTTTGTTTCTTTTTTCCCCCACCTGAAACAGGGACAAGCCTGGCACAAATTCTGATTCTGATCTGAATCATCTAAACGGGTTTCACATGCATTTTTTTGACAGATAAATATTCAACCAACAAAGGTCTCCTGCTCACAAAGCATCTTCCCTGGGAGTGCTGCAGTTAAAAACACCTAAACTTAAGAGCCTGACACTACAGCCAAGAAGAAAGCAGCCTTAAAACAATTTTAAAAAACCTTAAAATGCTTTAAGCAGCTGCTCCTTGTGACACTGTTGAATGTCTAGCCAGGCTTTCTGTGTGCTGACACACATGGTTGCTCAAGAGCTGAGCACTTGTTCCTGACATGCAGGCCTGCCAAAGCCAGAGTAGTGAGGACATTTACAATGCAGTGATGTAATCTTCTCCCACATTTTGTAAATGTGGTTTTCTGTTGCAAACTTCCTTGGTTTTTAATAGTAAAGCAGCAGTGTTGAGTGTGTAGAGGCTATGCTGCAACGTTAAGCTCCTTTCCTAGCATCTCAGCTGGGATTTCATAACCCAGTGGAGAACTCTGTGTTCACAGCTGTCGCCCATGACTTCACCCAGGGACCACTTTCTGTTCCTCTCTTTATTTTTGGGGACAGGGCTGACCAGCGCTGCTCTTCTCCATCTGCAGGTGATGGTGGCTTGGTAGCCAGCCCTGAAATCCAAGGGGATGAAGGATTGTTCTCTCCACACACAAAACCTCGTGTCCCACAGGGGCAGAGCAGGGAAAACTATCCACAGGGACACTTTATGTTCCAGTTCAGGCTCCCTCTTCCCACCTATTCCAGGCCCAAAAGGAAAGCTGGAGCTATTTTAACTTTGGGCTTCTCTCCGTGGGAGAACGAATCAGAAAATCAGCAGTGCAGCATTCCCTGTGGCATCCCCTAGCTCTGTCTATCCCATCCTGGGAGCAGAGTTACTCCAGGATGCAGGTCCCACTCGATGTCCAAGCCCTGCTTTAGGGTCTGATTGTTTCCTTCCCTGCAGACAGAGGCTCTGCAAAGTCCTCCAGGAGCTCTTGGAGCTGCCAAGGGCAGTCCCTGTCCCCAGGAAGGGCAGGGGGGAGCTGGGATGGCTGTCAGGGACTGATAAGGTGCTCTGGGTATTTCCTGGATGGAGCTGCTCTGATTTACAGCCAGGCCAAAGATGCTGCTAAGGAGCAGCTCTCTTTATTTCTGCTGCCTCCCACACACAGGAACAAGGAACAATAAAGATCATGACCCTCTTTCCACTCGCATTCCTGGCCCCTCCCGTGGTGTCCAGAGATAGGAGACAAAAACATGGTAGGAAATGAGAAGTCAAGTGGTGGCAACAGGGCAGGGAAAGTCTTTGTCAGGCTGCAGTGACGAGGCAGAAGCCATGTTCTCCCTTCTCCCTGCCTTTAGTGTTTGCAGACCCTTGACTGGAAGAGTCTGGGACTTAAAACCTAAGGAAAACGAGCCTCTATGAGCAGTGTGAACCCCACAGAATCACAGAATCATAGAATCATGATGGTTTGGGTTGGAAGGGACCTTAAAAGTCATCCATTTCCACCCCTTCCATGGCAGGGACACCATCCACTGTCCCAGGCTGCTCCAAGCCCCAGTGTCCAACCTGGCCTTGGGCACTGCCAGGGATCCAGGGGCAGCCACAGCTGCTCTGGGCACGCTGTGCCAGTGCCTCAACACTCTGCCAGGGAAGGAATTTTTCCCTTAACATTCAATCTAACCCTACTTTCTCTCAGTTTGAAGCCATCCTCCCGTGTCCTGTCCCTCCATGCTCCTGCAAGGGAAGTCAGTCCCTGCCCTGAGGAAACTGTAGGAATGCAGCTGCAGGGCCCAGTTCCTTTTCTGAGCCACGTGTAAACTCTATTTCTGGGGAGCTGGGGGAAACTTCCACCCAACACCACCTCTGCTGCTTGCAACAGCGGCAGAATCTCACTCAGATCCCAGCTGGATCCCCTGCAAATCCCTCTCAAGCAGAGGGAAATGCAGGGACAGTAATTGGCCTGGAGCAGCAGCTCGGCTGTGCTGGTGACAGAACATTCTGTGGGAGTTATTAAGGGGCTGTCGTTAAGATACTACTAATAATTTTCAGAATCATTTCCATTCCTATTCTTCCCCTGACAGCCCGAAAGTGCTGTGGGTCCTTTTAAAGCCATTCTGCCTCACAAACAGTTTATTGTTTTATTTGATAGGTTGCTTAGGGACAGCTCGGCACCTCCTGCGCTTTATTTCCCCCTCCCCCCCTTCAAAGAGTGAGAGCATTTTAATATTTCTTGGAGAAAAATGGATGTAATAAAACATGAACATCTCGAGCCCAGTCTCTCTGCAGTGGAAAGCTCTTCCCTGAGAGGCTGTTCCGTGCTGGCTTTTCCGGTTGCTGTGCTCTGCAGAGAGCTGGCAGCACCATCCCGCTTCCCATAAACATTTTTTCTCCTGCTGGCGGAAAGCTCTGCTCACTTAGGACGGGAAGATGGAGCAGAGATGGACCTCTGTGGCCTCCACTGATGGGTTTTGTTTGGTTTTGGGGATTTTTTTGAATGAGTCACCACACGTGGCTGAGCTGGGTAAAGTCACAGCACAGTGATGGTCAAAATTGCCCAAGTTGCTAGTGGCAGGGCTCATTTCATGGAATCATGGAATGGTTTGGGTTGGAAGGGTTCTTAAAGATCACTCAGTGCCGCCCCTGCCATGGGCAGGTGTCACTGAGACACACAAAGCAGCCACATGCAGACAAGAGGTTTTGCAGAGCAGAGGTTTCTCTGTCCATTTCAAAGCTGAGACAGGGCGGAGAGAGAGCCTCTTTGTTCTATTTTTTACTTTTTATACATTTGTGAGTCTAGCAGAAGATTGGCTTCTGGGGTTTTTCACCCCTCAGCCAAGTGGCTAAACTAACTGTCAATTACAATTGTTTTCAGGTTAGAAATATGCAAACAAAGGACAGAGAATGAAAAACAAAGGATTTGTTTATGTTACATCTGTGGGAAAAGGTAGAAAACTGCTCTTAATATTGTACAATAACTAAAAAGATCTGACTCCATTTAAGAAAATCAAAAGGCTCAGAAAAACCAGGGTAACAGGCAGGGTCACCTTCCACTGTCCCAGGCTGCTCCAAGCCCCAATGTCCAGCCTGGCCTTGGGCACTGCCAGGGATCCAGGGGCAGCCACAGCTGCTCTGGGCACCCTGTGCCAGGGCCTCAACACCCTGCCAGGGAAGGATTTTTTTTCCTAATATCCCATCCAACCCTGTCCTCCTTCAGCTTAAGGTCATTCTCCCTTGTCCTGTCCTTCCATGCCCTCCTGAATAATCCCTCTGAGCTCTTCTGGAGCCCCTTTGGGCCCTGGCAGGGGCTCTGAGCTCTCCCTGAAGCTTCTCCTCTCCAGGAGAGCACCCCCAGCTTTCCCAGCCTGGCTCCAGAGCAGAGGGTATCCGACCCTGGGATCAACTTCAGGGCCTCCTCCACCCTCATTCCAACATGTCTTTCTTGTGTTGGAGGCCTAGACCAGGACACAGAACTGCTGGTGAGGTCCCACAAGAGCAGAGTCGAGGGGGAGAATCAGCTCCCTCAACCTACAGGTTGTCACTGGAGTCTTCAAGGTTTGGAAAACATCCATGTGGGAGCAAGGCCACCACTGAGAACTGGAGAAGTGACTTTAGGAAGCCACCATGAGACCAAACAGCACTGACTGAGTACCTGGGTGAGGTCTGCACAGGGATCCTGCAGGGGGAATGGAAAATCCCTCATTCAGGAACTGCTCCAGGCTGGAGCTATTCGAGTCTGGGAAGAGAAACAGGGAGAGCTGGGCAGGCACCAGCCTCACTGTCCGCTCCTCCCTAGCAGGAATCTCCTTCCCTGTCAGGGATGAGGACTCAATCACAGTTCTGGGCTTAGCTGGGGATTTTAGAGATTGCTTGAAGACACGGCATGAAAAGTGCTCATGTACATGAAAAAGAGAAGGAGAGACCTGTGAATTCTGGAAGGCACTGCCTGTGGGAAAGATACATCCCGAGCCTTTGGAACCTGGCAAAGCCCCTTGAGGAGAAAGTGGAATTTTCCCCACATAAACAACAATGGTTGTATGTGTTTAAAAAGAGGAAACTTAAAAAAAAAATGGGGAGCCAGCAGACGTAGATCCCCGATGAGGAAGAAAAGGAGCGTTGTGCACAGGATGTTGGGGAAGCTGTTCCAAACCACTCCATCCTTAGCAGAGATGTCCCTGCTGGCTCAGCACTGGCTCCAGGGAGGACTGGCTGTGGGATGGGCAGTGTGGGAGAAGGGGATTTGGGACTCACTCCTGGCTTCAGCAAGACGCGTGTTCTTGGCATCTCCCAGGGCTGGCACTCAGGATGGGGAAAACAAACAAACAGGTCTGTTCAAAGGCATGTAGGAGGGATGATATTTCTCTTGGAAGAGCTCCTCTTCTTCCACAGGGCAAAAAAAAAAAAAAAATAAAACAACACCCTACAAGAGCTCCCTGCAAATGGCAGGAAGCTAAATGGGAGAACTGCATCTGTTGGATGGTTCTTTGCCTTCTGTCAGGGGAAAAAAAAGTTAGACAAAGAAATGAAGCTTGATTCAAGACAAAGCAGGCCAAAGACAGGCAGCCAAGCAGGAATGGGTTTCTTTAGCCTAAGGATCATTGAATGATTTGAGTGTGAAGAGATCTTAAAGTTCATCCAGCTCCAACCCCCTGCATGGGCAGGCACACCTTCCACTATCCCAGGTTCGAACACCCAGATGGAGGAGAAGGGCAATTAGGCTCAGTGCACCTGGCTTTTAACCTGCAACTCTTTCATGGAAAATGCTTTCCTTCCTTTCTGCACTTCACTCAGATGGTTAAGGCGGGAGATGGGCTCTGGAAACCCTCCTGTGGCAGAGCAATCCCACCCCAGACCTCACCAGTCGGGTGAGTGAGCCTCAGGGGGATGAATCCAACCCTGGTGTTCCAGAAAGGAAGGACATGGCCAGCAGCTTTCCAGACGGATTGCAGGTTTTACCCCTTTGTACAAAGGGGTTTTACCCCTCTGTGTGTTGCCTTTGGCCCCTGGGATGGGATTAGGGGAGCAGGGTGAGCCAGGGTGAGCCAGCCCCAATACACACCTGGGGTGGGATCTCCCTCCACTTCCAAACCTCACGATTTTGGCTCAGCTTGCCCACCTCCCTCTGAACTCTGGATTTCCCTCCACAGCCCAAGGAATGCCTAGACAATGAATGTTTTCCCTGATGGCTCTGCTCATAGTGAAGGACAATAAAGAACAAACAGGTTTTGGGTATGCAGGCTTTAGAGGAGTTGTATCAGGACTTCTGCATTTGTTCTCTCTTTTTAGCTCATGATGCAGAAAGCCATGGTAAACATTCTAAATACGGGATTTTGAACAATTTTTCTAGCTATCCACACAGCAGCTGGGAAAAATATCTTCCAACCACTCCCCCCCCTCCCCCCAAACACACGTATTTTGCATGTGCAGAGGTTTCATTACATATTTGTTGTACTTGCTACTCATATTTGGTTGAGTTCATCATTCACCTTGTTGTAAATGCCAAGAGAAGTAGAGACAGAAAGAAGAAAAATGTCGAGCTCTGATGCTTCTTCCCCAAAGCACAGAATTACTTAAAAACTCTTTTATTCATGCCCAAAAGCTTATCACTTGAAAATCTCAATTTGCACGGAACAAAATTACGCTGTTACTGACCAGCATATCTTATTTATTTTTAATAACTCCACTTATTGTGTGGCTGCAGAGTGCACATCACATGGCACACACTGGACATGAGATCCTGGCTACCTTTCCCAAAGGCTGTGAACCCTAGGCTGACTTTTTCATTCTTCTGTCTTACAGGGACACCTTTTATTCCCTCTTTAGCCTTTCGAGCATTCACGTGTCTGGCATATGAACGTTGCTGCAGTCACATGGTGCTGTGAGCACGGGGAGCTCAACTTGTGCTCCACTTCACACAGAGGGAAAAAAGAGAAACAGGAGACACGAGATAAACTCACATGGCCAAGGTCTGGCGATTCTTTACCCCGTTGAAATTTGGGCCATCCTTGGAAAGGGCATCAAAAAAGGCGTGGAAGAGATGGGAACTAGAAACAGAAGAAGGGCTGGATCCTGCATCCATCCCTTGGATCCTTGGCATATTGACAGCCATCAGGGCCAGAAATCCAGGGCTGAGAAACCTCCAGGTTTGCAGATCATGCTGAGTAGTTTTAGTAGCCAAATGCCAGAGCACTGGTGAGGAACTCCAGGAGGACCTCGCAGCACACAAAAAGGTGGCAGGTGAGCCTCAGTGTAGGTGAATTTAAAGAAATCCACCCAAGGAAAAATAACCCAAGCTGAGTGTATGTGATGCTAAACTTGGAAATGGCAGCTACCAGGAAAGGGATCACTGACAACTCTCGGAAATCATCAGCTCAGTGCGTGCAGAGACGGCCAAAAAGCCAAAAAAAGTGTAAGGGTGCAGATAAAACAGCTTTGTTTTGCTGCTGAGCGTGACACTGGTGTGCCCTCACCTCAGAGCCTGGGTGAGGTGCTGGTCTCCAGTGCTCGAGGACAAGTCAGGAGAGAGTGGCCAAGGGGGCTCCTTCCTTTTAGGCTGGACAAGGTAAGAAATCCCAAAGTCAGAAGGAAAAGAAGCAGGCAGGGTGTCCCTTTCCAAGATGCCGAGCACCGTGAGGGGATGGGGGTTCACTTGGGGAACCACCAGCAGAGAGTGGCCGGGTTTACTCATACATCCTTTACATAAAGGATGAAGTACTGGGATAAGTGATCCATCATCTGCCCCATCCTCGCTCCTGTGGCCGACAGCTCAGACCTAAGGTGAGTACGAGAATGAGGAGCAGCTGGCAGATGTTCCCCAGAAAAGTCCCCCAGACACTGAGCTCACAGATTCCCCAAGCAAGAGGTGGTGTTTTACTTGGGATGGAATCCTACTTTCTCCTTCTTTCGTTTTTAACTTTAAAAAATAATAATAAAAAAATATTTTTAAAAAAAAAAAAAAAAAAAAAAAAGGCAAAGAAGACTTTGAAGTCAAACTCTTGTTATTAGAGGTGATACGCCAGCCATGGGTAGGTGCCAACTGCAAGACTTTATTTTGACTGCTGTCTCCTGAGGAAAGCTGGCAGCTGGGAGCACAGGGAGGCACGTCCTGAAGAAGGTGAAGAATTCAGCCAGGCTGCTTTCAACAGCCTCTTTGATGCTGGGTGGCTGAGAACACAGAGCGAGGCTCTCTGTGTGCGCTGTGACAAAATATCCTTTAATGATCGTCCTCTGGGTCACCCTGGGCTACAGCTTGAACCCCTGTGTGGACCCGATCCAGTGCAGGAGGGTTTTCATGGAATAGATCACACGGAATCACTGAGGTTGGAAAAGATCTCCAAAACCATTGAGTCCAAGTCCTATCCCCACCTTGTCCCCAGCCCAGAGCCCTGAGTACCACGTTCAGGGATGGGGACTCCACCACCTGCCAAGGCTTTTGCTGGAACATTTTTACTTCTGGAAAACACACTGGCGTGGGTTGAATGGATCAGGATACTTCTAGCACCATGAAATTTCTTTTTTTTTTTTTTTTTCCTGCTGGAGAAGGAAAATAAACAACTTCCCTTTAGCCTCTAATTTGGAGCCTTCAGTGATCACCCGCACAAGAGGCAACTGTGTTTTGAGTCTAAATAAAGAAATAGTTCTGTGTTTAGGGAAAACAAAAAAAGGCTGCAAATGAGACTGGACCAGGTTGAGAGGACAATTAGTGCTCTCCAGCCACGGTGTGAGAAAGGGGGAAAAGAAAAATTCCACATTCATCATGAGAGCCCATACTTTTATTTTCATGCAAAATAAATAACTCCCTCAGGATCAGGGCTGCAGGAACGATGAGGTAGCACTACCCCTGTCCATGGCAAGGGGCTGGAAGGGGATGATCTTTAAGGTCCTTTCCAACCAAAACCATTCTGTGATTCTTTTTCCTTCACAGGGACAAGGAAAACTAAGGCTGAAGTACGAGGAAAAATAAATCTGCAGCTGTTCAGGGCAGACCAGGGGGATGCTGCGAGACACACGACAACCCTCCCAACTCCTCCCATCTAGAAAGGCACATCCCCAAAAACCCCAAGCCCACGCTTTTTCACTTGGTGACTACACCAAAAGCAACAGCAAGACAAGAGTTTGGTGGAAAGATCAAGAGGCTTAGGGCCAGCATTAATTTAGTATCTATTTTTTTTACTTTTTATATCTTTTCGAATTTCCTGCTTCTCTGGAAGGTGGAGGGATGAAGAGGAGAATCACAGAGACTGTAGGGTTCCTTTGCACAGGATAGGAACAGCTCAAGCTGAAGCTGTCTTCCCACCTCCGTTTTTCCTTATCTTCCCCCGCCACTTTACACGCTCTTTCACACCACAGAACTGCCAGCTTTCTTTCAGAGGCACAACACAAAGGTGTTAACTTGAATTTCTACCCAGAGAGGTTGCACCCATCGAGCCTGTGCAGTATTCTCTCCAATAAGCCCTAAGCCTTCCTGGTTATTTTCTTTTTGGGTTAATTTTTTTCGTCCTGCAGATGCTGAGGGTGGTGGTAACAGGATGGACAAGGATTGAACCAACAAGCAAACACAAAAGGAACTCCTCGGAGACTTTCCAGATCGAAAAGCACACACAGAATTTTCTTTTCAAGAGGTTTTAATGAAGAGTCATATTTTTAAACCTCTCACACTGTACAACACATTTAACTGTACATCAAGCTCAGATAAAAAATAAAGCTTTCTTACAAAGTACGTTTTTCCAGTGATTTTTTTCTTTTTTTTTTTTTTTCTTTTTGCAGTAAAAATAGCTGCTACATAAAACTCTCCTGATCTTTGAAAAGGAGTCACAGTTATTTCCAAAAATAGAATTCATATTTTAATCATACAGAATAAACTGCAGGAAGAGACAAGTGAACTGAAAAAATAAGGCTTGTATATAAATTTTTCTTTTAAAAGTACATGCATAGAAGTTGAAAAACATATGCCATTTATAAAGAAAAAGGGTAATTTTACCCATATTAATATTTTCATTTTTCAGTTACAGAAGAAATCACAAACAGGCCCTTTTTATGTCCCAGAATACAACATTAGTTTCCTGTAAAAATGCCAAAATGCACAAAGAATTGCCAGCTTCAGTCTTGGCAAAATCCTGAGCCCGGCCTCCCTCCCTGCCCCCCCAAAATGCATGCACACTGAGCACAGACCTTCTGCTGTCTCTCAGGCCAATTAAATATTTGCAGAAGGTTGTTTATCCATGACAAACATGAAAAGAAAAAAAACCCCCAACATTTGATTAAGTTTACATTCATCCTATTCCAAAACACACACACACACACAATTAGTTTAATTTACACTATACAGTATCTGTTAAATAGGAATTTCCAAAGGAGTTTCCAAAGGAATCACGGAATATGTACAAACTGAATATTGAAATGGTATGATTTTCCTTCCCTTCTTTTAAAGGGTGCGTTGTTTTGTTGGGTTTTTTTGTTAACACTTGCTACATCTGGTTTTGGACACGAGAGTGCTTATGTACCTACGCAGCACATTCCTGGAGTAGTAACAATAATAACAACAATAACAATAAAAAAACGTGCTTTAGAACAAAACTAATACCGGTCTCCTTACTGCTGATTTAGAATAAATTAGTCTGCTTTTTAAATAAACTGCACGAGGACGGCGGTCGTTTCCAAAACATCCGAGCGCGAGCTCCGCTGCGTCCGCCGGCTTCTCACGGCCAACCTTTGGTTTCAAAGCCAACCCATCCTCAACAGGGCGGCTTCGTAGGGCAGGGCAGGCAGCTCAAACGCTGACCCCCAGAAGCACCCCCCGTGTCTCCAGGCCAGAGCCAGGGCCGCGCCCGCTCCCCGCAGCGCCCCGCCGGCCGCGCCGCTTCCACCCAGCTCTCCGCGGCCGCAAAATGGATGATGAAGGTCCCGGCTCCCCCTCCCCGAGCACGGCGGGCCCGGCTGCGACGGCTCCCGGGCATCGTCCCCCCACCGGAGGCTCCAGCTTCGCCACCGCCGGGGGCCGGGATCAGTCCTCGGTGTCGGGCTGCACGCCCAGCATGGCGTGCAGCTCCTCGGGGGTGTAGCCCAGCAGGTTGTGCAGGTCGCAGACGAAGCGGTACACGTAGCGCTTGCCCGACGTCTTGTGGATGATGTTCTTGTCGTAGTAGTAGCGCAGCCCCCGGCTCAGCTTCTCGTAGTTCATCTTGGGCTTGTTCTTCCGCCTGCCCCACCGCCGAGCCACCTGCCGGGAAGGAAAAGAGCAGGGTTGGTCAAACGTGAAGGTTCTTGCTTCCTTTTTTTTATTCCTTGACAAGGTCGGGATTAATATACGGGAAGCGAAGGTTTTGTGTTCGGACTTGGATGTTTATAATTTATCTATTTACAGGCTCACGAGCCGTGAGCTCCAACTAGCAAGTTAGAGAAAAGTGGTAAAATGGAGACGTTCTCTATCTCTATCTCTATCTCTTTCCAAGGTTGTTTAAGCACTAATTACCCAATAATGAGGTGACACCTATATTATTTATATTTCTGACCTAACAATGACCACCCAAGGCCCGCACTGCAGACCTTCTTCACCCAGTTACAGAAAACCACCCAAACCCATGAAGAAGGTGATGAAGAAGGACCCAGACAATGCCCAAAGTCTTCCATCTTGACTCACATGTATTACTATATACTAAAATCCCCAAATCCAAGTTTCTTGAATTCCAATAAGTCAACTCAATGCCATTGCTTTTTATCTTCTTTGTTTTCTTGCCAGAGCCAGGATTAAATGCTCAAGATGGTATTTTGTGTTTGGACTCATATGTTTATTAATTCTTATCTGTATTAGAGTCTCACAAGCTGTGAGTTCTGCAGCATTTCTGGCTAACAAGGTAAAAAATGGCTCCTTATCTCTCTACAAGGCCTTTCAAGGAGAAACTGTCCAATTAAGAAATGACACCTAAATTATTTTTACTTTTAACCCAATAACCAACCACCCATGGTCTGCAATGTGGATTTTTCTATCCAATTATAAAATACCACCCAGACCCATGAAGAAGATGAAAAAGAAGAACTATGCCCTAAACCTCCATCTTGCTTTATATAGATATTACTGTATTCTATAACCTTCAGCTCTAAGTTTTGCACCCTGTGATATCACACACTTCTATCCAAACTCCACACCCACAATCCCAGGGCTGTCACTCAGTTTTGGGAGCCTTCTCCACGGCCTCAGGTCAATGCAGTGTTTGCTTGGGGGTCAGTGCCTGGCAGCACAGAAAACCTGGGATTCCCAGTGCCCAGGGTTCCAACACATCTCCTTCTTAGTGGCTGATTGAATAAAACCCTTTCTCAGTCAGGGGATTTTATTTGCTTTGGATAGCCCAACCTCACAAGAGAAGAGTTGATGACTGATCCCATAAGACCTCAACAGCAGCTCCAGGAGGAGGTGACTGACAGCAAAAGGCGCCAGTTTGTAGGGAATGGGACAACACATGCTCGAGGAGGTCAGGTTTATGGAGAAATCACAGAATATCCCAAGCTGGCAGTGTCCCACAGGGACCAAAGTCTAATTCTTGGCCCTGCACTGGACAACCCCGAGAAACACAGAATAGCCTGAGATGGAAGAAATCACAGAATCAACCAGGCTGGAAAAGACCTTTGAGATCGAGCCCAACCTATGACCTAGGACCACCATGTCAACCAGAGCATGGCACTGACTGCCACATCCAGTCTTTTCTTAAACATCCTCAAGGACAGTGACTCCAACACCAGTCCAGCTCCTGGCCCTACACAGGACAACCCCAAGAATCACAGAATACCCTGAGCTGGAAGGGACCCACAGGGATCCAAGCCCAACTCCTGTCCCTGCACAGACACTCCAACAATCCCACCCCGTGCCTGAGAGTTTTGCCCAAACACTCCTGGAGCTCTGGCACAATCTGCTCTCTCAGAAAAAACACTGTTTTACCACTGATTTGCTATCAGGCAGCAGGGGACAACTCTTTACTGGAAGTTCAATGCTATGAAGCTCCTTGGAGCTCATGATTTCCATCCCCTCTTTTTTTGACTCAAAAAGTTTCACTGGACTTTTTATCTTTTATTAGGAAAAAATTTTTCACTGAAAGAATAATAAAGCACTGGAATTGTCTTCCCAGGGAGGTGGTGGAGTCGCCATCTCTGGATGTGTTTAAAAAAAGACTGGATATGGCACTTAGTGTATAGTCTAGTTGAGGTGTTAAGGCATAGGTTGGACTTGATGATCTTAGAGGTCTCTTCCAACCTCATTATTCTGTGATCTCATCTCTTAATACAATACTTTTCCTACTGGACACAGTATCAGAAAAATGAAAATGCATCTCTTTTAATGAGTGAAGTTCCCAAAATACTCCAAAAGCAGCACTACCATATTTGATGTGCAGCTAAACACACATCTATATCCAAGACTGGGTCCACAGATGTCAGACCCCAAAATCTTTGTTTTCACCCCAATTAGCCACATACCTCATCTGGGTCAGCAAGTTTGAATTCCCATCCATCTCCTGTCCAACTAATGAATGACTGACAGGACTTGTCAGTCAGTAACTCCAGAAGGAATTGCCACAGCTGGATAGGTCCACTGCCTGTTGGGAAAGAGGAGAAACAGAAAAACCACAAATTAATGCCTCTGCCAGCTCTAACCACAACCAACGTACATGATCAGACTCATATCAGAGACCTGGTAATTAATCTGAATTATCTTTTATATAGATCAGAAAGAAACCCAGGGTTTTACTCTATAGCATGAATCTGCTCCTGTCCATGTGAAAATGAAGTCAGTTTTTTCATGGAAACAAAGGATTTGACAAAACTTAAGGCTTTCCCTCTCATATGGATCCTTTAACCCTCACTCCCACCTCCCAAACAGCTGCATTTGGAGCTCCAGGGCTTGTCCTGAAGTCTTTGGCTTGGCAAACATCCTACAGGAAAGAAACAATTTCAGCAAGGACTACAGCAACGAGGCCTTAACAGGCCTTAACAACACCTGTGGGAATTTCCAAATCCGAGACTTTGCCCAAGCTCCCCTCTTTTTCAAACAGATCAAAAAGTGCTTCTGACTTTTACTTGATCTGACGTGCCTGCCCGTTCTTGCTTTGGGTGGATAATCCCCGAGACTCTGCTCAGTAACACGTAAACTTGAAATTATTTGTGACTAGTGGTCTCTACCCCCGTGGCACACACTTAGAGGGAACACTGATGTTACATAAAGGAAGGAAAAAAAAAAAAAAAAAAAAAGGAGTGACCATTTTGCCTCACTACTCACCAGTAAAGCCAGCCAGGATGGCTGCTGGTATAACTGGTTTGCCTTGCTCCACAGGATCACTCCGCTCTTGAATGTAGTCTTTGAAGGACATGCTCGGTTTGTTCAGGCACAGGGACTGGCTGCAGTCATCCTCAAAGCTCTCGTAGGATGGCACACGCTGCAAATCCACCAGGGAGGATTGGCTGTTCCAGGACTGCAGCATAGAATCCGAGCTCTCGTAGCTCTCAGCACCGCTGTCGCTGGATTCGTGCTCTCTCAGCTTGCCTTTATCAAATCGAACAATAAAATAAATAAAACAGAAAGCCTTGGTGGGTGGTTTTTGTTTCTTTTTTCTCCCCTCCCCCTCACTCCAGCCTGTCCATATAAATCATGCAGAGCAGGAAGAGGCACTCAGAACCTGGCCTTGGCCCCGTGTTTATCGTGCAGATAACGACTCACCAGAGTTATCCATCAGCAGATTGAGATTGCTCCTCGGGAAATCTTGGTTTACTGCACAGTAGTTCACACCAACAGCATCTGCTTGTGTTTTGGGGAACAATGGGAAGTCTTGTTCTGGGTTGAGGAGATTCGGGGCCGTGGAAGTCTGACAGACGTCAGTCAGGAGACTGGGTTTGGGATAACTGAGGGGTTTAGGGTATCCAGGCATTTGCATTCCATAGGAGTTCTGATCTACGTTAACAGCTGAAAAAAGAAGCCAAAGAATTAGATGATTTTTCCCTGGAGACCCTTAAACTAACTAATACACTAAATACACCAAATCAGATTCCGCAAATCCCCCTCTGCAGCTTGCCAGCCACAAATGCCCATTGTTCACTCTTCAAGGAACCTACAGGAAAAAACTGGGGAAGTTTTACGTGGTTTTGAGCAAGGCTCTCCCCATCAAGTGGTGTAATCAGGCTGAGCTGAAGCCTGACTGTGGCAGAATAAAACACACCATCAATCAAACAATCCGAGGGAGCCAGCGCTGCATCCCACACACTTCCAACAGCTCTAGCACACTTCCAGAGCCTTTAAAAAGGCCTAAACAGAACTCTTGTTGCTTCCCAGTTTTTGCCTCGGTTTGCTAGAGATGGGAGTGGTCATTCTGCTCCACAGATGGAGGGTTTGGCATAGCCAAGAGGAAATTTCATTTTCTCAAAGCCTTCGCTCTTCAAACGATTTCCGTTATAAATTAGGTGACAATTGAACAATACAAGGAAAGAAGGCTGGAGCAGCTGAAGTCAAATGTTCTCCTCAAGCACAGTAACTATTCTGGTGCCTTTTGTTTCTACCCTGGGATCTGTGACGTGCTTAGAATAAACTGAGCGACGCAAAATATGAATTTTTAAAAGCACTTACTTAAGGAATTGTTATTGACCCAGTGAGGAACTGAGGTGAGGTGGGAATTCTCCACATACTGATCCTGTGTTTTCTCTTGGCTGTCTGGGGAGAGGAGAAAAAGAGAAAGATTTGGGTTTATAGTTTTGAAGATCTGACCCACGTGCCACAGAAAGCTTCAGACTCTTGGGAGTATTTTGGGGTCACCATTCACAAAAATTTTAGCATCACACTCTATTTGTATTGAATTCTCTCTCACGATAGAAATCACACCAAAAAAACCCCAACCAACTTCCAACAGGCTTTAAAACCATCACACCAACTGAATTTTCACATAAAACTTTAACACCAACAAAAACTGCAGTGTGCTTTAAGGTCCAACTGTTGGTTAACTTTGTATTTATGGGGTTAACTATTTTATTTACGGGGTATTTACAGTGGTCGTACCCCAGTTTCATTTATTCCGGTGATCTTCCCAAATAAAACCTACCCACAGAATGTCTGCAGCTACCTGCATCTGTGCTTTGCATACCAAGGATGTACTGACAGTGCTGATAATGCTTTTATTAACCAAGTTTTAAGGTTCATTTCGAGTTTTCATATGCAATAAAACCCTTCATAACGAAACCAGTGTTGGAATCGAGTCCCATTTCTGTTTCTGTCAGGAGAGCCCCAAACCAAAAGCTTTTTCTGGCTCTCTAATTACCTTTTATCATCTGCTCCAGGTGCTCCCACAGAATATCACCCACATAGTCAGGTGCCAATTCCAGGAAACGTTCCTTGCCCAGGTTGCACAAGTCTTGGCCACTCATAAGAAACTGATGGAAGTTCACATTTGCCAAGCTGAACTCGTTGGTAGCCCATGAAAGCCACTGGCAAACTTGCTGCTCAGTCCACAGCCAGGGATCTGCAAGACAGGAAGGATCCCAACATTTAGAGGTAACTCCTGGCTCTTGTCATATAATCTTTCTCAGAAAACAGTGAATTTAAAAAAAAAAAAATTGTTTAGCCAAGTTATTGAGTTCTGAATGAATTCAGAATGAATGTATTCTTGAATTAAAAAAAAACCCAACAAAACCAAACAAAAACAAAAAAACCCCCCACCCCAGTCCTCTCTTTTCTTTCTGCATTCACTTGCAACCAGAGATGTCCTCAGCTTGCTTGATTCTCTCTCATGCTGCCAAAGCATGAGCTCGCCATGCACCCATTTTTAACACCAGCAAGTCTGGCCTTTCCAAGGCAAGCTGTGCCAGATTCACATAGGATCCATTCTTGTCTTTCCTACTGACATCACTCTTTCCTTTTCAAAGAGCCGCTATTCAGCCTCCTCCTTAGCATTTAAAAAAAAAAAAAAAAAAAAAGCTTATAAATAGCAAACACTTACTATTTGGGATACCCAGCCGACACTGTTCCTTTGTGAAACCACTGAAAGTATCTTTCAGGGCCTGACTCATCACAGCCTTGCTGCACGGGGTTAACAGAGGCAATTCACAGTTGTTCGACTCTGCAAGAAAAGAAAAGGGGTGGAGGGGAGGAAGAAGACACATTAACTTCAGGCCACTGAAAGGAGTGGCTGGGTTTTGCTATCTGGAGAATTAAAAAAAAAAAAAAAAAAAAAAAAGATGCTAGAAAGTTGGTGTTTAAAAAAACAAAAAAAGAGATCACCGTGCTCTAAAATCTCTGTGCTACTCATTTGATGAGATTGCATCACTAATTACAGCTTTGCAGCTTTCCATGCACAGATCCTTATTTACTCTCAGTAGTTACATTAAGTGCCTTTGTTGCAGGGAAAATTTATTACTTTTTTTTGTTTGTTTTAAGGGAAACGAGACTGCTTATTCCTATTTCACCGCCTGTAATTTGCCCTGAGACTTCTTGGCATCTCCAGACAACCTCTGTTTAATTTGAGAGCTAAATAACTGACAGCCTGCTCTATCCAACACTGCATTTCCAGACCTTATCGCATCTCATCACCCAAGCACACGCTGCAATGGATTATTCCATCATCTGGACCAAACAAGTGTGACTGGTAACAAGCTGGGGGTGAATAATGCATCAAACCACAAAGCTGGCACCATTATGTGTCAGTACAAACCACCGAACTACTCCACCGACTTTCAAACTTACAAGAAGATTCTATTTTAAGGATAAATTCGGCTCCCACTCAGCTTTTCTTATCAATCAATTTCTTTTTTTTTTTACCAGAAGATGCCTCATTTTATCACAGAATGACGTCACAGAATGGTTTGGGCTGGAAGAGACCTTAAAGCCCATCCAGTGCCACCTCCTGCCGTGGGCAGGGACACCTTCCACTGTCCAGGTTGCTCTTGGCAAATTCCAAGTCAGTTCAGAGCTGTGCAGCTCTTCTTGCCCTCCCAGACTATCTACAGGCTCCACTCGTGCTTAACTTCTGTTTTTACCACGCCCTTCCTAATATCTGCAAGGACTTGCTTTGCTGACCAGAGCAGGTGACTGATTAGAATCACACTAGAACAAAGGACCTGTGGTTTTCTGGGTTTGAGGGCTGGAGGGTTTTTTTTTTTCTCTTTCCCTAAGGGGAGATAAAAGCAGCATCAGGTAAAATATCTACATTTTGTCAGGGATTTTAGGCGAGGATTTGTTATCCTTGCAAATCTGTGATACTGACCTACACACACACACACAAATAAAATAAAAAACAAAAATCTTGAAACATCTCCACCCTGTTTTTTAAGGTATGGAATAAAACATACTGAGATTTAACACCAGGGAATCAAAAAAGCTTTCCAGAATATTCGCACTTTAGTTATGGTTGAGATGTTACAAATTTAAATACACAAAACCCTCTTTTAAAAGATATTTAAACTCTCAGCTCTGCCTAAACTCTACCTAAGGCTTCTTCCATGAAAAATCAGTCTATTAGCCTACTGCATCCCAGCTCCTATTTCTTTTCAGTGCAGAAAACAACTATCCACAAAGAAACTCACACGAATAAAACCAAGCACATACACAGAAGTCTGTGTATTAAACCACGTCTTTTTAGGGAAGTCCACGTTCCACACCCAGGAGATGTTAGCTAGACCTCAAAAGTTACTGCTCTGCTGACTGGACTAAGGAGCAAAGTGAAGATTTACCATAAGAAGTGGAGTCAAATCCTGTTGGCACTTCCTGAAGCGTTTGGTCTTCACTGAGTGAGAAAAAATACCCAGCAAAGAGCGAGTTTGAGCTGTCAAAGGTGTCAAACGCTGGCTGACGCTGCAAAGGAACAGAATAAACACAGAACAACGTAAGCATTTCGCTGGAGAGCTGCGAGCTGCATTGCTAGGAAGCGTCTGGGTTTGGTTTCCTAGATCTGGAGATCATGAACAACCACTGCCTTGAACGAGCCAGCTTTGAAACATAACCACAATGAGGGCACAGCTTCTGCTATGTGAATAAAACCCAGCTGATAAGGGCGAGGTGGGGGATGTTCTGCAGCTTACAGTAAAGCCAAATCAGGATATTCTTAGTTTTTTTCCTGTAACTGAGGCTTTGCATGTGTAAATATGTATTTATCTCCAGGTGCATTTTAAAGAAATCCTCTTTTCTTTAACCCTTGAAATTGATCATCCACTTGGTGAGGATTGGATGGCAGATCAGTAAATTATGGGAAAACTACCAGTACAAAACCTAGGGCAGATTTATGACGGTTTTGTTTTTTTCTTTTTAAGATAAAACCCATCTGAACCACATCACTTGAAGCCACACAGCCAGCTTTACAGGACTTGAGGAAGGATGTTGCAGCAACTTTTACACTTCTGCCTTACTGGATTTGCCAGCAACCCCATTTTGAAGTCTTTCAAGTGCTCAGATGCTCAGTGAAACACTTCTACTTTCATTTTACAGCAAGGGATAAACAAGACTGATAAAAATGTTCCAGATAAAAGCGGATTCTACTTGATATACTGACATTCAAGAAATATTGTTCTATTTTGAAAACCCAACTCCTTTCAAGCTTGACTTGTGCCAACTGTGTATGCCAGGAATACTGGTATGAATTTACTAAATTTCCCCCAGCCATTTCAGTCTTTTGGTGGGGGGGGAGGTGCAGAAGGAATGTGAGCAGAGGAGGAAATAACTTCAAAAACCACTTATGAAACTTGCATGTTAGTCACAGGGAAACCATATCTGCAATATCTTGAGGCAAAGATGGATAAAAGTTGCCCCTGACATTTTTTGAGAGACACCCGAGGATGGAACATTGCTCTGGAAAGCTGCAGCTGGCTCATGGCAGCTCCTGCCCTTCAAGGAGCTGGAGACAAAGGCAACTTGCAAATGTTTATTTGGTTTAGGCAAACACTGATTTACCAGCTTGTGCCAAAGGAGTGGATTTAGCTGAGGACAAGGCAAGGATTTTCCAGGGCAGTGTTCATGCGCAATGCAAAAAAAAAAACAAAACAAAACAAAACAAAAAAAAAAATTAAACTGTGTTCCTGGAGCAGCGATTTAGGATGAATTCCCCCTCACATTCCATAACTTCTCGTGTCACCACAAACACTCCCATGCCTCATTTAGTGGCTTCAGAAATCTCCAAATTGGCCAGCAGGGCCAATTTGTGGACCTCTGGTTCAGGTACTCCCCCAATTCAAGTCAAAGCCAGCCCCTGGAAAGGCTCCTGTCTGAATAAAACAAGCTAGCAACAGCTGCCAAATCTGCTGGCAAAAGATCCTTTACATGTTACAAGATAAAAGCTCTGACTCATCTCTAGCACCTAAAAGAAAGGACAAGTTCTTTCAACACAATCTGGAAACTCCTGCATTTTGTGTAAATAGCTGACCCTTATCCTGAGTCACTGGAAAAAATGCTGTGGCATGTGAATGAGTAAAATCCATACCGTGCTAGTTTCATATTTCAAAAGGGAGAGAATTAATGTGCAAGCACGCTCTTCATTTAATAGTAGTAAAAGAGGAAAAACACAATGCAGAATGAATTCTGCTCATCCTATCTGTTACACAACCACTTTGTTTGGCTTTTCAATACGTGTAATTATTGCAGAGCGAAATAAAACGGAACGTGAACAGCTACAGCACAGCAGAACACAAATCTCAGACTTAATTCTGTGACAACTGAACACTGAATAACTGCTTAGGGGCAACCACTGAGTTGACAGCACACAGATGTTAAATTGAGGGATCTCTTGGATTTTTTTTTTTTTTTTGGTGTGGAGGAAAAAAGCTAAGAGGGGACACACAGAGTCAGAGCAGTCAGCATCCCACAGCCTCACTGGCTCTTCAAACCATGGCCATTCCTCAAAGCTTTCTAATGAGAGCAGAAAGGGTCTCCCTAACCTTTAACTGGTTTACATTAATCAATGCTGTGTAAAAAAAAATTATACTGGGACTAAAAAGCAACCTGCACAAATGGGGAGGGGGGAAGAAGCCCTTTAAGACTAGAGCCTTTACAGTCTGCTGACCTCAGTTTGTAAATTTCTTTCAAAACAAGGTAACAGACAAAGCCTACAAAAAGGTAAAATAAATTTAAGGATTTTTGGAGTTATCACAATGTGTTTGCCTCCCATTAATAAGAGTTGTAAGTGAATAACCTACTTTTATTACAAACAGCGTTCAGGAAGGTACCAAACCTGACCAGCCCTATCAGAACAGGCCTCTGCCAGTCTCACCAAACTAAAGACACAAACCCTCTCCTGCTGCCCATCCTTGAACCTTAATTTTGGCAGAAGTTCCACCAACACCAGCAAATTTGAGCTCAGTTCTCGCTGATCTCTTTTAAGCTCTTAGGAATTAGGGAATGGAGAGAGGAAGCCCTGTTGGGGGAGAGGGTTGAGGGAGTAAGATTTGCACCTCCCTATTTCAGTCCTGCTTTTCCCATCTCCGTGGAACTCAGTGGGAACACTCTGGCAGAGGATTACAGTTAAACCTGGCTTATCCAATTCCTGTTCTAGCACTGCAGGAACACAACCAAAGCACCAGCTGGGAGCTGCCCCAGCTGGGGTTGGGGAGGTGCCAGCTCCAGGGTACTCACCTTGAGCATTCCTCTGTACATGTTGGACACGGGAGCTACTTGATCCATGTTCCTGATCCCAAAGTCACTCATCTGAAAAACGAGAGGGGTCACATTAAAACCGCTGCTAGAGGAGGAGGGAGCAGATGCTAACAGATGTACCCACTGCTCCGGCACAGAGCGCAGAGCAGCTCTGGGTATGAGATACAGGGAAAGCTTTTCCAACATCCCAACCACACAGGGCAGCTCCCACCTGGTTTTTCCAGCTGGGAGGGCTTTCACAAAACTTGTGTCTGCCTGGAAAGCCCACAGAAACCCCTTGCCCACCTGTCTCTTTGGGGCATTTTCCAGCTTTTCACCCGTTACCTTAGGTAAACCATTTTGTGTTCTTTTTGCTTAGCCTGTGCTCTCTCACAGGCCATGATTCACTTTACACTCTGGCCTTCAGAGGAAGAGGAGTGACAGAGTGACACCCTGATACACCTTCACCTCCTACATTCACCCCTTCATGAATAATCAGAGAAGCCAATTGCCAGTGCCCCCAACCTCCTGCCTTTACTACTTCACTCCAAACCACATCAATCTTGTACATTTTACACAGTTATAAAGCTTTAGAGGGCCTAAGTCTTAACTGAAAAGGGGTTTATGCAGTAAAATGCCCTTCTTAAAGGGCTGATTATGGGACCACTATCAATATGTTCATTCCACTGAACTCAAACCTTTATCTTACTGCCTTTATTACCAGGAACAGGGCTGTGTGAGGCCTGTGTAACTTTTCTCCTATATATCATTTAAGGAGAAGAGTGATAAGATTCATATTCTATGGTAAGGATCAAACATAAGGAATAAAGCCATTTTTATGGCCATTGTTCAGGTTTATCATGATGCTGCAATTCAGGTGTCAGTGAACGATACCTTATCAAGCTACACTCTTAATTTTCCTTCCCTTTTTTCACAGCATTGGGCTGAATTCCCTGGCTCCACAGCAACTGCCTCAAAACATGCTCTTATACTCAAATAGCCACAGAGGACACTATCAAGATATCCACAAAATTGTGATCACTTATTACAAGCCAAATCTATCACTCACCATGTTAACACAAGGAAAAAATAAAAACCAAACCAAAATCGCTTTAAAATTCAGAAAAAAATCGTAAACTAGGATCTTAACAAAATAAGCCTGTTAAAAATGGCAACACATTCAAAAGCCATCCACATAAACAGAAAAGAAAATAAAAACATCCAACAGCCAAAGATGAGGAACCCTTTCATCCTCTTAAACAGCTGATCACTTGAAAATAAAATTTAAAAAAAAAAAAAAAAAAATAGCAAGAGTCCTTAACATGGAAGGCCTATTTCAACTTGACTGGGTCTTATAATTGAAACAAAACAAATAAACTGGCACTGAGAAGAATATTCATTAATGTTACCCAAAAAGGGCAAATCCACTGGATGATGTTTTTTACCTCAAACAGCACGTACAAATATTTGATCTAAATTACACATCTCATTGAGCAGCAAAGAATTTCACACAGCGTGAGTCTCACTCAGCAAGCATCCTAATCTGTTCATTAAATTTGCCACAGTTTAAACAACTGTTTATCCCAGCATTTGGCTGGGCTTTTGAAAAAGTACACGGCAATTTCCAACACCCTTCGTTTTGCCTTTGAATCCCGCTCTGGTGTCCAGGGATAACTGGCTTAGGGATTTGAGGATCTGTGAAAATATTACATGTACGTTCTGTAAGGTGAAGTCTGACCCCTGGTTAGGAGTACAAATGAGATTCCTGCCACTTGTGTGCAATTCTGACCTCTCCACAAATCCTGTTAGGCACTTCCCCATACACTAAAAGGGCTGGGATTCTCTCCTCCCCGTCTTTTTTTTTTTGTTTGCCTGTTTCTTTTGAGGTGTTTAGGGCCCTAAGACAAAAGCTTTACACCAAGTGCTGATAGCACGGCATTGCTCATTAACCCAAGCGCCCCGTTTCTCCACGCTGCGTTTGTTCCGAAGGAAAGCTTTGGAAAAAATGAGACACCGAGCTCCGGCTGATAAACACATGGAGGTCCTCAGCACGTTTTGCGACACACTCCAGCTTTCTTCCTCCGAGCAGAGGAATTTCTACACCCTCCGCTCATCCCGCATCAGCTTTCTCCCCATCTGCGGCACAAATTTCCCAGCCCTGAGATACGAAACCCTCGAGATGCCACAAGACAAGCGGAGCTGCGCAAGGCAAGGCGGATTTCCGTGGCACAGAGGGTTAAATCTGCCTTTCTGCCGGACTTAGCCGCTGTCTCAAGTTCAGAAAAGCCACCACGGTGTGACTGGGCCTCACCTCCGAGCCCTCCACTAATGCTGATGACTGCGACTCGCCAGCTATAATTGGTTTAACTGGCAGGACACCTTCCTCAACACCCCCGCATAGCTGAGTGGGTGAACCAGAACAGGGTCAACAGGATCAGGCACTTATTAACTAATACTCCTGAATTCTGATCGCCTTCTTTTCAGCAGCAGCCAGGTGCCTGCCCACAGCTGGGCGCAGCTGGGCAGCATCCACATGGAGAGGCGAAGCGCGCTGGAGTCCCCGACGGATCCGATCTACCTCCAGCGTTATTTCTCCTCGGCTTTTTGGGGGTGTTTAAGAGGGGAGAGAGCGAGCAAGGGGATGTTATCCCCGGTTGTTGTTTTCCTTTCAAATAGCAATTTTTTTCAGGGGGCAAAAACCAGCCTCCCTTTAGGAAGACGGTAGGAGAGAACGGCGTGCCCCGCGCAGTCCCTGAGCTCCCCGGGCTCCGCCCGGAGCCTGCCCGGCTTCTCTCACACATGACACACGCTTCGCCCACGTAAAAAAAACTTCGGTGGGCAGATCACACAGCCCAACGTTTGTTCGGCTTTTTTTTTTTTTTTTAAGTCCCTTTAAAGTCCTAACCAAATCCAGAGCGCGCTGCCCATTAACCCCTTCCTGCCAGGGCCGCGGCATCCCCGGGGGGATCAACCCCTGGCCGCTCTCCTCATCCCCTGGGGAGGCTGAGCGGGGCTCTTGGGGCTGGGATCGGCACATCCCCGAGGAGAATCCGCGCTGCGGATGGGTCGGGGCAGCACCAACGAGAAGGGGTCCCGGAGCACCGATGAGCCCTTTCTCCTTTCCTCCCCCCTCCCTCTCCCCACGCCCGCCGCCGCCCCCGCCTCACCTGGCCCCCGATGCCGGCGCTCCTGCGCTCCCTCCCCGGCGGCGGCCCCGGCCCCACACGCGGCGTCCAAGGGATCGAGGCGCCGCTGCCTCCGGGAGAGCCAAAATATCCTCGACGCGGCCAACAACAACAACAGCGCTGATCCCGGCGGAGAGTCCCGGCCAGAGCAGGGGGGCACACAAGGGGCGGGATGCGGCGGGGCAAGGCAGGCGGGTGCCCGCGGTGTGTGGGCGCTGCCGGCCGGGGCGCGGGTGAGGGCGGCCCGCGGTGCTGCCGCGCCGGTTCCGCGCCGGTTCCGCGCCGGTTCCGCGCCGGTTCCGACGCCTCTCGGCTCCGCTCCTCGCTGTGCCGCCTGCCCGCCCTCGCAGGCGCTCTTCAGCGGGCGGGGGGAGGCGGCCGGACCCGCCTCCCTCAAGCCCGGCCCCTCTCCGCTTGTTGTCGTCGCTGGTACCGGCACAGCCGCGCTCGGCTCCGCCAGCGCCGGGGATGCCGAGCGCGGCTGGGGGAGGAAAAACGGCAGGAAAAAAAAAAAGAAAAAAAAAAGAAAAAAATCCATCCGAGAGATGGATGCTGGTTGGTTTGGTTTTGTTGTTGGTGGTGGTGGTGGTTTTTGTTTTTTTGGTTTTTTTTTTAATTTTGTTTCTCCCCCCTCCCTCACCCGCACGACGCGTGCGATAATTCATGCCGGACTTTTTCCATGCTTGTTGTTAAATTAATGCCCCTTTCTCGTCGGCGTTAGGAGAGTTAACCGCTAAAATTCCGGATGGAAATAGTCTCTTTGGACATCGGGAAGAATTTCTTCACATAAACGCTGACTAGGCATTAGAAGTGCCCTGGGAGATGGTGGAGTCGCCATCCCCGGAGGTGTTCAAGGAGCCACGGTTTGGTGGTCTGTCAAAAGTTGGGCTCCATGCTCTCAAGAGATCTTTCCCAACCTGGCTCTGTGATTTTCCTGAGTAAACTGCGACACTTGGTGCTGTGGAACTTCAGCGGTTATGTCATGTCGCACCTTCCGCGATTATTTTGGGGAGTTCTTAATATAAAACGACGCGGAAAAGCTGCAGCCTGCGAATCGCAGATCCTGTGAAACAGAGTTGGCGTTCCTTGGGGAAAAAAAAAAAAAAAAAAAAAAAAATTGGTGGCCCTTGGAAAGTTGCAAGGAGCTCAGTGACACCAGAATGTGACGTTAATTTCTGCTGGATTTATTTTGTCCAAGTGAGCCGCCCCCCCTGAGGGGTTGGAGAGATTTTGGTGACCTCAGAATGTAAAGTTAATTTCTGCTAAATTTATTTTATCCAAGTGAGTTCCTCCCTGCGGGGTTGTGGAGATTTTGTGAACGGGCAGGCAGGGGCCTGGGTGGCTTTTAGGTTGGAGCCACCTAACTCGCCTGCTTCTCTTGCCAAACCACCTACGAAGGGTTTAGAATGACATTAAACACTTTGTGTGCATTCAGACAAGGGATGCACGTGCCCTTCCCAGCTGCCCAGCCTGGCTGACCATTGGAGCCACCCCTTCTTCTTGCTTCTCTCTTGACTTCTCTGGATTTTCAGTGGGATCCAACTTGCACTTGGAGAGAAGCTTGCTGCTGTTACACCTTGCTTTATTTAAACTAACTCCCATTTCAAATTAACATTTGTGTCATGGGGTTGGAACTTTTCTTATAATAAGAGCCCACTAACTGCTGTGTCTCAGCTCCTCACCACGTTTCATCTGATCCTCTACCTTTGCCTGTGAATATTTTTGCCATTAAATAGCCACAGTTTCTTTGGCTTTGCTCAGTTGTCAGGGCTCTCTCCTGTATCTTCCAGCTATTTCTGGCTGTAGCAAAAACTTTCTTCTTCTTCTTTTTTTTTTTTTTTTTTTAAGTATTTCTTTCAAACTCCTCAGAAAACTCTCTCCTTAGAAACGCAGGATAATATTTCATCCCGAAGGGTCAAATGTTACTGGGAAAATTGTGACAGCCTACTTTGAGAGGCTTAAAGAAGTGTCTTGATTATGCCAATGACATTTCTTACTCCAGGAGAGCCCCGATCTAATAAGGCAACATCTGCTATAATCCTAGGGGAAACCATTAAAAACTGTATGTCAGCTGCATAGCAATTTTAATTATAACACTGACAAAAACAATTATGACACCCTTTTTATAGGGGAAACATCTGTCAGAAAGATAAGATGAAAGGCTGGGAGTTATTTATTTCTTGCTAAATTAACATTCTGGGACCCAGAGCAAAATTATTAACCTGGCCATACTTTGCTCTACTGAAAGGTCTTATTTTTAGAGCCGTTCTTCTTTTGCGTAAGAGCATTTGAGATCATTAAATTTTACTTATTGTTCGTATAGAAATAGACTTCGTTAGAAGTGGTTTGTGCTTAGTGGGCTGGATGATGTATGAGGAGGGGCTGGGGGAGCTGGGTTTCATTAGTTTGGAGAAAAGCAGGCTAATGGGGAGTCTCGTTGCTAATTTCAACTCCTTAATAGGAGGTTGGAGCAAAGGGAGAGCCAGACTCCTCCGGAGGTGCACGGAGGCAGCAGGGAAAATGCCAGCTCGATATTTGGGAATGAATGTTCCCAGTGTGAGTGAAAGCTTCGTCTGGGGGAGTCTCTGATCTGGAGAGAGAGGCTAGAGCTCAGAGCAAGGCCAGCAGAGGGTCAGAGCAGAGACCTGAAACTTTCCTCTCCAGCCCAAGTTTCTCTTTAATTCCATGATCACTCTGAATTTTCAATATGTAGCACCATTAACTTGGAGAGTCGAAAGAAACACAGGCTTGGGTTGGTTTTTGTATTGCGCCTGTGTGCTAATTCTATTTCAGGAATTGTCCGTCCTCCTCACAACTTTCCAGAGACAAAAGAGGGGAGTTATGCATCAATTTAAGAGTTATTGAATCAGCATCTAGATGCAAACTTCTGAGATTTTTTTTTCTGATATTTTTGCTATATATATATATATTTTTTTTTTTAGGAGTGAGGAAAAACTAGCTGTGGTGCTCAAGAGTGAAGTAGCTAGAAGGGGAAAAGGAAAGACAACTGGTAAAGAATAAAGAAAAAAAAGCATTGCAAAGTTCTCTTTTCTGTGGTAGTCCAGATAGGTAAGACTTATTTTCAGTCCTTCTTGATCAATATCTTTTTGTTTGAAGGAGGACCTAGGCTGAAAGTAAGTGCTAAGGAGTTATTTCTGTTGGTTTTTGTTTTTTTTTTCTTTTCACTGCCTTTCTCTGCAACAGTGTCTCAGAAAAAAGCAGAAGAGTTACTTCCTTGTAGTCAATTAAAACAACCAGGTAGACTTTTTGGAATTACCTGGCGATGGATGGCTGCCCAAAGGGGATTCTTTGGCCCCTTATTTCTGATCTGAGCATCTGCAGGGCTGAACTGTGAGCTCTTTGGAGGGATGGGCAGCAGCTGATGGTCAGAGCATCCCAGGGAAGGGCTTCATTCGCTCCCTGAAACACCACATTCTCACCGGGGACAACAGAGAGGGGGAATAAGATCCTAAAAATGCCGAGGTTTAGAGCGTGGAGAGGGAATGTGAGGAGGCAGGTATGCGGCAGGGCCGCATTGCAGCTCCGCAGCAGCTGTGACTTAACTCCTGCAGAATTCCTCTTGCGCCACAGAGGACACACACACACACACAGAGGAGTGAAAATCCCTGTCGTGCTGTCCCGGTGTGCGTGGCACCCTCATCTGCATGTTGGCTCAGCTCCTCCGCCTGGGGAGGTTTGGGGTGCACGTGTTCCTTCTCCTGCTCCTCTTCTTCCTCCTCCTCCTCCAGGTGCTCTAAGGAGGGCTGGGCTGGAGCAGCCCTTTGCTAGGAGCCCCAAAAATGTTTGGTAGGGCTCTCAGTAGATCCCTTGCACCTCTTCCCACTGCTCCTGGCATCCCTGCAGCACCAGGGATGCCTACTCCAAAGGGAGTTTGCATTCAGCGGCGTAAATAAACAGAGCCATCCTGAATTTGAAAGGAGAGGCTGTATATTTGTGCCCCTAAAAAGACAATTAACAATGAAGCTCCAGTGGTGGCTGGCCGGCTGTAAGTTCACAGAGTAAAAGGTCTCAGGAAATAACATCTTTGAAAAATAAAGGCCCAGCTCTCCCAGCTTGAAATAGCAACTTCAAACAAGGCGCTGTTATGGTTGAAACAAAGGATGAAACTCATTCACTCTGCCATTGAAACGCGACTGAAGCAAAATATTTATACAGGTTTTTTTTGGGGGGGCGGGGGGGAAACGAGGGTATGGAATGGCTTTTCACTCCGATTGTTCACAGCTGAAATAAAACACGGCCGGCTGTCCCCACGGGAGAGTTCTCCCCACGGTGTTTGGGTGCACCAAGTGTGACCAAGGTAATTTCTGCGAAGGCATCCCAGTGAGTCACAAAGTGCAGCGAGTTATTTGTGTGTGTGTGTGTGTGTGTGTGCGTGTCATTACTCTGAGCACATGCAAACCAGCACGGCTAATTACTGCCCAGCAAAAAAAAAAAAAAAAAAAAAAAAATACTGTGTCAAAGTTTCAGCAGCAGCAGAAGATATTGCTACATTTTGCTGCGTTTCACCTTCGTAACTCTCAAAGGTAAACTCCCAGCTGTGTAAAATATAAAAAATTTGAAGTGGTTTTGCATCTGTTGTTGGTTTTTATTTATTTTTATGTTTTTTAATTAAGTGAAAATGTTGCAGGCATGCCTCAAATAATGTTGCCAGTGGTGGACAGGAGAGATGCCTAACGCATGAACTGTAGGATGATGCCTCATATGATTGAAAAACCCAAACCTTTACCTTTCATACTAAAGCAGAAGTTTAGCTGTTAAACTGGCTAGTGCTTGAGAGATTGCTCATGCCATTTTGGGTGTATTTAATTCATTTCACGCAGTCTGAGGCATAAAACAAAAAGCACATGTTAATATTTGAAGGCCAAGTGTATTCAGAAACAACAAGAGCTTAGTAATTGCTCTTGGGTGACTGGGTTCAAAAAAGTATGTTTGAGCTTCCTTTAGCAGCAGAGCTTTTTCTTTTGTTCCCTGCTGGTTTCATTTAAGAATTACTTTGCTTGTGCACAGATTCCCCTGGTCAGCTCCCTGATGGCTGTGCTGTGCCCTTCAGCTCACTGAGAGCAGGGATTCATCTTGCTGGGTGTTTGGCCCCTCTTTCCTCACGCCCTCACCAAGAGGCAGTGGAGTTTGGCATGGTTGGTCCATGGCTGTAAAAAAGTGGCATGCTGTCACTTTGGTGAGGTGTCACAGCTGTTTAAAAACTTTGCCTAAGCCCTAGGTGTGTAGATAATGATGTTCACAGCACGGAGTGAGAGAGCCCATGGCTTGGAGCTGCTTCTAGGTTTCTCTAAGTGGGAACTGTCCATGTGAGTGCTGGGAATACTTTTGGAGCAATGACTTAAGATTATTTTTTCCATGCTGACATATTCTGCCATGTGTCAGGGCTCGGGCCTTGGCATCATAGAATTTGTTCATCTTTTTTGTTTTCTTTTACCTCCTATTCTCAACTGACTTCATTCTCATTCAGCTGGAGCAGGGGACACTGAGGTCAGAGCTCCTCGAGGGCTGCAGCTCCTCAGAGGGACAGCTCCGATCTCTGCTCCTGGGACAGAGACAGCACCCAGGGCAGGTTCAGACTGGAGATCAGGGAAAGGTTCTTCCCCCAGAGGGTGCTGGCACTGCCCAGGCTCCCCAGGGAATGGGCACGGCCCCGAGGCTGCCAGAGCTCCAGGAGCCTTTGGACAGCGCTGCCAGGGATGCACGGGCTGGGATTGTTGGGGGGTCTGGGCAGGAACAGGAGCTGGATTTGGATGGTCCTTGTGGGTCCCTTCCAGCTCAGGATATTCAGTGATTAATCCCTCACCTCCCAGGGCAAACTCCCAGTTCTCTTTTTCACCTCATAGACTTTTATCTGTGGAGTGAGCAGTGCAAGCCAAGTGCTGGGCAGCGGCAGAACTCGTGGCACTGAAAGTGAGAACGGAGTCACTTCTAATCACTTGATTCCTTTTGGCAAGTGAATGCCATGATTTCATCCATGGATTCCCTCTTACTGCATGTGCATATCTACATCCTCACAAAAAACTCAGCAGTGACTCTTGCTGTGGTCAGTGAATAAGAATATCTCTGTTTACACAATATTTTGAAATTCATTCTGGGCAGGTGCTGTGTGTTGGGACCTGAGGGAGCTGGGAAAGGGCTGAGCCTGGAGAAAAGGAGGCTCAGGGGGAACCTTGTGGCTCTGCACAAGTCCCTGACAGGAGGGGACAGCCGGGGGGGTCGGGCTGTGCTCCCAGGAACAGGGACAGGAGCAGAGGGAACGGCCTCAGCCTGGGCCAGGGGAGGCTCAGCTTGGACAGCAGCAGGAATTTCCCCATGGAAAGGGGGCTCAGGCCTTGGCAGGGGCTGCCCAGGGAGCTTTGGGGTGCCCATCCCTGCAGGTGGCACCTGGAGGTGGCACTCAGTGCTCTGGGCTGGGGACAAGGTGGGGATGGGTCAATCACCTCAGAGGTCTTTTCCAACTAAATGATTCTGGGATCCTACTGGGACAAGTTTTTCAGTTCTGAGAGTGAGGGAGAAGTTGATGGCTTCTCTCCTGACCTAAGCAAAAATTCAGGAGTAGAGCGTTGCAGTCAGGAGCATTCCCCCTACTCCGTGTTGAGGATCTCATCCTGAAGCGTCTGGAGCAAAAATTCATCTCTGGAGTGAGCTCGACTAAAATAACCCCTATGTAAGATCTACATCCTGTTTTATTGACCTCCTCTCCTGCTGGAAGGCTGCTCAGGCCTTTCCATCAAGGAATTCAACCCTTCTCCCTCAGAAGCAGGAAAAAAACGGTGATGCCAGATTGAGCTGTACGTGGATGAGTAGGTGGTTGTGTCCACTGGTGCAGCCTTTGGCAGGCTTGGAAAACTGCCTGTGTTTCACTCACAGCCATCTCTGGGAGGCTCTGTTCCATCCTAGCCAAGATGGCTGTCTTTTTTGCTTTTACTTCCCCAGGGGCACAATGTCAAATTAGTCATTTTTACAGGAGCGGGGAGCTTTATAGCAGCCCCAACAGACGTTCCCTGCAACACCGACAGGATAAATTCACTTTATACAAATACGAGCAGCAGTCGCTCTATCTGTCCCGGTTGCTTTTTCCTTTTTTTTTTTTTTTTTTTTTTTTTTTACAATGGAGCAGGTGCAATGCCTGTATCTGCTATCAGTATCTAATATGGTTTGAGCAAACAAGGAATTGCTCACGTTGTCTAGGTGTTGCACACAGCCCATTAGTCACCCCGTCTAGTGCTTATCACAATTCGAAGAAAAAAAAAACAATTTTGGGATGAGTCATTAAGATTCATTAAAGAATATCTTTGTCACGGCAGCAAATGAGGGAGAAGTATGGAAGGGATGGGCGGGGGTATGTTTAATATTTGTGGAGAACATAAGACATATGCTGCGTACCAGGGATCTTGGGAGCAATCCTGGTTTCACAGACTATTATTAGCAGAGCGAAAAAGTGAACTTAGTTGTGTCGGCCAACAACACCAGGCAGCAAATTCTGTATTTGGAGTGTGAAATAATTCGCTTTTGCGGGGGTGGCCGGGGTTATGGGGTGTGATATCCCACACCAGTGTGCACCCATAAATCTTGTTCCACCCCGTGTGCAGCTTTGTCAGTGTCAGAAGCCCCGGAGCACCGGGGTCCCCTTGCTTTGCTCGTGCTCCCAGCAAAGCAGACATTCCTGCAGGATGTGACACGGCCACTCCTGTGGCCACATGTCCCTGTCCTGTCCACTGTGGCCTCCTGGTCCTGTGTGAAGCCCGGATGCTGCAAGCACTCAGCAGGGGCTTGGTGGCACACAGGACTGATGGCACTGCCCAGCAAACACTCTGAGGGGGACAGGCAGTGCCAGGCTGGCATAAAACAAGGAGAAACCATTTCCTTACCCCGCGAGAATCTGCTGGACCTTAGGCATCGGGGCTTTTTCCTCCCCTAGGAACAACAAAGTCAGTCTCAAAAAAAAAAGGAAACCCTTTGTGAATTACATTTTGGAAAAAAAAAAAAAACCAAAAAAACCAACAAAGCAAACCCAAGCCATGATTGATCAATCCCTTGTAGTCTTTTTGCTCTTTCAAATTTTATTTGAATTATTTTAAAGCATGTTTTTCACTTTGAACTGTCTTTTTTTACAAACGGCGGGTTTTTGGCGGAGCTCTGGACGCGCCAAGCGGAGGGAGAGGCAGTGCCGTGAGCGGTTCCTCTCCACACAGATCTCCGTGTAGCTTTTCCCTCTCTGTGGGCCAGATGTGCTTTGCTCCTCACAGAGGATGAGTGTTTCCATAGCTGAGCTGTCCTGCTGACAGCACCGAGATTTCTGGAGTCGCTGCTCACTCCCAGGTGTGAAGTGGATTGCTCTCTCCAGCCTGGGGCAGATAAGCAGCCGCAGGACTTTGTTGCTGCTTCTCCCAGCGTTGGAAATCTTTTAATTAGGAGAGAAGTAAGCTGTCCTCGTTTCTTTCTTTCTTGTAGTGCAGTCTCTTTCCTTTGTCTCGGTGCAATCTGGTTTCCTTCCAGAAAGGAAGCCGAGGGTTCCCCAGAAGCCTTTAAATGAGAATATTGATTTTACTATGATCTTTATGGTAATAATTCGGTTTCTTTTTTATCAGTGTGATAAGTGATTGCCCCTCACACCCCAGCTTTCACTCTGCATGGAAATTGAACTTTGGAAGCAATACACTCTCAGGTCCCATGCAAGTGAGCTCTGCTGATTCCCACTGGATTTCTTTAAGCAGAACCTGTGTTGCTTTTAGTGCTCCTGACTAAACCCAGGAGAAGCTGGAGTTGTGTAGAGCTCTTATCTCGGAGGAATGCACACTTTGGCCGGGCAGGAAAGAAACTGAACAGATTTTAAAAGACAGGGATTTTGGTCTCACTTTCTTTAAATACCTACTGTGCTTTCCCGATAACCTGGCATTTCTGGGAACCCACACCAAGCGGATGCCAAGGTTCATGGTCGGCAATCACCTTGAAATACCCACTCCCTGGACTTGGACTCTCTGTCTCTTCCCAACGTTTTTGCAGTTTGCAGCCCTGCCTCAGGCTGCTTGAGCTTCTGCTGCAGCTCCCAAACACCAAACACATTTTGGGGCAGGGTTGTGAATCACAGAATCCCAGACCCCCTGAGGCTGGCAAATCCCTCCCAGCCCAGGCAGTCCCAGCTGTGCCCCTGCCCACCTTGTCCCCAGCCCAGAGCTCTGAGTGCCACCTCCAGGTGCCACCTGCAGGGATGGGCACTGCAGAGCTCCCTGGGCAGCCCCTGCCAAGGCCTGAGCCCCCTTTCCATGGGGAAATTCCTGCTGCTGTCCGAGCTGAGCCTGCCCTGGCCCAGGCTGAGGCCGTTCCCTCTGCTCCTGTCCCTGTTCCCTGGGAGCACAGCCCGACCCCCCCGGCTGTCCCCTCCTGTCAGGGGCTTGTGCAGAGCCACAAGGTTCCCCCTGAGCCTCCTTTTCTCCAGGCTCAGCTCTTTCCCAGCTCCCTCAGCCCCTCCTGGGGCTCCAGCCCCTTCCCCAGCTCCCTTCCCTGCCCTGGACACGCTCCAGCCCCTCCAGGGCTCTCCTGCAGGAGCCAGAGCTGGACACAGCCCTCCAGGGGCCTCTCAGTGCCCAGCACAGAGGGACAGATGATGCTTCCAGAGTGAGACATGCTGGACTCAAACCCGTAAAGCCCAGCATTTGTGTTGTAGCACCATCCTGATGTTATTAAAAAAAAAAAAAAAAGTTAAGGATTGTATAGAAAATATTCCATAAATCCTTAGTAAAGCATTGGCTTTTCACAGCTGATACTCTGCTATTAAAACCTTCCCTCATTTTCCTTAGGGCTCTGTATCCTGTGCTGTTCCATGCTCCAGTGGAGAGTTTAGTTGCTGAGGAAGAGGTGAAGGGATTTTAAACGAGCACACTCCACTCCTTTTGCTGTTCTCAGGCGTATTGAAAACACCCAAAGGAATTTATTTTTTCTAGGATACTCCCTTCTCCCACCTCTGCATGTGTTCCCTTGAAAAGAGCACGTCCCTGAAGAAGAAGTTTGTTTACCAAGTGATTATTCCAGGGATTCTTGCTTTCTCTGCAAGGATGTGTTTTAGCTTGGATTGAGTTTAAGGAAATGGGAGTCACGGAGTCACTCAGCCTTTTTTTTTTTTTTCTTCTGGCTTCCTGTTTTCCCCAAACAACTTTTTGAACCATTTGGTCGAATTTGACCAAAGCAGGGAAGGATCTCCTGATTTGAGGGAAATAAAGCTCTTACACATCTCAGAAATAAGAGGCAGCAGAGCAGATAAAAGACACCAGACCTCCTTCCCCCCACAGAGATAAAGGCGAGAAACGTGGGGTCGACTCTATTTGTTTCCAGAGAATCACACAAGGAATAAATGCTGTTAACAGGAACCTTTGATCAGGGCTCACATCTTACCAGGCTCGAGATAAGAATTTGTGTGTTATTGGGGATGAGATAAGGGCCTCTAAGATGCAAGGCACGAGAGAGCAGCATCATTTGTTCTCCTGCTGGCAGAAGGACGTGCTGCTGTGGTGAAGTGTCATATTTACCTCGATTCAGTGGTTGCTCAGCCCTCCTCAGGCTCTGCATCTCCTGTGGGGACATTTGCTGGGGTGTGAGAGACCTGTGCTGCTGTCTCGGTGCTGCCTGAAGAGCGCAGTTGTGAGGATCAGCCCGAAATCCGCCCCAAACCTACAAGTGGTGGGGCCGGGTGACTCCCAGGCTGCACCGGGAGATGCCAGGTGGAAACATTCCTAGAAGCACAGAGGTAGAGAATTACGGAATGGTTAAAGTTGGAAGGGCCTTTTCCACCCCCTTTTCACTCCTTCCACTGTCCCAGGCTGCTCCAAGCTGTTTCCGAGCTGGCCTTGGGCACTGCCAGGGATGGGGAGTCCCCAGCTTCTCTGGGCACGCTGTGCCAGGGCCTCCAATCTTGCAATAAAGATTTTTTTCCTTATATCTTGTCACCGAGACACACAAAGAAATCACACGCAGACAAGAGATTTCCGCAGAGGTTCCTCTGATCCAGCTCCCAGCTGAAAGAGCAGAGAGAAGAGACCCCTTTGTTTATTCTTTAACTTTTTTATACATTTGTGGGTCTAGCAGAAGATTGGCTTTTTGGGGTTTCCACCCCTCAGCCTCAGTGGCCAGATGAATTGTCAGTTACAATTGTTTTCCGGTTAGAAATATGCAAACAAAAGACAGAGAATGAAAAACAAAGGATTTGTTTATATTACTTCTGTGGGAAAGGTAGAAAAACTGCTCTAACATTCTACAGTAACTAAAAGATCTGACTCCATTTATGAAAATCAAAAGGCTAATAAAGAAACTCAGAAAAACCAGGGTAACAATATCTGATCCAACTCTGCCCTCCTTTATCTTGAACCCATTCCCCCTGGTCCTGCCCTGATGAAAAGCCTTTCCCCAAAGGAGATAAAGTGGTGACTGTCTGAAGGCTATTCCAATTCCATTCATGAGTGAGCTGGCAGTTTCACTTGGGAGCCCATTTGGCAAATGGCCAGTGCCATTGATACTCTGGGTTTGCCAGGTCTTACCAGGAAGGAGTGATCAGGCGTGGAAAACGGGCACCCATCCATCCCTAGAGATGTGTAAATCACACACCTTGTTTCAGGAATGTCATCAGTGCCTCCTTCCCTTTATTTATTATTAATATTTATTCCAGGTCCAACTAATGTGGGGACCTCGCGCTCGACATCCCAGTGGGAAGAGTGACACTCTTCTCCCTGCTGTGACTGGATTTCAGGGCTCTCTCATAAATCCTACCAGTTTCCCATGTTTCTGGTATTTCAGCATGGATGGTCCATCATATCTTTTATAGAGGTAGTGGTGGGACAGGAGATCCGTTCAGTTTTGTGATATTTGGGGCACTCGTCATGCAGGTGATGACCTCAAGCATGAGCTTAGCAATGCTGAACTTGGGACCTGCACATCTTTTGTCCCTGTGTTTCCAAAAATAAATCTGCCCTGCTTATCTTTCTGACATCTTTCGTAAACAGTGAATTCGAGAGCAAACTTTGTAAAGCTCTTAACCCCTAATCTTCCCTGTAAGCTCCAAAGGTCGAATTACCAATTATGCCCTGTGTTTGTTTTTGTCCTCTGGGTCTCAATTTTCATGCTTGCTTTTGCTGCTGGGGACTCAGTGAGGCTCCTAGGTCGGGTTTTATACAGGGAAAGCAATCCCTTCCTTTCCCAGAGACCTGCCAGGGAGTTTAAAAAGGCAGGGGAGTGAAAGAATAACTTGTACTTAGGTAAGTGGCAGGTTTTGAGCCAAGGTTTACAGGAGGAGAGAATTAATTAGAAGGGAACATCAGCCTGCTGTCTGACTCCTTTGTTTAAAGCCACTTTCCGTGCTCTCCACCAGAAACCCAGTGGATCACCAGCTGCTTCGCATTTTTCAGGTGGAAGAAGCAGCAAAGCCACGCAGGAGCAGCGTGGGAGCAGGTGGGGAGGGACAAAAGCTGGGATGTAGGAAGGGCTGAGCCTCCTGAGTCACATCCCTGGTAGGGGCTGGAAGCCTGTGGCTGATGTGATGAAAAGCCTTGGGGAAAAGGGTGTTGGAAGGACACAACCACGCAGGTGACTTCAGTGGCAGCGCTTTCAGCTCAGCTCCGAGGGAGGGGTTGAGGGTGGGAGAGACAGAGGGGAGGTTGGAACATTCCAAAGGGAAAAGAAATCTGGAGAACCATGTCTCCTATTCTTCCCCTGTGGGATGCTGTTGAAAGCAATACTTAACTGGCAGCCTGAATCCCTGTGCTACTCCCTGCTGGATTCCTGGTTACTTCAAATTTCTTTTTCCATGAGGACCCAGACAAGGTCCCTCTCCTCTACCCAGCTGCTCATTTTCAGTAGAGGTAGGAACATAATTGTGTTATGCCTGTCATCTGCCAAACGGGGCTGCAGTTGGGTGAGGGATCAAAATTTCTTATAGGAAAACAGCCAGTCATGTGAGATATAGCATGATCGCATCTTTCCTTGTTAAAAATGCGATTAAAATAGCAAAATATCTGAATCAGCTCAACAGATTTTCCACCTCTGTTGAATGCACCTTGGTGAGCTGCATGCTGTATGTTTAACTTAAAATACAGCATATTTAACTTTTTTTTATTATTATTATTTTTTTAAAGCTAAAAACATTCCAGAAATGGCTTTTGGTGAACCAAAAATTGAGACAGAAGCTCTGAGAATAAATGTATCATGCTGTTGGCTGATATTTTGGTTTCCTTACCGGGACAACAAACTATTTCCACCCCAGGAATGCCTTCTCTGGGAGATGGTGTTAATTCTGCAGAGCAGGTGGCTGAAGAGACAGTTTGAATATTTGATAGCACACACCGAGGTGCTGGGATGAACTGGTCATTTAAAAACAAAATCAAGAGGCATGCATCTCTAGGGAATAGTAAACAAAGTTGGAGTCATTCCTAATTATTGGGATACAGCTCTGTCATCAGCTCCTTCTCTAGATACTAGTATTTATAGAAATAATTATTATGCAGCATGTAAATTCGGGATGCGCACGGTTCTTTAATTGGGGGCTGAGCTTGTGTTTGGAGATCTGGATTCCTATCCTTACTCATCTGTCTATCATTTATAAAGATTATATATCTGAAACGTGACCTGTACGTAATTATAATTAATTAAGTCGCCAGCAGTATGCTGAAAAACTTGCATTTAAATCAGGGGTTGAATAATTAAGGCAATTAGCAGAACTGACTATTTGCAATATGGCTTCTTGAAAATGTGGAATAACTGCTCATCTTCTAGGCAGAGATGGACAGAACACCAGCCTGGTATTTAATTCTGTAAATACAAATTAGGTGAGGTGCTGCAAGTGTGGAATTCTTTTTATTTTTGGTGTTTTTTTTTTTTTTTTTGTCCAAATTTCCAGAGGTCACAAACTGGGCGAGTGACACGCAGCCCAACGGATTATTTCAGGGCACGGTAAGTTCAGGGTGTCCAGATGAATCCTCAAGCTATTAAAAACTTCCCTCCCCTCGCCTTTCATCATTTTTATTTATAATCCTTAATTTGTGTGGTCGGGAGAGTAACAGTCCTCATTCCTCACCCCGCTCTGCTGCTGCTGCTTGTGCCTATGGATTTGTACGAGCTCCAGGCTCCCCTGAGCCAGCTCCTTGTTGATTTTTTTAACCCAGGAAGGCGTGAAGGGGATGGGACACCCACGCTGGGCAAACTCAGCACCGGAGCGGGCACGCCACAGGTGGGACAAAAATCAGCCAGAGCACGGAGAAACCAGAGCCAACCTTCCCAGCCCTGCCTGGTGGCATTCCCAGGGAGATGGTCTGCATGGGGCTGGCTGCCTGGAGGAGCTGGGCGCTGCCATCCTGGAGCCTGACGTGCCTGCAGCTGGGGAAAGGTGACTCAGGGCGAGGCGTCCAAGCCGGTGCAGGGCTGGCAGAGCAGAGCTGGCCTGGCTGCCTCGCTCAGTACCAGCGTCAGGTGCTGGTGTGAGGCGCTATCGGCGTCTTTCCCAATCCAGGAGCTGGGAAAATGTGTCCTGATACCCAGCAGTGTCACGGGGGAGACTTCAGAGAGAGGGCTGGGGGCTTGTGGGGGCTGTGGGGACGCCAAGCCCAGCACAGGCATGGAGGGGTCTCCGTGGGTTTTGTCCTGTTTTTTTTTTGTTCCTTTAATTCTGTCCTGCTGCTTTCAGCGCTTCCAACTTCTCATCTCTCTGTGCCTGAGGCATAACTTGGTGTCCTGCTTTAGGTTAAAGGTGTAGAACGTAATATGCAGCGTAAACAGAAGAGACAGCTGGGGATGGGAGCATCACCAAGTCACCCCAGGACACTTGGATTGGTGGATTTGTGTCTGCGTTGTCAGGCGTGTGTGACATCCACGAGGGGAGCTCCCTGTCCAGCAATCTGCATTTTACACACATTTCTGTTGTCTTTTTAAAGACCTGTCGAGCTTGTGGCAGTGGGAACCACGCTATGAGACAAGATGGTGCAATTAAAAAAAAAAAACCCCAAAACGATTTCGTTGCAAGCTCAGTTAAATAATTTATAGCTTTTAAATTTATTTATTTATTTATTTATTTATTTATTTATTTATTTATTTAGCTTTTGTGTTTATACCTCCAGAAAGTTAAGAGAATATTGCCAGATTCTCCTCTCAGGAACACACATGCATTTTCCAGAACTCAGATAATCGCTCTCTATGTTTTTCCTTTGTCTGGGTTTGCTTTTTTCACATGTTTGGTTTTGTTTTTTGGGGTTTTTTTCCCTCTCAAATCCCACTTGAATGAGGCACTCCAAGACTGTGGCTTGTGTGGAATTTTTGCGTGGTTAACACGGGGCACATGCAGCAAACCCATCTCCCCGCCCCAGGGCTTTGCCCAAGCGGGATTTGTGCCTTTAAAGCAAAGAGAGTGATTCAATGTCCTGTACGTGACAGGGACAGCTCCTAACAAGTCTGGAGGTATTTTTAGAACTTGATAAAATGACACTTCATAAAACACCCATCAGGCAGCTCCAGAGAGGAAATAAGAGTGGAGAGACTTTGGGAAAACATTACTGTATTTTTAATTATCAGCCCTTTTGATGTTCTCAGCCCGTACCTTAAGCAACGGCAATAATTGTTTAACTTCCTTCCTATTTAATGCGGTCATTTTATGGCTCAGAGGCACGGCTTTTGCTCCTGAGTTACCATTTACAGCTGTGGCCAGCCTTGGGGACGGTGTTTTGGGCCACACAGCTGCCCTGGCAGTGGTGTCTGCCAGGGAACAGGGACAGGAGCAGAGGGAACGGCCGCAGCCTGGGCCAGGGGAGGCTCAGCTCGGACAGCAGCAGGAATTTCCCCATGGAAAGGGGGCTCAGGCCTTGGCAGGGGCTGCCCAGGGAGCTTTGGGGTCCCCATCGCAAGGGAAGACTGGAAACCTGAGTTCTCCTCATGGAATCCACTGAAATCTTATCTTTCTGGGACTGAAATATTCCCATGTATGGTGTCGACCCATAAATTATCTGTATGGTGAGGTGGCAGGGGAGGAGGAGCCCCCTGCTCCTAAAGGAACACTTTTCTCAAGGCAGAATTGAAATCCAGTTTTGTGGAAATAAATCAGTGCAGATGGGAATGGGGTCTTGGGGTGCTGGCTACTGAAATCTAGAGAAAGGTGTAAAATTAAAGCAAGATTTCATCATCTTCTACACCAAATACTCAAAAACAGCTGAGTCTGCCTATTCTGAATTGGTGTGTCCACTGATTTTTACCAGTCCACACCAGTTAAACTTCTGGTCCCGGGGTTGAAGTCCAAATCTATTGCTCTTTTCTTTTTTATTTATGTATTTAAATATATACTTTTGTAATTAAATTTTATTTTAAATTTTCCTTTAAATTTATTTTTTAATTTTTTTTTTTTCCCCTGATGGCCCAGGACAGGACCCTATCAGCCCTTCAGATAAAGGTATCTTGGGTCAGTGTCAGCTCAGATTTTTTTACACTCACATGGAAAGGAAAGAATTAAAATCCTTTCAGCTGAAACTTCTGCTTCTTCATGAATTAAATTTGCTGGGAAGACCAACAAAACACGATGTTCCCTGCTGAGTATGGCAGCTTGCAGGTCAGCACGGGGAGAGATTTTGATACTCAGCAGATTCCCTTTAGGATGTGGGTTTTTCCAGTGTGGAAAGGAGCTTGGATAAATCCAGAAGTTTGTTTTCCATTCCCACTGACCCCAGAAGGGATGCTCTGAGGTTCTGACTCCGTGTGAAATGCTCAGTCAGGGAGATTCACACTTATCCCCAGACCTCTGTGGAGCCTCAGCAGAAAGGATGAAAGTGTAAGGACGATATTCCTGTGTAAGCAGCTTGCTCAGAGAGGGAATTCAACTCCTGGAAGAAAGCTGGGGAATGGTGGCCTGCAAGATGGCTCAGAGAATTTACCTGGATGCAGCTTCCCTCATCGATACATCCTTCCAGAAAAACACAGAGATGTTCTGGGGTTACAAACCCGATGGTGCAGATGTGCCACCCTGCAAAGATCCCAGGTAGGGCAGAAGAATTTCCAGGGAGCAGAGTGGCCACTTTTATGGACCTTCTGTGTTCTTCAAGAAGTGTAAAGGGGCTGCAGCAGTGGCAGAAGATGGACTCTGACTTAAATAAAGGAATCATCCCAAAAGTAGGAGAGGCCCAGCATCCCAGCAGAGCAGTGTGGCTGCCTCAGTTCTCCTTCAGGACCAACAGCGAAGCTCTGGGATGACAGGAAAACACAGACTGGGAGTAAAGGCTGGGAGAAGGTTGCCTGTTTTGAGAGAGGCTTTCACATTCCTTGCAGTTTTCCCTTTTCCCAGTGATGCAGTGAAGGGCATCAGCCACAGGAAAGCTGGAGAATTCCTCCTGATTTCAATAATCTCCAGCCTGAGCGTTCACATCTCTGTATTTGTCACCAATCTCAGCACATCTCTTCTTTGGGATCCATCCAAGCTGCACTTCACTCAAATGCTGTTCTACTCCCGCTGCCTGATGCAGTCCCTCACTCTTTTTTTTGCATTTCACTTGTTCTGATTGTCGCCAGAGAACTTTCAGCAAGGTGATTCTTTGTTGTTGTGATTGCTGGTGAATATTGTGTTGGGGGGGGAAATAAAAGTTGAAGTGGAAATTTTCTAACCCAGGTCACTGTTCTTTGTTGTTTGCAGACTGGAGGGAGACGATGCAGGTGGGTGAGTCAGTGTAAGTGGTGTCTGATGCTCTGAATGAAAATCACCTTACATAAACACCTGAGTGATCTGAAGGAATTTTCTACATGTATTCATGATAAGTGAGGTTTTAAAACGCTAATTAAAGACCTAAGAAATCTTTAGAAACCCTCTTTCAGTGCCACAGTTCTGGAGGAATACATCTTTTAGACTTTCCAGGCACAGATTTTGGTATGCTTGTGGGGTTTTATTGTTTGGGGTTTTTATTTGTTTATTTGCTTGTTTTGTTTGGTGGGTTTTTTTGTGTGTGTGTGTGTGGCTTTTTGGTTTTTGTGGGTTTGTTTTGTTTTGTTGTTTTGGGGTTTTTTGTTTGTTTGTTTGTTTTGGGTTTTTTTTGGTTGATTGGTTGGTTGGTTTGTTTTATTGTTGCGGTTTTTCCCCTCTTTTTCCAAATTGGAAACAATTTGAAAGCCGTGTGTGAGCACTCACACTTAGCTATGTGTAACTGGATTAAGAACAATAATCCTGGCAATGTTTTTTCTCCTCCTTTAAAATGCATATTTTCCATTAAGCAGTGTGGCTAATAAGTGTCGCTGTGTGTAATGAAGCCTTTTTTTTATTATTATTATTATTCCAGGTTAGCAGTGAATCACTTCGGGCTGTGACCTTATCTGATCTTGCATGTTCAAAAGGGCTGAGTCTAATCAATAATTGGTGAGGTTTCATCACGGAGCCCGTGGGTGCTGCCGGAAGCAGTTTGGTGATTAAGGAGTTGACACTCTTGCTCTCAACCATTCATGAAACTCTGTCCCCGTCCAAGCCCTGGTAGGACTCTACAGCCTTTTGGGAAACTGAAAACTGAGATTTTTTTTTTTTTCACTGCTCAGCCTTCATCACCATCCCGCGGTGGTTTTTATGTCGGACTATTCATCCAGGCAGTCCTGGCCGAATCCCAGTTTTGATAATTGTTTTCTGCCTAGCTTCCTTCCATTTCAATTTAGAACTGCTCCTCTGCTTTGTTCCCTAAGCCGAGGTGTTGAACCGCTGGGATGATCGCTTCCCAGGCCGGCTCTGGGAATGCTGCCTGGCACAGGCTGGGAGCAGCTCCGCTGCCTCTCAGCTTTATCAGGTATTTTTTCAGCTTCTCAAAGGGCTCTCTCTGCGAGCAGCTGATAATGTCCTGTGGAAACATCTGGACGGGGTCAGCTCTTCAGCTTCCTGGGCTGGAAGGACTTCAGCTATTGAGGTGCACAGATGTAGCGCGAGCTGCAGTTTGATGTTCAGATCACAGACAAGACTCGTGCTTTTTTCTGTCCTCTGACAGCCCCCGGGATTTATTAGTGTTGGCGTTAAAGTGCTCCGTCAAACGCAGTGGGGATGTCTGAATGCCTTTCTTGTTTGTTTGTTTTCCCAAAGTGTAAAGGCAGCCTGGAAAGCTCCCGGTGTTTGTTGTTGGTGGCATTCCCTGAATGCCTGCAGCTCCCTGCTCATCCTGGAGGAACAGGGAGGATTTAGCAGCTGATCTCCTGCCCCGCAGCTTCTGTTTCACTGCTGCCCCTCCGGAAGCAGAGAGAGCATCCAGGACATTTCTCTGAGCTCACGGGGAGTTGGGAGTTGGAAGAGGGAAAGGGCTTGATATTCCTGGTATTTCTGAGAATCGCACACTCAGTTCTCAGCCAGCAATCTGTGCTGCTGGGATGAGCGCTAGGTTTTGGAAATATCAGCGTTCCACCACCCCCTGGGTAGAGCAGTCAGGTCACAAAAATCATTCTGATGGTTTCTGTGGGTCCCAGAAGAGGCCAGTTCCAGTCCCCGCTTCTCCCTTCCCAGTTCAGCTGCTGGTTTTGCCTGGGTTGCTTCTTCCCAGCAGGAAAATTCAAAAGGGTTGGAGGAGAGACTGGTTTGCTGGAGCTGGAGCTGCTCAGACAAAGCCAGAGCAAAACAAACTCATCCGAATGAGATTGGTTCAGGGTGATGTGAGGATTTGTAATTTCTGTGGGGAAAATAAGAATCCTAAACCCCTGGCTGAAGCCTAGGCTGCGGATGCACTCCTTGTCCCGGCTGTAGCTCTGCCAAGTGGAGCTCATCAATGCTTTCCCCATCCAAAATTATCCCTCCCTCCATCTCCTGGAGGACCTGTTCCTTGGGCTGGGGTGGGGATGGGAGGGCTAAAACCAGTTTTAGTCAAAATGAGCAGGTCACCTTGCATAACCCACAGGAGGTCTTTGCTAACTGGAGTCCTGAAGTCCTCAAGGAAGGTCTACCTCGCCCTCCAAGAGCTTCAACAAGTTTCACGCTGAGTTTGGTGAGCTGACACTTTCATGCCTAAACTTTCCTTGCATATGAACTCTGAAGGGCAGATGGAAGCTGTTCCAGGGGAGGTTCAAGCTGGAGATCAGGGAAAGGTTCTTCCCCCAGAGGGTGCTGGGCACTGCTCCAGGGAACGGGCACGACCCCGAGGCTGCCAGAGCGCCAGGAACATTTGGACAGCGCTGCCAGGGATTCCCAGGCTGGGATCATTGGGGGGTCTGGGCAGAAACAGGAGCTGGATTGATGGTCCCTGTGGGTTTTTTCCAACTCACGATATTCCATGATTCCATTATCACTGCTGTGGCCACCCCCTTGCTGGCTGTGCTGGGTGGATTCACATGCTCAGCCTCCCAAAACCTCCCTGCAGGGCCATCCTGCTGGGCCTGTTTGGGCACACGCTGTTTTTGTGGGGTATTGTCACCCGCAGAGTCCCAATGGAAATTTTTGTCCCCGTGTCCTGTGTACCACATGGGGACAAATAAACCCTGCCCAGATGAGCCGCAAATAATGAAGCCAGAGAAAGGCCACGGCTTGGTGTTGTGTCTAGATGAGAAACTGAGGCCAAGAGGGTGAGGAGTGAACCTGGACCTCCTTCCAGTACCCTACAGAAGCCCTCCATCATTGCTACCCCAAATCTGAAAATGCTCAAATCCCTGAACTGCTCCCCGGCACTCAGGACCAGTTATTTCCTGGTCCAAAATCTCATGTAGTTTTAAGTCATGGCTTTATTTTTAGATCATCAACACCACCTGGGCTGTAATTACACTTGTACCAATCAAGCGTGTGGCAACGCTCATGGGTCTCTGAGTAGTCCTGTATTGTAAGGATTAATTTGCAGGGTTGGAAAAGGTGGAATGGCAGGTGTTGCACAGGAGCTGACACTGAGGTTTCACCTGCCCCAGAATGCTCCTCAAAGGTGATGTCCTGAGAGAATAAAACAGCAACAGCAGGCACTCGGTTCAGGGTCCTTTTTCCACCCTCTCCTTCCAGAGGGATCCTCCAGCCCTGACCGTATCTTAGCCCCAAGTCACATCAGGGAGCACATTTTTAATGTGCTTTATTAGAGAGTCAGAGGCATTTTGTGGGATTGGTGTGGGAGTACAAAATTGTTTTCTGATGAGGAATTGAGTCGAGGTTTGTTGGCGTCTCCTGTAGTGGCTGTTTATGTGTAAACTTGAAACCAAACCAAGCAAAAGGAGTGAAACCATCCAAGGCCTAAAATGTCATCTGGCAGCGAGGAAAAGCTGCAAATACCAGATTAGGGGAGCCCAGAACCAGCAGCTGGCTGCTGTTCATGCTGAAGTGAGTGCTCACCAGACATTCCAAAGCTGGCCATAAAGCCTTCCTGAGCTCACTCCGGTCACTGCTACTCATTTCAGGATCACTGGCAAGCTTGAGGGGGGCTTCTGTTTAGCTGTGGGGAAAGAAGGCAAGGAAAACAACAGCAAGTCCATGATTTTAGTGTCCTTTCTCCTGTGGTTCACAGCACAGACTAGAGTCCAGCTCCATCTGGAGCCAGCTCCATCTGGAGCCAGCTCCAAGGGTTTTGCTGGTTTTCAGCAGGACCAGGGTGAAGCCAAAGCGTAATGACAAGTCACAAAGGCTGTAACAGAGCCATGCTCCCTAAGAAAACAGCTGTGGTGGTTTCGGAGGTCCTCGCCTCTCCCACCCCTCGGACAGAGGCTCCTGCTCCCAAAATGGTGCCAGCAGAAGGGAATGTGGGGTCACGCTCTGCTCCACAACCTTCACATCACCCCTCTTTCCTGGGAAACAAGGCTGTTTGGAGCTGCAGGCTGTGGCCATCTCCAGCTGGAGGGTGAGCCAGCCTGATGGGGTGATAAGAAACCCACAGCACGGGGGCTTATCCTGCCCATCCCACACAGTCACACTGGCTGACCGAGGGATTGCTTCCAGACGTGGCCAGAAGCTCAGGAAGCTGCTGGCACATCACAATGTACACAGAAGACCGAGATTTGTGGTTTAGAACATGTATCGTGAAAAGTTCCTCAAGACCGTTAAGCATGAACTAAAAAATAAAAATAAAAATAAAAATAAAAATAAAATAAAATAAAATAAAATAAAATAAAATAAAATAAAATAATAAATGCCCAGTAGCTGACATCCAACAAAGCCAAGCATAGCTCCTCTAAAACACAAGCAGAGCAAAACTGGGGTGTCGGAGCCCATTCTGCAGCCTGTCACTACCCATTGTTCCCTTTTTTGAAAGCAGTTGTGCCTATTGCACATCCCCATACTTCAAAAAATCGGACCTGGAACACAATGGATGGGGCCTGTTGCTCAGGAAGCATTTCTTTTTATACATTAAAACACAGGAGGAGGCTTTGTTGACGCCGCAGCAGCGATATCCTGACACGCTCGCTGCGCCGACGGCGAAGGAAGCTCCGTTCTGAATATAGCTGATCTCACACTAAAATCCTAACCCTTTGAGGCCTGGAAGCAAGGACCGTGTGTGAAACCATCTCAGGTGTCACGTGGAAGGATGAGTTTTAAAAGCCACCCTCCAGAGATTATCATTAAACCGAGCCTTGCGCAATGCTGGACTCGGCGGGATCGGCGTTTGCACATCTGCGGTTTCAGCGACCTTGACAGAGTTGCTTCCCAGTAGAAGTAAAATCAGAAGTGGAACTTGCAGCAAGAAGCAAATGTGTTTTTGCACTCTACTCCAGGCAGATTAGTGATGTCATGGCTGCTGTGTGCTGTAGCGCTGTCTCCTTTAATGCTTTTTCTTTTTTTTTTTTTTTAATCTTGATGTTAATGTGGGTTTGAATTTCTCCAGCTAGAGATCTCACAGCTCTTGGCATCCTGCCCCACAACATTTACCTGGAGCTCTTGCAACCTCCTGTGACATCAGTTTTACTGTTGAGGGTGTAATTGATCTTACCCAGTCTCGAACATGCTCATTATAACATTCATTGTGGTTCTTTTCCAACGCTGCTACGTGCCCATCTCGGGACATCTACGCAATATCCACCTCTGTATACTTTCCTTATTTGTATGGGCGTTATTTTTCTAGGGGTTATTGGGGTTTTTTTGATCCTCACAAAGTGTGAGGATCGGAACAGCTCAGGGCAAAGAAGTTTAAAAAAAAAAAAAAAAAAAAAAAGGAAAAATATTAAGGAAGAGCTGCAGGCTGTGCTGTCATTGTGAACTTAGCAGACTGAGTGGGTTTTTTATGTATTTCTTCTTTTCTAGTGATGCTGGTACCAGATGGCTGATTTACAAGTCAAAAACTTCAAGCATCCAGTAGTTCAGCCTCTTACTTCCAGAAGTAAGAGGATGGATTTTGCTTGATTGATCATGCTAATGTGGCCCATGGAAATTCTCTTCAGATGGGAGACTGCGGGGTGGAGGCACTGGGAGATGTGTCTTCATGCTTGTTTATGAGCTCTGCTGTGGTCCTTGGAAGTCCAGCACCCATGGAAAACCTGAGGAAGTGGGTGGAATGTGTAGCAGACTGTCTATAGGAAACTAGAATCCCCTTTGCTCATGGTTTAGGGTGGGTGCACGTAGAGGAAGAGGGGATTTTCCTCCACTTCTCTCCAGGAATTTGAGACATGGTTTCGTTTTTCTTACAGTTAAGCACATTCAGTAAATGGCATAAACACCACAACTGAAGTGGTACCTCATCAAACGCTGTGAAAAGGATGAAGGCATTTAGATGACACATAAATACACTGAGTTTTCAGCCACGGTATACAGTGAACTACTTTCAATGGAAAATCAAGGCTTTCAAAGCAATTCATTTAACATTTCCATTTTAGCACTTCCTCAAAGTCAATTGCAGCAGAGAACATGCAGCTCAGTTTGCTTCTTCAAACCACAACACAAAATAGTCCAGAACTTCTGCTATGAAGCAACAAAATCCCTCCAGAATAAAAATGCAAATTTTTTTGTCCTACCGCCGATGACACGGCTTAAGGGCTTTTCCAGTTTGCTGTCAAAGAAAGGATATGTCTTAATTGCTGATTAAATGCACTGCAATTAACCAGAGTTTCGTTTGGTTTGATATTCTCCCCTCCCAAGTTATGCTAATGTGGATAAATAGTGTGGATGAAGCAGCCTCTCCTTGGAATAAAATGTGGGCAGTTCAGTACAGGCTGGTCCTGAACTCAAGGGTGGCTGTGCTGAGGATGCTGAGGGGCTCATCCCAGGGATTCCTCTGCAGGAATTTGGCTCATTTTCTGAATTTTTACAGTTGTATTAGCACACAGGGGAGCTGAGGGAAGTCAGTAATCATAGAGTTATAGAATCATGGAATGGTTTGTGTTGAAAGGGATGTTAAATGTCATCCAGTGCCACTCCCTGCCATGGCAGGGACACCTTCCATCGTCCCAGGCTGCTCCAAGCCTCAGTGTCCAGCCTGGCCTTGGGCACTGTCAGGGATCCAGGGGCAGCCACAGCTGCTCTGGGAATTCTATTCCAGCCCCTGCCCACCCTCCTAGGGAACAATTCCTGCCCAATCTCCCATCCAGCCCTGCCCTCCGGCCCTGGGAAGCCATTCCCCCTTGTCCTTCCACTTCATCCCTTTTAAAACATCTCTCTCTGTGTTTTTTGTTGGCTCCTTCTGGCCCTTCAAGACCGCCCTGAGCTCAGCCCAAAGCTTCTCCTGGCCAGGCTGAACAATGCCAGCTCTGCCAGCCTTTCCTCCCAGCAGAGCTGCTCCATCCCTCTGCTCATCCTGCTGCCTCCTCCAACAGGTCCATGACCAGTTGCAACCAAAAAAAAGAAGAAATTGTTCTGTGAGCAATTGAGATTGTATTAACTAAAGCTTCAGCCTGTGTTTCTTTTGGCTAAGATTGGTTTAAGAGGTACAAAATGCAACTGAAGGTCTTTATATCTCAGTGGGTCTCAACCAAAAGGCACTACTCTGGCTCCATGTTCTGCAGCAAGGACAATCCCTGAGCATTTCTTTCCAAACCACATATTTTTGTTTTATTTATTAATTGCCTCACTGGAATTCCCTTTATAATCAGATTTTAGGGGAATAATAGCACCGAGAAAAAGCCAACACAAGCAACCTCCCATCCTGTCCTTTTACAAATAAAAATTAAAAATAAAGTCCAGCAATAACAGTTTGTTCTTTGGTAAGGGGCTAATGGGACACAAGGACTTGGCATTCTGGAGCAGCCACTGGAATGAAGATATTATCATAAAAATCACTAAATCTTGACTTCATTAAAACCTATTTAACAGGACCGACATTTTTTTTCCTGGCCAAAATTTCCAAAGTTATGTAATAAACTCCGTGCGCCTTATCCTCCAGGGTTATTTCCACACTCTATTAACAGGCTATAGCAGGTTTTTAAAATATGCAGCATGGTGTGGTGCGTACCTGGGAACAAGGAACAGAAAGTTCTTTCAGAGATTGTATGTACATATGTCTGTAGGCTGCATGAGCCTGCCGAAACAATTCACACCATTATCGAGAGGATCTTGGCAAAAACAAGAGAAAAAGGGATTCAGTGAGTTACATAACGGGCACATATCTCTTCCCTCCTTGAGCAATGGCTGCTTCCCCTTAACAAATGATATTTGTAGAAGCTGCTAACAAAATCAATTCCCGTGGCCTCTTCAGGAATGGAACTGGTGACGCGTGGGATGGTGAGACGCCGGCTCCAGTTGTTTAATTCTTCTGGGTAATCCCAGATATTTGCATTCCAGGAGATTTCAAAATCCGTGTCTTTAAATATTTAGTTGCCAAAGGTGGATACAGAAAGCGTTAAGTTAGGAGGAAAAGTGGAAGGGCAAATATTATTCATTTTTTCCAGACTGAGACAGATCTGTAGTATGACTTTTGGGAGTAATCCACCTGGAAGTACCCCCAGACACTCCTGACCATGCACAGATATTTCTGGATGTATGTGGACAATTCAGAATTTTGGGCTGGCCAGATGATCAGGCCGGATCACAGGAAGGGTGGGTGGAGATGGGGGGTGCCACTGTTCCAGCCTGACCGTCTTCCCCAGGGCACCGCACTCACTTTGGGAGATTTTGGCCACTCAATTCTTTACCCTCAGACGCAGCAAACCCAAGATTCTCAGTAAAAATTATAGAGCTGGAAAGAAATTGCCTGAATGCTCACAGAAATTTTGCACTGAGGTGACCAAAGGATGTTTATGACTCGAATTCCTGAGGCCTGAATGTGCACCAAAGCATTTGGTGCCTTGTAGAAGAGCAACCCCACTGCAAGGGGACAAAAAGCAGCCACTTGCCTGTTCCAAATCTGTGTAGGGACACCCAGGGCAGGCTGCAAGGAGGGACAGGCACATCCTCCCGTTTCCTCCTGAGCATCCTCCCCACTCCTGGCACTGCCTGCACGGGGACTTCCTGGCCCAGAGGCTGGATTTTTGTTTCTGTGTTTTACAGCTCACGGTGGGCTTTTCTTCCACGAACTGGGCTGAGCTCTCCAGTCGTATTTCTGGCTCCTGCGACACCCGATGGTAAAGGATCCCACAGTGTGGCTGTGTGCTTTGTGAACAAGTGTGAGTGTGTGTGTTTTATCCCATTTCCTCTTCTCTCCACATCTTGCAGAGTGAGAAACAAAGGAGAAACATCCTGGTTTTGTCCTTTCCCAATCGCTCGGGTCACGCTGTCACACTCGAATTACTTGAGCTGTGTCTTGTGCAAACCAAGGGCTTCCCATCTCCTGAGAGCTATTTTTACCCCATTTGCATAAAAGCTGAACTTCTCCAGTTCTGCTGTTGCAAAACTGAAGTTGTGGGCCTGTTTATATGAATATTATTTATATTAGTATATATAACATTAATTCACATATATAATATATTAATATATAACACACACCACAATATCTATAACGTGTATGGCACATAACATATATAAAATATATAATATAAAATAAAATATATAAGTTAACATTTCTGATATTAATTATTTACATTAACACGCGCTGTTTTGTATTACCACAGTAGCCATGCTACTTCTCAATGGAGCTGTGCTTTTTTTTTTGGTCTATGCCATTTTTTCCCCTTGATAACATAAATTCTCTCTGCTCTTTTAAGAACCACCTCGGGATAACAGCTCTGAAAATGCAAGCCAGGCTTGAAGGGAGTCTCTCTTCTGTGTGCTGAGTTTGCTCCTCTCCAGCCAAGACAAGAAAGCTCTGGGAGCAAAGTGCTTTGTTCAGAGGGGAAGATGTCTCTTCTATCCCTTTCCCACAGTTAAGAACAGCTTTTGTTGAGTTATGAGTGAAGCCACTTACATAATCTATGGTCAGAAAGCTGAGCTGGCATGTTTTTGGGTGACTGGAAGCTGAACAAAGAGAAAAGTATTGAAATTTCCCAGCTGACCCCAAACCAAAAACCTCCCATTAGGCTGGCACTTAGTGCACATCTGCTGTGTAATTTGGGTTTGCACTGACTGCTCACACTGAGATTATCTTTGTGTAACTGCCAGTCATTTGCAGATGGGTTTTCTTGGGGAAGATGCATCAATGTCACAGCTCTCACGTCTGGAAATAGGTATTTAAAATCATGGAATGGGTTGGGATGGGAGGGACCTTAGTGAAGATCTCCCAGTGCCACCCCTGCCATGGGCAAGGACACCTTCCACTGTCCCAGGCTGCTCCAAGCCCCAGTGTCCAACCTGGTCTTGGACATTTCCAGGGATCCAGGGGCAGCCACAGCTGCTCTGGGCACCCTGTGCCAGGGCCCCACCACCCTCACAGGGAACAATTCCTTCATATATCTAACCAAAACTTCCCCTCTTTCAGTTTGAAGCCATTCCCCCTTGTCCTGTCACTCCAGTTCCTGATGAATTGTTCCTCTCCAGCTTCCCTGCAGCCCCTTCAGACACTGAAAGTTGCTCTGAAGTCTCCACAAAACCTTTTCTTCTCCTGGCTGAACGTCCCCAGCTCTCCCATCCTGTCTCCACTGGGCAGGTGTTCCAGTTCCCTCATCAGCTTTGGAATTGCTCCATCAGTTCCATCTCCTTCTAGTGCTGGGAACACCAGAACTTTATGCCATGTTCCGGTGGGGTCTTACATCCCCAAATGCCTTTTCCCAGCTCTCCACAGAGATTTGTTCTGCTTCCTTCCCTCTGACACCCCAGTTTTGCTCTGCCTGTGTTTTAGAGGAGCTTTGCTTGGCTTTGCTGGATGTCATCAACTGGGGCTTTTATAAATTTATTTCTTTTTATTTTTAGTTCATGCCTAAAATTCTTGAGGAACTTTTCAGGATATATGTTCTAAATCATAAATCTTGGTCTTCTGCGTACATTTTGTGATGTGCCAGCATCTTCCTGAGCTTCTGACCATGTCTGGAAGCAATCCCTGGGTCAACCAGTGTGACTGGGTGGGTTGGGTTAGATAGGCTGTATCCTACAGGACACCCAGCAAAGATTTCCCAGCTTTTCTCCATTTCAGAAGAGATGGGATGCAGGAATCTCCTGCCTGCTCATGAGCTGCCCTCAGCAACACCTCAGAGAACTCCAACAAAGGGCCACCAAAACCTGGTACTACGTGATTTTTGTACAAGCACACGGAAGGGTTTTGGTTTGTGCAGGTGAAGACTCAAGCCACAGCTGCACGAAAAATCATTATGACAGGAGACTGGGAGAACAGTTTCAGTGGGATTCATTCAGAGGCTTGTGTGGGACTACTCCCAGACTATAAATTCACCAATTCCTTGGGAAAATTTGCTTTGAAAAAGCCTTGTGTTACAAGTTTTCCACTGTGCTGTTGGACATCTCAGTGCACCAACGCCGTGATTGAGTGCGGAGTGCATTCACCGAACAGAAAGGTGCAAACCTCATTTCCTTCCTGGTTGAAATCTGGAAGCCACTAAGCTGTTTTAATGGACCTAATTCACTGTTATTCTCCACATTGAATCTTTTGCCTTCATTCTTTCTCTCCCCCTCTCCTTTCTCTTTCCCTCCCCCATCTCCAAACTCCCTTATTTGCAATTACAGTCTTTTTTAGCGAGGAGCAATGGCTTTTTAATTTTCCCCCAGAAATGGAAGTGTGCAATTATTATGCAAAGCAGCTGTCTTTTAATTCCCCAAAATTTCCGGTGTACACTGTAATCAGTCATTTTCCTCTGTACGTTTTACTGTCTGGAATTGTAAGCCTGGAACATTAGAAAACTATAATAAATAATTCAGCGATTTCCTTTCAGCTTCATATTCTACTTTGCTGAATATGTTTGGAGGTGTAAATATCTCTCTGGAGGGGCATAATTTTAAGTTTAGTTTTCTAATTTGATTAAGGAAGCGGCGCCTGCCTGTTTCCTCCACAGGCAGGAGCGTGAGTGCACCTGGGAGATATTTAGATATCAGTGTAGGTGTGTTTAATATGTTCCTCCTAATTGTGTTTCCTTTTCACTAAATCAGAAAAGTTGTAATGCAATGGGATTAATCCTCCCATATTCCCCCACCTCCTCTTTTCCCCCTGGTTAAATTGCCTTGTTCCAATTCCAGAATTGGAAAAGACCTTGATTGAGTCCCAGCTGTGCCCACCTTGTCCCCAGCCCAGGGCACTGAGTGCCACCTCCAGGTGACACCTCCAGGGATGGGGACTCCAAAGCTCCCTGGGCAGCCCCTGCCAAGACTGTTCTTGTCCTGTGGGAAGTTTCCTGGCAGACCAAAAGAGACTTCCTTCTCTAAAAGAACTGATGAAAGACTATTTTATAAGTGATAAAACGACCTAGAATTCCAAGTTTTGTCTGTGAGAAAGAAGAGAAGATGTTGGGGGAGAGGAGGAGTGATTTGAAGGCTTTTTTCTGACTTTTATTTCATTTTTCTCTTTGTAGTTTTGTTAATAAACCTCTCTTTATACCCTTTTAAGTTTTGAGCCTGCTTTGCTTTTCCCCTAATCCTATCTCACAGCAAAAAAAGAGTAAATAATTCGAATGGGCACTCAAACCACTACACTAATTTTGGGAAACAGAAATTGGAGAACTGGAAACCACTACAGCACCCTTTCCAGGGAGAAATTCCTGCTGATGTCCAACCTTCCCTGGTGCAAAACATGTACAGTCTGTTCTCTCCATCTCATGGGTAAAGGAAGGGACCATCTTAGAGGAACGAGTTTTCAACAAACAAAACTTTAAAACCTTCAGTTTCCATATGGAGTTGTGGCTAGCAAAGAGCTGTGACAAAAGAACAGGTTTCACTTCGCAGCTCCCAGGAAATATTTCGCCATATTTTGCAGAGGTGAATGTGATAATTCATTAGTACAAAATGGCCATGTGTTATGTTAGAGGAGAGAGAAAACAGTGCAGAGCTACACAGGAGCACAGGTGGCCTTAAAACTGAGATTTTTCTTTTTTTTTCCCGCTTATGTAAGCTAAGGGTTCTTCTGTTCATTTCAAAATGTGTGAGATGAGTTTGCTTTATCTTTCCAAGCTATTCCTTGAAACCAGAACAGCTCTAATTGGGGGCTTCCAGGACCTGAAGGGACCCCACAAGAACCTGCAGAGGGAATATTTACGAGGGCCTGGAGTGATAGGATTTTAAGATGAAGGAAGGAGGATTGAAATGTGAGATTAGGAAGAAATTGCTCCCTGGCAGGGTGGGCAGACCCTGGGATGGAATTCCCAGAGCAGCTGTGGCTGCCCCTGGATCCCTGGCAGTGTCCAAGGCCAGGTTGGACACTGGGGCTTGGAGCAGCCTGGGACAATGGAAGGTGTCCCTGCCAATGTCAGGGGGTAGAAAAAGATGATCTTCAAGGTCCCTTCCAACCCAAACCATTCCAGGACTCTTGGATTTTATGAAAAAAATCATGTAAAGAAAGCCTAAATTAGAGCATTTTGGAAAACGCTCCAGCACTACTGCAGGTTGAATATTTTTTTCCTATTACTCTCTAGATATCCTAGTGATTTTTTGGACTCCCCACAGGCAGCAGGGTGCTGTTTCCAGCCCTTTCATTTCCTTAGCTGGTATGGCTGTGCCGTGGCGCTATTTAAAATTAAATCCTTCTGAGTCCCTTTGGTGAGGAACCTGCTTGAGTTGTGCTGCAAGAAACTCGTCAGGAGCTCCTGAATCCAGGGGAGCTCCTGATTCCAGGGGATTTCAGCTCAGCGTCTGGACACCACTGGTGGCTGTGAGGGAGTTGAAGGCAAAGAGGGAGGCAGGGTCACCAAGAAATTCTAAATCAATTTGTGTGACCGAATCCTATCCGAAGGCGGGAGGGTGTAGGGGTGTGGAGGAAGGTTATTGCTACCCATGTGGTTTAGGTGGGTTTAAATTCTTTGTGATGCCAGCCCTCTGGCAAGGACTGGGTCACTCCAGAGCTTTTTGGCAGGTTCTTGATGGAGGGAACTTCCTCAGGGCCTCGCCCATCATCTCCCCTTTCACGAACCGTTGGTTCTGCACGGCACCAAAACCAGACATGCAAAAAGCACCGTGAAAAAATGAAACTGGAGCATTCTTGGCATGACTTGGCATGTGGGAGCTGAGAGATGGGGAGCTCGATAGGCCTCCGGACGTGTTCTGCAGACTGAAGAAGTGCAAGCAGTTGGATAAGCATCTGAACGTTTGTGTGCTTATCTGAACTGAACTCGAGCTCCGAGCCACTTCAGGGTTTGCCGAGCAGTGGCTAATACTTACTAGAAAGCTTATTAAAATTGGAAAGTGGTCTCAATAATGAATTAATCCACAAAAGGACATAAACAAACCCCATCATTTAAACTGTCTGGCACAAGAGTTTGGAGCAGACATTTGTCTCAGCGGATGGTCAAGAAAAACCTTTGAAAAAACCAAAGTATTGCAAATTCTCCTCTGCTTTAAAAACTGTTGGGAAACTGCAGCTAAAAAAAAAAAAAAAAAACCCACAAAAAAGAGCATTTGATAAACATAGAGGTGGCAGGTCTGATTCCAGCCCTTTGTAAGTCAACAGCATAACTATGGAGTTACCTGGCGGAGTGTTGTGAAGCCAGAATGGGATCAGACTGTGCCGGACACTTCTTAAGGTGGAGTTACATTATCAAAACATAGGCAGTCGGTGGAGGCTCATTACTGTGAAAAATGTGTTTAGGATCCTGTCTGGGAATGACATGGTCGGCTTTCTCAGTAAAATGCATTCTTTAATGGAATAAATAAAGCCTTTCTGGTTATGCAGGCTCAGTTGTCATTTACTGCCTCTTTAGTGATGTTAAACTTTAACGTGATAAGAGCGTGGTGAGCAGAGAGAGCAGTTTCCACCCACAAGGATAAATATTGATCTGGGTGATAAAGGAGAACAAACATTCTGATGAAGTGGTAGGAAAGAAACTGAACCTGATATGGGAGGGTTGTTTGGGCAGTAAAAGAAAGTTAGTCTTTCAACTCAGAACCGGGAAGGGCAAGGGGATGGCTTATCAAAAAGTTGTTTACAGGATAATAAAGTTTCTGCCTTCGAGCTGTGTTATTTGCCCGTACACAAACAAAGAGATGACGGCCAGGGTGAAGTTCTGGTGGCAGTGGAAGAAGTGGCAGCTTTGCTGATGACTCGAGGAGGGGCAGGTGTTTATAGCTGGAGGGCTGTGCAGGGGCTCTGATGCTCTGTGCAGTTCTCCTGTCAGCAAAATTGCTTAAGTCCCTCCTTGGCCAATGTGTGCCTGAAACCAAGCCTGCACTTCTCTGCTCCACTGGACCTGAGGTTGATGATTAGTCTGACACTTTAGAAAAGTTTGAATTTGAATTTCCAAGTTACAACAAGGCTTGTTTTCTTTTCTTTTCTTTTTTTTTTTCCCCCCTTCTTTTTTTGGGGGGTGGGGGGTTGGTTGTTTTGTTTTTTAAATTTTAAAATTTATTTTAACTGAACTTGCCTCCTTCGACACCTGAGCCAGAAGGAGCAGCTTTCTGCTGGGCCTCCTCTGCTTTGGTGAGCTTCACGTGAGAGAGCTTGGCTGGGGCTGGGAGCATGAGGTGGCATGTCCTGCGTGGCAGGCTGGTGTCCCTTGTCACAGGGCATGGCCAGACAGCACTCCTTTCTGGGAGGTCAAGACAAATGAAAGCCTTGAGTTACAAGAGCCTCTAGTGACAGGACCACAGGAAAATGTGTTCCAACTGACAGAGAGCAGGGCTGGATGGGAGATTGGGAACCAGGAATCCTTCCCTGGCAGGGTGCTGAGGCCCTGGCACAGGGTGCCCAGAGCAGCTGTGGCTGCCCCTGGATCCCTGGCAGTGCCCAAGGCCAGGTTGGACACTGGGGCTTGGAGCAGCCTGGGACAGTGGGAGGTGTCCCTGCCATGGCAGGGGTGGAACAAGACGATCTTTAAGGTCCTTTCCAACCCAAACCATTCTGTGCTTCTCTACTTCTATGCTTTAGAGCCCCCAAAGTCCTTCCAGGTGGACCTGTGGATTGAACTCCTGGGCCAGAACCAGCACGTGTGATTTGTACTCTCAAAAGGAATTAAAGCACCCACCACACCTTCTGTGCTGAGGCACAGGGATGCTTGGACACACACACAGATGGGATGGACAGGAGTGGGAAGGGATTAGTGTCCCCAAAAGCAGTGTCCTTGATATCTGTGTCAGAGTTAGTCACCCGGGCTCCACCTGCAGTCAGTGGGGAGGTTCAGACACCTGGAGGACGTGATTCACCTCCTCCTCCTGCGGGAATGGAGCAGGGCAGATGAAGCAGCTCCTGCTCCCTGCTGTCCCCTGGCAGTGAGTGGGGCCTGGGCGATGCTCCCTGTGCAGGTTCCTCACCTGCTGGCACGCACAGGTAGGTCACAGGAAATCCCTGCCTTTGTTTTGGCTCCCCAGTCACTTGGGAAATGTACAACACACTCGTAGGGCCGAGTAAACAAAGCTCTGCTGCCGCGTTTTCCACGAGTAAATTCTCTGATCTCCTCCTGTCTTATTGTGGGATTTTCTGACCATAACCATCACATTTCCTAATCATTCTCTCCCACCAAATCTGACTTTGTGCTGCTCACTACAGCGTGTGTGACAGTGACAAGCCACTAGACACCATGTCCACATCTTTTTGGGGGCAGCTCCCCTAAGAAGTGTTACACTGTCCCATTCCCATAATATTTTAGACCTCACATGCTCCAATACATTTTTCTTTAGCGTATAATCCTAAGATGTTAATGCTGTCTCCTCTGCCTCCTGACTTTTAGGAAGGACAATGCTTTTGGAAGAGCTCTGAGCTGTTCCCAGCAGCTCCATTTGATTTTCTCCCTCCCTCTTCATCTGAGTCTGTGGGAGAGGCAAGAAAGCCCCTCTGACCTTTGCCTGTTAACTTGTGCCTCCTCCACATGATGCAGAGAGGTTTTCCAGCTCAGTCCAGCTACCAGGAGCTTCCTGACAGTCAATAAATCACACCACAGCCTCTTATCTTGATTGGAGCTTCTGCTGGTTACTGTCAGATTCTTATTGCAAATATTTAATGTTGCTCTCGCATTAAAAGAGGTTTTAGTCACTGCCATATGTGATTCGAGGGCGAGGTTGGGGGCACTTTTCTGCCTTTTAAATGAATTTGTGTGGGGATAATAATACATGTGCATTCCAGAAGAGCGTTTCCTTCCTGAAGGTGATGAATTGAAGAGGGAAATGGTGGTTTGGAATCAGTCTCTGGTCTCTGTATGGCAAACAAGCTAAGCAGTATTTGGCCTTGATGGGATTAACTGGAAGAGTGTAGCTTTGATGGAAGGTGTGGCTCCTGCCAGTTTTGAAATGAAGGAATTTTTTCCAAACCCTTTTGAAAATCAGTCTAAAAGGTACAGAATAAAACAATCACTTCTCATTCCACTCCTGACTCTACCTTAGGTGAGTCTCGTTCTTTCTTAATCTTTCAGGTTTCTGTCCCAGGAGGGAGGGTCCCTTTGAAGAATTGTCATCATTCTATTCACCCTTTCCAAAAGGAAACACCTTTGAATTTTCCTCTGCCTCCTTCTGTCTGGATTGCTTCCAGTAAGATTTTGTCCCCCGGCTTTCCTGGGATGTCCTCAGCTGTCAGTGTGACATGGGAACTTTTCCTGACAACTCCAAGATTGGGGTCAAATCAATGTGACCTTCAGTGACCAGTGTGATCTCCCTCTTCCACACTGGGAAGGGTTTCATGGAGCCATGGACTTCTTTGGGTTGGAAGGGACTGTAAAGATCCTCTCATTCCACCTGGACACCTTCCACCGTCCCAGGTAGTTCTCTGTCCATCCTTGGGAACTGCCAGGGATCCAGGGGCAGCCACAGCTTCTCTGGGCAGCCTGTGCCAGTGCTGGCAGGTTTGTGTCTCCCAGGGAGCCACCGTGGGCATGAGGTCCCTTTGGAAATGTCTCACCTCTGTCCCAGCTGCCAGCAACAACATCAGAGTGAAGACTGGCGTAGGATCAAGTTTGTCAAACCTGGGCTTGCTTAGAGCCCTCCTTTGGGATTAGTGACCTGTATCTGCAGTGAAAAGGGATCATAGCAATTTAATTAAAGAACCTTTGGGCCAAAGGAGCTGAGCTCAGTGTCAGGGGAGGCAGGGCTGTGCCCCAGGCTGTGCAGACCCACACTGTGTTGTGAGGGGCTCAGCTGGCTTCAGTTCTGCCAGTGCTGTGACCCTCAAATAGCCGCCAGATTTATCTGTCAGGAGATCAAACTCCACCATTCACGCTGGGATTGCATCCTCTGTCAGTCCCTGAGTCTTCATTTGGCACGAGGCTGCTGATCCAGCAAGAGGTTTGCTGTCTTCCCCACTGCCCAGGACCGCATGCAGCTTTCCCACACACAAACTTTTTAATTAGAGGTCTGTCTTTTTTTTTTTTTTTTCCCCAGACATCTTGAATTACTTTGTCTTGGCCTCCTTCACACTTTCAGGGCTCAGCCAGAAAGCAGCTCTTGGGAGCAGCCTCTGCTCCCTCAGCACAGCCACCTACTCGTCCCCCTTCGGTTTCTCAGCTTTTTCTTTCCATTTTTGCTTCTAATTTATCGACACCGAGAGCCTGCCTGGCCCTGGCAGCCTTTCCTGTAAGGAGAAAGCTGTGTCACAACCTGCCTTGTTCTTGTCAGTGGCTTTTATCTTCCCTCTGCAGTCGCTGCTGCAGCTCCGCTCTTGATTTCTGCGGCAGTTCTTCTCGCCGGCGTTAGCTGAGGTTGCTTTCTGTGTTTGCTGGAAGATGATTTAGTTCTGCTGAAGCCCAGGCAATGATGGTACATAATAGCAGCATGTATTTTTAATCTAGATTCGGTTTCTGCGTTTTACGGCACCAGGGAGAGTTTGGTTTTGTGTCTGAGGTGCCACTAAAAGATGCGTACGATTTCCTGAGTGTTGATGACTTCAGTGAATTATCCCAGCTCTGTTTTAGAGCTGTTGCTTAGGGAGTTTTAGTATTTCAGTATTTATGTACAAAGCTAGCCAAAAAGCAGTCTTCTTTCCTAATTCACAAAAAAAAAACCCAAAAAAAAAAAAACAAAAAAAAAACCACCAAAAAAATAAAACCAAAACAAAAAATCATTCTAAAGTTGGATTTGCACCTAGAGTGGGCAGAATTGATTCTTTTCCCTCTCTGAAATCCCTGATAAATCAGTGAAAGAGGTGCCATGTACAGCTGCATTGCAAGGATGGCACTTTGGCAAAGCTGCTCAGCATTGCCAGGACTTCAGGGAGTCAGCAGCCATCAAAGAATCCTTGTTCCCCGTGGCCAAGGAGCTCTGTAATTTTAAGGAATCCTGACTCCGAGGAGGACAGGCCAGGAATTGTGATGCTGACGAAAACCCTTCAAACCAGAGGCCGAGTGAACAGCGTGTTTCAGGCTGAGCGTTTTCCTGAGGGTCTCTCCACGTTGTGGCACTTCTCTGGAACCCCCAGGGGGAATTTGGGCCCTGCTTGGGGATGCAATTCCGTGCTGAGACTGCACTCCAGACAGATTTGGAGAAATAAAGCCTGAAGAAATTCGTGTCTTGCAGTTTCTCACGTTGTGAGCTCTTGAAAAGCACTGATGGCCTGATTTTGAGGCAGTTCAGCGCTGGGCGTGCTCTGCACTGTGCTGGAATGAAGCACCCGGGCTTTGGGGGATGTCTGGGGGCACCTCCTGAGGCTGTGCAGACTCAGTTTCACAAGTGGGCCCGTGGAGTGAGTCCATTGCAACAGCTTTTGTTGGTGATGGAAGAAGATCACGCGCTCATTTCGGCTCCAGGCGGGGTGACCCTGCTGTCCCTGGGCTCTCCTAGCATCTTCCCAGGGCTGTCTGCAGGAGGAATGCTCTCCCTGCCTGGCACAGGGGGAAGCTCGATGCTTGTCAGGATCCTTTTCTGGGCAGAGAACCAGCGTTTGCTTCATCTGCTCTGAGGGAGCTCAGCCTGAGCAGAGAGGAAAACGTAACTCAGAGGAAAGAGCACTGAAGCATTTTGAGAAGAAACCCTGTTGAGGTTTTTTTATCACAGCACCTTGGTTATCCTGAGCTATAAGTTGTGGTAAGAGGAGGAAGGCAATGACCAAACCTGGGCAAAAAAGAAATTACTTTTTGTGTGTGTGTGTATTTTGGCTGATAAGCCAAAATAATCAAGTGATGGTGGGCCTGAAAAGGAGAGATCCGATGCTGCTCTTGTCAGCACTGACAGAAGAAGCCTGGCAGGATGCACCCAGTGATCTCACCTGGGGCCAGACCCTGCTCCTGCCAGCAGTGAGAACACAGGGAATCCTCCAGGGAAGATCAGGTGAGCAGGCTTGGCTGACAGAGCAAACCTTGGTTTAATTCCGTAAAGAAGCACATATTCTGAAATATCCTCACTGCAGTCCTGGCAAATGGAAGCCACCAGCTCTGGAAGTGCTCAAAGATGTGTGGATGTGGCACTTGTGGTTTACCGGTGAACGTGGTGCCGCTGCTGGGTTGAGGGTTGGACTGCATGATATTAAAAGTCTTTCCCAACTTTAGGAATTCTGTGATTCTATGAAAAGGTCCAGAGCCCTGTGTGATTCCTCCTTATGGGCTCCTATTTTCATCATTCATTCCCAAGTCACTGCTGGGAAAGAGAAAAGGCGTGGCAGAGAAATGAAGGAGACGGGGGAAAAAATCGATCGAAGGTTGGACTCGATAACCTTGGAGGTTTTTCCAACCTTTTCCAACCTGAATGATTCTGGGATTCTGGCATGAAAAAGGCTTGAGCTGTGTATTAAACCAGAGGGGGTTTGGGTGGTGCTTTGCCGCACAAGGAGCTCAGGGGTTGGCTCTGGGACATCCTCGAGTTCTGAGGACGTGGATTCCTCACTCTGCCCTGTTGTGGTGATGGAGCATCTCCCGTGGGAATTCTGATGGGTCCTGTTGGGTGCTCTGGCTCGATGAGCAGCACAGCACCAGAGTCAGAGTATTTCCCTCCTGCTCTGCCAACCTGATAAAGCCTCACTGAATTTATTTTCTCTAAGTTGAGCAAAGATAAGCCATCAAACAAGAGGAACCAAGTGGGAATGAGTAACATCGAAGTGTGCAAAAGTGAGCTCATGTCCCCGTGAGGATGGGGCTTTTTGTCTCTGTTTGTTTGGCTTTGTTTTTTTTTTTCTTCACTGGGAAACCAGAAGTAAATATATATATATATATATATATATATATATATTTAATTTTTTTTTTTTTCCTGAGAAAAGCAAGAAGCAAGCCTTGGTTACATTTCCTCCTTTTTGTTTCCTCAAGGAAGAAGTTAGTCAGTCTGATTATTCACTGTGAGACATAGCCTCAGCTTTCTTTGCATTCTAGGAAGGAAAGTCTAACAAAGAAATAAGTAAAGTATGTGTTCGTGTGTTCGTATCTTCGTGTACATACACAGACACACACATATCTACTTTTTTTTTTTTTTTTTTTCAAATTTGTGGGCTTACTCTCATCTTGGTTCAGAGCATTTTCCTTTCAGAGGGGGAACTGAAAACAGCAATAATTTTACCTCTTGTAAATCGAAGGCAAGGAAACTTCCCACGTGTTCATTAGTCCAGGATTAAAAAAAAAAAAAAAAAAAGAAAGGTGTCCCCCTGGAGCTTGGTTATTTTCAAAGCAATGAATAATGGTGATTTTGCAATGAAAAAAAAAAAGTAACTTTATGTAATCGAGAAACATTATATATTTATATATAAAGGTATATATTTATATCTTGATATTAGTCCTGACACTGGTCTCATATCTCAGTAGCTAAAATGCCATGTGTTGAAGTCTCCTGTGTAACCTCACACAGGCTGTTGCTGTTACCAAACTTCAAATTGTGTTTGGCAACCCAATTTTTTTTTTGACATTTCAACATGAGAAAGACCACGGAAATTTTGACTGCATGGTTTTCTTCATGATAAAAAAAAAAAAAAGAAGAAGAAGATGATTTTGTATTTCTTTTTAATCTGCATCATTTTTCAAATCAGAATAGTTTCTTTTTTACAGCAGCTTTGTATTTTACTACTTCCCTCCCCCTTCTTCCCCTTCTGAGAAGCTACTGCTAAAAACAATGTTTTGCTTGAAGATGACAATTTTTATCCAGGCAGTTGAAGAAGGAGAAGAGCAGCCACTTGCAGCTGCTGTGAGTGGATGAGGACTTGGTCCTCCAACACTTTTGCACAAAAGCAACTTGAGATATCTAAGCAGCCACATCAAAAGGCCTCATAAAGTTCTTTATACGAGCAAGTGTTTGCAGGATCATTGTTGTAATTCTGAGTTCTCTCATGTTGCCCCATCTGTAAACCAGCAATGGTGCAGGATTCATTTGGAAAACACTCTGAAACCAATTAATTCAAAGCAGTATTTATGAATTTCTCGTTTGCTGATGTCAGGGAAGAGGAGGAATGCTGGCCAAAAGACCAAAATGGTATTTTCCATTTTCCACAAGAATGGCAAAATAGAACATTTCAGAGATTAACCTGGGAAAGAGAGGAATAGTTCTTAAAAAGGAATAATCCTGAAAAGTGCTGCAAGAAGGAAAGGAATAAAAATCTGTAGAGAAGCGGTGGAAAATTCAATTAAAGGAGGAAAAAAATATTAAGAAGCTCTCTTGTTAGCCAGGGAATTTGGGTAGGGTGATGTCCAGAGGGCTTCATGCTTCCTTTTTCCCTCCAACAGGCAGAGCACCCACTGTGCCTTCAGACACGTTTTTGGGTTGATTTTCCCCTGTCAGCCTGGAACGGTTCTGCCCCTGCAGACAGACTCCCACTTCTGTGAAAAGTCAGGCCCTGAACTTTTTGATGCCACCTTGAAGGGGAAATCTTGGCCACACAGGTGCCACTGCCAGCAGAGCAGTCAAGACTTCCCTCCGGAATTTGTGACATTCACGCTTTAGCTTGGTGTTGAGCTCAGCGACTCGTGTCTGCTATATTTTGAGATATTTTGATATATTTTGAGATATTTTGATATAGTTTGAGATATTTTGAGATATTTTGAGATATTTTGATTTATTTTGACTTATTTTGAGACCCATGTGCTGTTGTTACTGGTTTGATGAGCAAGGTCATCTGGCACCCACTGGGATATCCTCCCCTGCTCTTTTTAGCTTTTGGTTTTTGGGTTTTTTGGGGGGGTTTTTTTTGGTTTTTGGCTTTTGTTTTGAAAGCTTTTTAAAAGATGCCACAGGACACTCTTGCCCTGTTTCTATTCCCACACCTTTCATTCACAGCTAAAGGTTTGGGCAACACAGCCCAATTCATTTATATTTAGCCATCACTTATGCAAAGATCTCTCATAAATCAAAAGATTCAGTGGCGTAAAACGTTGTAACCTTGGTTTGTTTTTCTTTTAATTATTTTTTTCAGTTGTTTTATAATTATTTTCCCTATTTATACTGCCCTCTTGATAGCAAGTGCTTACAGTGCCACCGTCTGGTTGAGCCAGTTGCTGTCTCCACGGTCGGATTTTATCTTTAAATGAACTTTTTCCTATTGCTACAAGGAAATTCAAGCCAGTTTTGTGCTATTTCTAACACCCCTTTCTCTTGTTTTCAGCTGTTGAGAACAGAAGTTTGAAGACAGCAGCTAAAACGACTGGCACTTGAGAAGGATTTATATCACCATTATGGGGCATGAATAATTTAATTTCTCCACTTTGAAAACTGTGATTATTCACTTATGCTAATAATATAGGACAGAGTTCCCAATTTTTAAATGGGTCTGTGTTTTTGATCTTTGTTTAATGTCCTGGGGATGTGGTTTAGGGATGATGATGATGGTGGTGCTGGGGTGGTGGTGGGACTGGATGATCTTGCAGATCTTTTCCAACCTTGATGATTCTGTGACACAAAACCCTTCTGTGTGTATTTAGCCATTCCAAAAATGCCCTATTTTTCCCTGTGCTTCACTGATTCAGTTGAAAAAGGCAACGAAATTACTGAAGCTGATTTTTTTTTTTTTTTAAATTTTGTTTTTGACTTTCCTGACAGTGTGACCCTGCCGCTGTAAAAGCCACATTAACGGTGATTATGGGAGCAAGGCTGCAAAATAAGGAAATTATGTTTGTGACAGCATTCAGTCAGATGGATCTGACAGAGCAGGGAAGCTCTGTAGCAGAAGATTTTGGGGCAGGTATCCCTCTTGGCAAGGGAGTGTCCGAACGGGCTGGGCTGCTTTGTAATTCCGTTTATTTTTCGGACGTGTTTGCCATCCTGTGGGTGCCACAAACACGATGCCGTTGGTGAAGGCCAGGTCTGTGCCTGCTGTGCTGCCCGTGCTGGAATCCACCTGCTGCCAGCAGGGATTTCCCAGTGCCCAGCTGGCCTCGGGTTTCAGTCTCAGCGCTGGATTTGGGGATTTCGCTGCCTCTTCCCTGAGGCATTCCATTCCATCCATCTTCATGGATCCATTCCGTCCTCACCAGGTGCCTGAAGTCACCCAGAACCCCTCCAGCAGCTGGGGGTGGTTGGGCTATAACACTTTGTGGGGGTGCAAAAGTGGCTTAAACCCACCTCTGTCCTGTGGCCAAGAGGCAGAAGGCTGCCTGCTGCTTTCTTGGGCTCTGCCTTCACCTTTGGAGACCCTCGAGGAGGACACAAATGCAGGAGCAGGACCTGCAGTCCAACCCTCTGACCCTTTTTCTTGGTGAATAATTCCCTCATTGGGTCCTGCTGGACAACTTGGTTCTCCTATGGGACGGCTTGGCAATGTCCTGCTGCCTCTCCCAAAGCTGGGAAAAGCATTTAGGTGTTGCTTGGGCCTTCTGTCCTTTGCACAGAGCACAAAGAGGTGTTCACTGGAGGACACAAACCCAGGGATGTGACCCGAGCTCCTTCATGGGCTCCCTCTCAACAGCTACCTTGTGCAGGTGCCACAAGCAATTACCGATTTTATCGGATACTTGAGTGAGACGTTTTCAGAGGGGGAGTTGTGGGCAATGCCTGGGCCCCGAGGAGTTGTTCCATTTTTTAATTGTGTGTTTTAGGGTCTGTGGGGCTCTGATATTTCAAGTTCTGTGCAAACAGCGAGCACACTGCCATCATTGTGTTCCCCTGCTCGAGGCTTGTGGCTGAATTACCTCATGATAGGCGTTTTAAGTCTTTTGGCCTCCTTCTTGGCCTCATATTTCAACACAGCACGTGAAAGGGATGAAGAATGAGCTAAAACTCCCTCCCGATCGTTGCAGAGTTATGGGCTATTTTATTTTTCATCCCATGTGTTTTTCTGCAACCTCTGGCTTCGCCGCAGCAACGCAGGCCAGGTGAAGACGGCACAGAGGGAGGGAGCTTCCCCTCTGATGTCAGCACTTTGACTTACTCGCCTTCCCTTGAAAAGGTGGAGTTCTGCTTCTGTTTGCTGCCAGCAAAGCCAAGGTCCTTTCCCCTGGGTCCCTCTCTGCTCTGCAAGATGCGTTTGCAAAGTGCAGCCCACACGTTCCCCTGGAAAGAGAATTCCTCGTGCCATTTCCCTCGCTGCACAAAAGGCTTTGCACTCCTAAATGCCAGTCAGTTCTTCATCCCAGAAATATTTTCCCCAGCCCCTGGGCTGTGTCTGTGCTGGTGTCTCCTCCTGCAGCCGAGAGATGCCAAGGGCTGGGAATCACCACTCACAGCACTCAAAACCTGCCGGAGCTGGTGCCACCACGGGCTACAGTGGATCAGCCATGGCTTTTTCAGCTTTTAAGGAGATTTTGGGCTGCCTGGGATTCCCTGGTTGTCATTCCTCAGGAAATAAAAGGGAAATGGAACTCCAGAGCACAACTGAGACCTCTCCAGACACAGCCTGTCCCAGGGAGGGTTTACAAACGGTGCCAGGGGAGGTGACTGGTGAATGGTGCCACATCCAACCGGGGGACAGTCACTGCTGGGATTCCCAGGGGTTCAGGACCTTTACTGATGATCTGGATGCGGAGATCAGGTACAGCCTCAGTAAATCCATGGATAACACTAATGTGGGCAGCAGTGTGTAAGCGCTGGAGGGCAGGAGGGCTCTGCAGAGATCTGGGCACTTGGGATCCGGGGGCTGAGGCACGAGGATCAATAAGGCCAAGTGCCAGGTCCTGCACTTGGCTCCAGCTGGACAGCAGCAGGAATTTCCCCATGGAAAGGGGGCTCAGGCCTTGGCAGGGGCTGCCCAGGGAGCTTTGCAGTGCCCATCCCTGCAGGTGGCACCTGGAGGTGGCACTCAGAGCCCTGGGCTGGGGACAGGGTGGGCACGGGGCACAGCTGGGATTGCCTGGGCTGGGAGGGCTTTTCCAGCCTCAGGGATCCTGGGATTCCATGATTCTGAGTGGAGCAGAAGGTGGGAACATCCTTGGGTTTCCCAGTGCACTCCACAGGCAGGAGCAGTGCCAGCAGGGATGCAGGGGGAGGCAGAGCAGGGTTCAGGTGAGGACAGAGAGCAGCTCCAGGCTCAGCCCTTTCCCAGCTCCCTCTGCCCCTCCTGGGGCTCCAGCCCCTTCCCCAGCTCCCTTCCCTGCCCTGGACACGCTCCAGCCCCTCCAGGGCTCTCCTGCAGGAGCCAGAGCTGGACACAGCCCTGGAGCACAGAGGGACAATCCCTGCCCTGCTCCTGCTGGACACACAATTCCTCATCCAGCCCAGGTGCCAGGGGCCTCTTGCCCACCTGGGCACCCCTGGGCTCCTGTCCAGCCCCTGCCACCAGCACCCCCAGGGCTTTTCCAGCTTTTCCAGACCCTCTGCCCCTGTAGGAGTGAACAGATGAGATCTGAAACCTCCTGCTGCAGTTAAGGTCTGGAAGGTCTTTGGTCTGTGCAGAAGACCAAATTTAATTTAATCGCTAATTCAATATGGAGAAAAGAATAATCCTGTAAGAAGCTCTTGCAGCAGAAGACATTTCTCCTGGGTGGTCAGTATAAACTCCGTTGCCTGCTTTCTGTAGCACAGGTCAGTCCAAATACAAAAGAGAAGGTGGCTACATGGAGCTGGATAACTTTGTTCCATGCTGTCATCTGGATGTGGTTGAAAGCAAAGTACATAAAGATGAGGAGAGGATGAGAGACTTTGCTTCTGTTGGGTAATTAAAGGGGGGAAGAGCTTCACAACCATAAAAAAGAGTGAGATAAAACCTGTCACAAAGAAGTTTGTTGCTGTGGTTATAAAAGTGTTCCCCTTTCACAGAAAGCAGCTCATATGTCTAGGATCAAGTATGATCAGAGCTTAACTCCACAAAGAAAATAAAAATACAAAAACTACAGCAATCATAGAGGAAGAGTGGAGGAAGAGATAAAGGAGAACACAGGAACGAGATGTGGGTAATTTGTAACCTGGTATCGCATTCAGAAAAAGATTTTGAGAGCCTGTGTCCTCCCAAAGGGGCTTTGGCATATCATTAAAACCCCTAACATTGTCCTGACAACTCCTCTATTGCTTGTATGGAGCTGACTGATAAGGCAATATTCTTAACTTTAGCACTGCTCTCTCTATAATTCCTGAAGACAAATATAGCTGATCTTGAGAAGGATGGGGGGAAAACATTCCTGGACTTGCCGAAACGCTTATTTTTTAAACATTTGGAGCCAGGGATTCTTTAAAAAAGCATTAAAAGAGCCTACAGCTTTTCTCCTTTTCCCAAATTTGCTGCTGGAAAGCATTTAATCAGATTTTTTTTGCTGCAAAACCTGCAGGGACAGAGCTGAGCGAGACTGAGAAAGCCTCGCTCGTGACTTGGGGTCTGGCTGTGCTGCCTTCAGCAGGGCTGCTGAAGTTGTTCGCTGGTTCTCAGCATGAGTAATGGTGTCACTGTGAGCCCATAAATTCTGGGTAATGTGTAAAGGGCCTGTCACAACGTTATCTAAAGGGCAGTGGCACTTTGGAGTCCTTTCTGGGCTGCTGTTGAGGAGGGGAGGCTCCTCAATCTGCCTTTGCGATGAAGCTCTGCTCTGACACGTTGTGCTTGCTCTTTGCAGTCGTCGCCATCTCAGGAGGAATTTCTGCGTGGAAAGGGTTATTAAACATTGGAAAGAGCTGCCCAGGGAGTTTTGGAGTGCCCATCCCTGGAGGTGGCACCTGGAGGTGGCACTCAGTGCTCTGGGCGGGGGACAAGGTGGGTACAGGGAACAGCTGGAACTCAAAAACCTTGGAGGACTTTCCCAACCTCAACGACTCTGTGCTGTTGTGCCCACGATGCCCCTGGTTGTACAAACTCAGGAGAAAAGGCTTCATTTGCCACTTCCCAGCTTTTCCTTTCCCATGGCAGAAAAGCTCCCCCAGCCTGGTGAGCACATGTGGGGAGTTACATGAGCAATTAAAGGAAGGCACTCATGCGAGCAGTGCACCTGGGGTATTCTTTGAAGATGTTCTGTGATCAAAGCAGAGAAAGGAAGTAAAAATGAGTATGTTTGCTAAATACTGAATAAATGAAACGTGAGGATAATGCAGCGAAGAGGTAGAACGTGTGTTTGCGGGGAAAGGCTCCATCCACTTCCATATCCATGATTAAATATCTTCTGTTGTGCTGTTCACATTCCTTCCGGTTGTTCCTGGTGGGGAAGCTAGAGGATAAAGGAGACTGAGACATAAGGGGCTTTGTGGGAAACTCTATGATTTATTGTGTGATTTATGGGCCCATGTTGGATTTCTTTTATCTCCTCCAGGAAGAGCAGAACTCAGAGGGCTGACAGAGCACAGCATTGTACAGGGATGCAAGCAAGTGTTCTGGGCAGGTAGCAAGAAATGTAAAGGATAAACCACTTCTGTCTAAAGGACCAGAATGGCAATAAAGGAATCATACAACGGTTTGGGTTGGAAGGGATCTTAAAAATCACCCAGTGCCACCTCCTGCCATGGCAGGGACGCCTTCCACTGTCCCAGGCTGCTCCAAGCCCCAGTGTCCAACCTGGCCTTGGGCACTGCCAGGGATCCAGGGGCAGCCACAGCTGCTCTGGGCACCCTGTGCCAGGGCCTCAGCACCCTGCCAGGGAACAAGTTAAAAGGGAGAAGTAAAAATAAAGATAGGTTAGGATGGAAACTGTTAACAGTTTAACCTTTCACTACAGTAACCATCAGTTTATAAGCCCTTATAATTTACTTAATAAGCTTTCTATGGATTAGAAATTAAGCTTTCATCTGTGCACCAGTTATAGGCTTAGCAGTAGTTTAGTTCTTTAGTTTAATCCACGCATATTGTGGAATGAAATACACTGTGGAATAAAAACACACAGCCCTCAGGTCGCAGTTTCCACCTATTGTGAAGAAAGTCCCTTACAGATGTGGGAAAAGAATTTTCCCAGGTTGTAATTGGGAATACAGCAGCAGAAAACCCAGTAAACTGCAGCTCAGATATTCAGTGTCAGAAAGGGGGAAAGAAAAAAACCCAACCTGGGTCTTTTGACTCACTCCAGTATTCTGTCTAACTGTGATAAGGTGCTAGTCTTGTTTTAACTATGACCTGGCAGCCAGCAGCTCTTCACAGGAAGAACAATATTATTTGACATTTCTTAAAATATCCAATGGCCAGTTTAGAGAAAAATATGATACTTGACTGTGCATGGATATGAAGTTGTGGTCTTGCTCAAATATGTGATTCAACAATGTCACAGTGAATCTGAGTGGGTGTGTGTGTAAGAGAAACTCAGTAGTTAATACTCCAAAGTCGTTCCTTCTGGTTTCTCTTAATTAAATCCAAATTCACCTTCAGAGGTCACTCTGTAAAATTCTGAGTTAGGCTGTCTCTTAGGCTACCATAAATAAATGCAAAAAGGCTAAACTCCTGAGTACATTTTGTAATCATAACAATAACTGCCTGATTGCTGTGACTGTAACTCATGAAAGATGCAAAGGTGTGCTTCTGCTCCTCAGAAATAAGGTGATTATTGTGTTGATCAGATTTTCAGATGTGTAACACGCAGTGAAAGAAAAAAACCCACACCTTTGTTTCTTTTTTCATCAGCTACTTTCTGGATAGGAGGGGCTTCCCACCTTCTAACGTGACCCCGTTTGGTTTTGCCCCATCAGATTTCTCGGTATGTGACAGAGGGAAGGCCTCCAGAATTCTCCTGAACACAAATTTCTGTTGCCTGACTAATCAGGGAGTTTTCAGATTTACTAATAATTTCTCTTTTAGGTTCCCTCATTGATTTCAAACAAGTTTCCCCTAAAGGTGTGCTTGATTGCCAGGTGTCTTTTTTTTTTTTTTTTTTTTTTTTTTTTTTTTTTTTTTTTTTTTTTAACTAAATAACCTTTGATTACTGGGACCAAACTTCACAACTCTGAGAAATCCATCAGCTGTTTTTCTCAGAAGCTGCTCAGGATGCCCTGAAATCTGGTCCTTGTGGTCTCTCAAAACCATTGTGCTTTGTTCTGTGTTAATTTCCTCATACATTTGCAAAATTATGTAAGAAATATGAAGGATGTGATCATTGTCTCCCTTAATGTGCGTTCCCACAGATGGCAGAAATTGTCCTACATTCTATTCAGGAATTCTGTGTTACTTGCAAGCCCTGTGATGTCTGCACAAGTGCTCCTAACCCTGCTCAAGAAACTTCAAAGAATGGAAGCAATGTTTCCTTATGGACTACATTGAGCAGAGATAATTTATTAACACCTTTTAATTGTAAATCCTGTTATTTCTTAGAAGAAATGGATCCCTGGGTCGTGGAGGGGCAAGTTTGAATATGGAGTTTCTTTCTGTTTTGATCCACTCAAATGTCTGTGAGAACATTTACTCCTCCAATGACACACAGGAAACATTTAATCATAAATACATGCTGTGTCTTCAAAGCCCAAAGCCTCTGTGTAATCTCAAACATTTATTACAAAGTGGATTACAAGACACACCATCTTCTAATTTAAATTAATGATATCCCTATCATAGCATTTTAAAAGTTGCTCTAAATAGGGGAAACCTATTTCAAAACCTGTTCTTTAGGGGCACTGGGACGGGCTTGGAGCATCTGATGTGCCAGGAGAGGCTGGGAGAGCTGGGACTGCTCAGCCTGGAGAAGGGGAAGCCCAGGGGGATCTTGTCTATTTGTATAAATTCCTGGTGGAGGATGACTCCAAAAGATGGAGTTCAATATTCCTCAGTGGTGCCCAGCAAAAGGACAAGAGGCAAAAGGCACAATCTGAAATAAAGGGAATTCAACTTGAACATAAAGAAACCCCCAACCTTTTACTGTTGTGGGGAAGAACTCTGGGAATCTGAGAGATTTTGGACTTTCCCTCCTTGGAGATACTCAGAATCAAACTGGCTGACCAGGAACTCCCCTTCCTCCAACAGCTTCACTTAACAGAGGGGTTTTGAGTCGTGTTTTCCATGTTCTGTCCCTGTAAGCAGATTCCTGGCACACACCTGGGAGCACTGCACTGGGACACACTCTGCACTTTGTGTGCTTTGTTCAGACACCAGGCAGCCTTTGCTTGCATTCTGGAGGACATTCCTGTGTGCTTGATATTTTCTGGTTCAGAATTTCCAGTCCCAGAGCAGCTGCATTAAGCAGTTAATTCCCTTTTCCTTGTTACCTCCATCTATGAATAATCTCAGCCTCAAGAATGGGAACACTCAGTATTTTCCCTAATGCAACCCTCTCATTCAATCCAGATTAGAGTCCACTCCTCCACTGCTTATTTTAAGGTGTAGTAGAGGGGAAAAAAAACCATATAGAAAATAAGAGAGAGTTTGTTTAAGCGTGTGGCATATTTTGTGCAGAGATTTTAATTCATGCAGAGGAATTCTTAAAGACTTCTTTGTTATTAAGGTAGAACCTGAACAGTTTCCATGTCCTCAGTCTCGTTCCCTGAGCCTGTCTCCTCTCCTCAGTTACTTACTGGGAGTACGAGATCTTTTCACTGACGAAACTGGAAATCTTTTCTTCCCATCCTACCTGCCAGGAGCAGCTTTGGCCCATGCCACAGGGTCTTGCTCTTTTTTGATGCCACGCTTTGACTTCAGCAAAATATGTGCTCAAAATATTTGGGGCTCGCCAGTCTCCCCTGAAGCTTTTCATTTTTAAATCTCTATTTGCCTGATTGTGTGAAATAGAGCCTAAAGAGGCTGTCTGAGTCACCAGGTTTTGCCTGATGTTGCAGAAAAATTGAGAGCCACCTAAAAACTCCATTTCCAGCTCAGCATCCGTCCCAGAGCTGAATAAGAATTTCACTCTGATGGCTGGCAATCTCATTCCCTGGTTAAATTTACTTGTGGCCAGTTTGTGTTTGTTTTCTCTTTTGACAAGTCCATTCTTTGCTTCAGGAGCTCAAATACCTCCCTAATTTACTTGTAGAAGGCACTTTCCTCCCTAGATCTAATTTTGTTGGAGTAAACAAACCAAACTCTTCCAGATTCTTGGGTGAAAATCCTCTTTTCTTTGCCGTCTTAGTGGCCATTCTCCACATCTGCTCACGTTTGGATGTTTTACAGCAACATTTGCAATATCAAGATCTTCATACAAACATGGGGGCATTAATATTCACTCCGTACTGGCAGGACCTTCTGTTTGGATTTGTCTGTTTCTGAGCTGTATCACAACGTTGGGTTTGGGGAAATTAATTTTCTTTCTTCCCTCTCATTTTCGGCTGGGAGCTGCTCCACATTCATGCCAGTTCTGTGGATATTTCTTGGATATTTGAGAGGACTGGGAAAACGTGTGACTTCTGGTTCCCTATATTGTGATCTGTTTTGGAGCCAAGCTGAGTTTGGAGAGACCCTTCAATTTAACATAAGAAAAGCCAAGCAGGATCAAGTTTGAAGTCAATCTGTGAATCCTCAGCTCCTCATAATCCTCTGCAGACATGGCTTCAGTTGGATATTTCAAAATAGCTCAGCAATTATGGGCATAATTTTTATGAACTATCTTAAACACAGTCATTCAAGTGACAGAGCTCAGAACTGTTATTTTAAAAGGCCTCTTAGACATTCTTGGCCACTTTATTTGTCATGACTGTTGTTGGAATGCTTATCCTTAGCGGTCCAGAGCTTTGGCCTTTAATGCTGAAACAGTCATGATTCTGCCCAAAAAAGATCTGCTCTGAGCTCAGCTCCTGTTACTGCTGAAGGTTGACATAAATCAGGTGGGGCCTAGATTGGCTGTGACACAGGAGTGGAGGGTGTGGGAGCAATGGTGGCAAAAGAAAATCTTACCTATCCCCATTGGAAACTGCGAGGAAAGTTTATCAGGGAGAAATGTAAGCAAAATAAGTCAGCTTCAGCACCCCCCCAAAAAAAAAAAAAAAAAAAAAAAAAAAAGGCAGCAGAATAAAATGCCTATAATCTCCTTGTAAATGCAAGAGGGGAGAACTTCAGACACAGAATCACTGCTGATGTCCTGCACTCCTGACAGAGGAATAATCCAGCGGATAAGAGACTCCTCAGCAGTTTAATGGTGTAAGTACAGGAAAGAAAAATAATTAACTAAAACACGAAACAGCACGGGATAGATGTCTAGCCCTGGAAAGGGTGGGACTCTCCCAGCACTGCCAAGATTCCTGGTTAGCCAGGCTGAGATGTAAACTCGGTGTCACACAGCCCAGCGTGGATGCACGAGTGACCGCGCGGTGACCGCGTGACGGAGCACACGGGGGACAGCTGCTGCACAACAGCACAGCCAGGGATTCCTTTTCCATGGATTTCTCCTCAATCCACGGCTGTGTCTTCCCTGTAGCAGCTCTGCAAGAATCATTCAGGGATCCCCCAGGCGTCTAGAATGGCAGTTCTGGGAAGTGGGGCACTGATGAGTTACGCAGCGTTTCTGTGACAACAACAGGGCAAAATAAAATCCTTCCTGGCAGGGCGCGGAGGGGGAAGAGGTACTTTCTGCAGTTTTGTTCTAGGTTTCATTCTCTCTCCTCCCTGGCTACTTGTGATCTGATCGATCTGCAGAACAGGAACTGGAGGTTTGCCCTCCTTGGTTTCTTCAGTGTGTTGGACGTTTTCGGCAACAGAATACTCCCCCAGCAGCTGGGCTAAGGATGTGGCATCATTCCTAAGGGCTAGAACTGAAGAACAAATACTGATCTCTTCATTTTGTCTTAATGTTTTTATATATGAGGTTGCAACAGACTGAATTTCATTTTTATGTTACTATCTATCAAATAATTTTATGGGAATACTCTGCACTGGGATAGTGTTTTAACATTTAAAATTCAGGAATACAGTAAAGGCCTCATACAACTTCCCAGTGGAGTCATCAGCACCAGCTAGAGAAGATAATCCTCTGTATGCTGCCTGTGTAGGATTTATTTTCATTTTTGGACACATTAAAATATTTATTCACAGCTCAGCCTTGTGGATTTGAACAATGTAACTTAACAAAATTAGAAAACATCTGTTTATGCAAATTGTGATAGGCTGGCTTTTGATTTTTAATTTTTTTTTAGTATCATCCTAGCGGTGTTTGTTTAAAATACTGAAAATGGAATAAGGAAATTAGAAATGAAAAGAGTTTTTCTGGTTTTGGCAGGCACATTTCACCTGAGGAGCTGTCAATTGCATAAATGTGTTCTGTGTGTAATGAAACTGAAGCACAGTGGAGTAAATGATACTCAGATGTGATAAATGGTAAATGATATTCTCAACATCTTTGTAAAATGTGTTAAAGATTCAGTTAGTTAAAAGAAAAAATAAAAATCAGTGAACAAAAGACTATGAAGAGTAAGGAAGGAAAATACTTAATCCCAAACAATACTTTTCTGAGGAGGAGAAATATAAATGAAGCGCTAATTATGGAATCATAGAATGGTTTGGGTTGGAAAGGACCTTAAAGATCATCTCATTTCACCTTCTGCCAGGAGCAGGGAACCTTCCTCTAGACCAGGTTTCTCAAAGCCCTATCCAGCCTGGCCTTGAACTTTTCCAGGGATGGGGAGTTTCCCAACTTGGTGGGAAAATTTCACAATTTAAAAATATGACCCAATTTCATCAGTATTACCCAATTTCATAAATGAGTTTCTGGCTCCTGGTCTACCTCACATTTTGTGGACGTGCACCCAGATCAATCTGCATGACTTCCGATCAATAAAACCAGAGAAAGTGGAGATGTCTGATAGGATAAGGTGGAAATTTCAGCAGTTCTCGCCATCACTGAGCCCATGAACATTCTCCTGTAAAATTACTGAATTTGGTCAAGACATGATGAAAGTTTCTCTCACCATCCTGTCGCAGTCCATGGATTGTGCCTGTGTAGGGGACACAGCAGATACGATGGTGGTTGGTATGTGAGACAGGCCAGTGCCACACCAGTGACCCAGCACAGCCCCTGGAATGGTGCTACAGCTGCATCTGGCCCTCTACTACCCCAGAGAACTGAAAAAATAAAAAAAAAAGGCAAGAATTCTTCAAGAAATTACAGCTTTTAAAGCTGAGTTCCACTTGGTTTGCCTTTAGAACGCCTACTCCAACCCTTCCCTGTCTTGAGGATGTGTGGGAAGGATTTTTCCATGCCAACAACATTCCCCTGTTAAAAAAAACACCAAAACCCAAGCAGCTTTGCTGTGGATGATTTCCCATCCTGTTCTGTGAGCCTCTCACTCAGCAAAGCCCTCTGGTACCTGCTGAAATCCATCCCTGGTGACTCCAAAATGTGCTTTAAGGAGCAAGGGACCAGCCCTGCCTGCACTTTTGGGATGCTCAGGATCCCCATCCACAAGGCCAGGGAGAGGGGACAGTGGGAGGGACAGAGGTTCCCTGCTGGAGGACTCACCTCAGCAGCCACCCTCGGTTTTGTTCCAAAATCCCACCAACACTCAAAGCAAAAGGAGGAGGTGGAGGCTGCCCTGGCAGGCGCTGGTTCCTCAGGGACGGAGGGGCAGCTTCCAGCCCTGGAGTCACTGGAGATCCAAGCTGGGAGATGTGTCACACTCCAATCTGTGCAGCTTGGCTCCACGGGAGCTGTGGCACCCGTCAGGTTTTCCACCACCCCTCAGATCCCCGGCTGTCACACGAATCCCCTTTTAAATCCAGCCTGTGACCGACTCCTACGTGTTCTTTTCCCTCTCCCGCAGCAGCCAAGCAGCCTCCTGCTCAGCTGAAAGCGATTCAGTTCCCTCCACAGTGTGAGGGAAGCTCGTGGCCTTTCTTGCTGGCGGTGGCCAAAATATGTGTGTAACGTGCTCCGTCTTCTGCGGCCCACACAGAGAGAGACCCTGCTCCTCTCCTGAACTTGGGCGTAACGCATTGCCTCCACCACCGGCCAGGCCAGCTCCAGACGAATATTTTCTGTGCAGTTAATTACCACGGGCCAAGTGCTGTACCCCCGTGGAAGTCTGCCACTTGAAAAACTGCCTAAAAACATATCCTAGGGTAAATGTTTCCCCGCGTGATTAAGTGCGCGCGCGGCCCGCGCTGCGCAGAGGGTTTCCCAAACACAAGCGTCTCGCCGAAGCCTCTTGGCAAGGCCTCGCTGTTTTTGTAGCAGTTTATCAGCTTGTGCGTTATTTGCAAAGGGCGGGAATTGCTCCAGAGTTCCCATTTGAACTGAAAATTCCAAAAGGCTGCGAGGATGAGGGGCCATAAAGGTGAGGAGGATGAGGTGAGGCGAAGAGTTTTGTTCTTGAGGGGAATTATGTTCCAGGGGTTAGGATACGTTGCTTGGACTATGAAAATTGGGGTCAGCTCCTCTTTTTGCCTCAGCCTTCATGGACTCTGTGGGTATCTCACTGCTGGAGCGTGACCACCTCTGTGCCAGGGGACCTGATGCACTGACCACAAGGAATGAGTGAATTGTGGAGCAAAGGCCACCATGTGAGTCCATCCCAGGCTGTCACCACTGAGGTCATACTACTGCCATGAATCATAGAATTACAGGATTAGAGAATTACAGAATCACGGAACGGCCTCAGCTGAAAGGGACATTAAAGATCAGCTGGTTTCATCACCCTGCCATGGCAGGGACACCGTCCACTGTCCCAGGCTGCTCCAAGCCCCAATGTCCAACCTGGCCTTGGGCACTGCCAGGGATCCAGGGGCAGCCACAGCTGCTCTGGGCACCCTGTGCCAGGGCCTCAACTCCCCCATAGTAAAGAATTTCTTCCAATATTTAATCCAATCCTACTCTCTTTCTCTCATTCCTCCTTGTCCTGTCACTCCACCCCTGGTAAATATTCTCTTTCCATCTTTCTTGTCAGCTCCTTCAGGCCCTGCAAGGCTGCCCTGAGCTCAGCCCAAAGCTTCTCCTGGCCAGGCTGAACAATGCCAGCTCTGCCAGCCTTTGCTCCCAGCAGAGCTGCTCCATGCCTCTGCTCATCCTGCTGCCTCCTCTGGGCTCTCTCCAGCAGCTCCACGTCCTCCCTGTGCTGGGCCAGCTCTGGTGGGGTCTCACTTGAGCAGGACACAGGGACACAATCCCAATCCCTTTCCTGCTGCCCAGGCTGTGGGACCAGCCCAGGACAGGGTTGGTTTCTGGGCTCCAGGACGCACAGCTGTCCTGATTTAAGGACAAAAAGAATCTCGCTCTCCAAAACAGCATTGAGGCCCCATTCCAGAGCAGGTCTGGGAGTGGGATCACACCTTTTGACAGCCTCAAGCTGCTGGATCAGTCTGAGTGTTGTGTTAACCTGCCCTGCAGCAGCTTTCTGTGTGTGCAGCACTGCAGGGGGGTCCCAGCCCCGCTGGGGACGGGGTCGCGCTGAACGCACAGCTCAGCTCCCAGCCAACGCTGCCTGCTGCACTTGATGGCTTGCAGATTTCTCTGAGAGAATATTGTGTAGCTGGCAAAAGAAAACACAAGAGAGGAAGGAAGCAGCGTGGATTTCAGCCCTTTTACTGTTTGCCTTGTCTTTTCCCAAACAGGCAAAGGCACCTCGCCGTGCCAAACACCCGGCGCGGCGTAAGGACGAAACATCACTTGGATCACTCGATCACAGAGCAGATTTCAGTGTAGACCTTTGTATTTCCCCTCCAGACAGACTGGTGCAGATTGAAGGGCATAAGAGCAGCTGTGTGAAAGCAAGAGCACCCCCCTGCAGAAGCAGGTTCCCGTAAAAACTCTCCTGGCGTGCACCGTCTCCGAGCTGGATTCCTCTGAAGACAAGAAAGGACCATTGCAATTGCACCCTCTGAGACAAATTAACACAATTCCACCCTGTGCTCGTACAAGACTCGCAGCTCTGTGATCTGCCAGGGCTGTAGTGCAGTTAACCTCCGGAGCAGGGTTTTATAAAGGTGCTAACTGGTGTTTCACGGTGCCCCTGCGGTGTTTCGTTTTCATACGAGGCCCTGTTTGGAGAAATGCTGTGTGAGCATTTACTGCAGCTCCAAGGGCTGTTTGATCAGCCAGAATGGGTCCTCTGGGCAGTATTCTGGAAAAATAATATTTAAGAATTGCACTTTATAAAAATTCCGAGGACGTATACCCCGAATTGTCGAACGTCAGCACAATGCTGGTTTGAGAAACATTCTTGTCCTCACTTTAAATCGTGACAAGAGGACACAGAAATTAGAAGGAAACCCAACTGCACAACTTAATACAGTGACACTTTTTAACAGGGCTCCCACAGTTTTCTACATACCACAGAACTAGGATTTTGAGGTGGGCTGGTTTTATTTTATTTTATTGAACCGGAAGACACCTTCCATCCAGAATTAAATGTTATCTTGCTTTTATAAGTAGCCACTGCCAGGGAGAAATTGCATGTTCCTTTGGGGCATATCCATATGGAGATTTTGGGAAAAGAATCATTGAAAAGGCCCTGTTTGTGATGAACCCCCAGCCTGCCTCGCATCTCAGTGCTGTCACCTCTCACGGGGGACGCACAAATGGAATCCTGCAGGAGTCTGGGCAGTTTGGATCATGTTCCACAGCAATTCAGAAGTCTCCACTTTCTTTCCTTTGGAGTTGCCATAGGGCAGAGAGAAAGGAGAAACTGAGTGTGTTCATGACTCCCGACTGCATTCAGTGAAGCTCTAAAAGGTTTGGGGTTTTTCCCCTCAGGTTTTAAAGGTCTACCTTTGCTGTCCTGGCTGTATTCCAGCTTGTGTGATCTTTCCTCCTGACCTACAGCCCTTCTTCAGTTTCAGCTAAATAAGCTATTCCTCATTTTCTGTCTGTTTACCTTTGCTGCATCCTGTTAGGGAACTCCATCTGTGAGGTGTGGAGCCCTCCTGGGATATCCCAAACGCAAAAAAGGTAGCAAGAGCCATTGGTTCCAGTAAACAGTACCAAACATTTTTTTCCTTGTTTTGGGACTGGAGGAACAGTGGGACGAGGATTTGAGTAGGGCTGTCCTCTGCTCACTGTGAACCTGTGCTCCTCTGAGCTGATGGGAAATTTTATCCCAAATTGCAGAGGCGGCATTAGTAAAAAGAGGATTTTCTTATGAGAAGTTTTGGCGGCAACAGCCTGCAAAGAGTTAAGCGGGGTTTTCTGTCATTCCAAAATTGCCAGTGACCTCAGGCACTGACCTTTCCTTGGACTTTGCTGGTAGCAGGCAGCTTTCCCAGCCAAGGGGATTTAGGTCCTGAGCCTGCTGCTGCTCTCCCTTTGGCTGATGATCTGCTCCCTCACTCTGGTGGGCTCTGTGCCACGAGCAGTGTGCATCCCTCTGCTCTGCGCTGTCACTCCTTGGCCTCTGCAAAGACCACTGTTCCTTCCTAATCCCCAGGTCTCCTGAACAAGCCTTTAGGTGGAGATTAAACCAGTTTTGCTGTTGAAATGCTCACCACTTTTCCCTTCTGCCTCATGCTCGAAGCTCTGTAGGGCGCTAAATCTTCTTTCAGCTTTTTTGTTTGTTTGATTGGATTTTTAATTTTTTTTCCTCCAGCCTGCAGTTAGGTCAGTGTCAGGACCTTGTTAGCAGAGAGGCCTCAGTTGCCCAAAACACCCTCACTGGTCAGGGGTTCCATATAAGCTCAGCCCAGGCTTGAGACCATCTGAATTCAAGAATTTCCTTATTCTTTGGATGGGTCTCTCCCAGCAGATGTTGTGCCTCTTACCATTAAATGCATCTCAGGTTTGGGGAAAGTCTTCATATGTATTTTAAGACCTTCAGGATTTCCTCCAGGACTAATCCACAGTGCTAACCTCAGATCCAGGGTCTTGCAGCATGCAGGCATAATTCCAGTGCAGGACAGACCCCTGTTACTGTCACAGGTGTTGGAACAACCTCCTGGAAGAGGTGACCCCAAGGATGTGACCTGGAAGCAATAAGGATGATTTTTAAGCTTGATATCCTAAAACAACCACCAGCTTTGTTACCTGTTGAAGTCACTCTAAATTGCAAACATTTCTGAGGGAGGAATAACCTGTTTCACACTGAGGTACAAATCTCCTGGAATGATCTGTAGGAAAGGGAACCAATGGAAAAACATTCTGGATAAAATACATGGTTGAATATCTAAGGTGTCTTCATCCTCTGATACCTAAAATAAAAATAAATCAGCCCTGACCAGTAAAAGCCACACGACCTGTGATTCCCACAGGGAGAGAAATACGGGACAATTTTTACTTCAGATTTGTTACCCAGGGCTGAAAATGTTCAGGTGTCATGGTGAGATTTCTGAGGTACTTCTTCAGAGATGTGAGAGCAAAGTGTTTTAAATGCCATCATTATCAAGAGATTGAAGCTATTCTATTACCTAAAAAATATTTATAAATAAATATGTTTATTATTACAGTGATATTTGTCTAAGATCTCACAAAATAACTGGTTTAAGATGTTCACTTTAGGGTTAGCAGGAGGAACACACTGAGATCCATGCTGGTGGATCTCAAAGGATATAGAAGCTTTTGTTTCTGATTACATTGTATAATAATTTATATCTGATCCAGATCAGTAATAGATGTGCTTGTTAACAATTCTTTTGAAGCCTGAACAAAATGAGTAGGGCAAGTACTTAACTCGCCATCATAAAGAGCATCATTGCTGTTATTGGTAGTGATAAGACATAAGAGAAGAAATACAGAAAATTTCCTGCCCCTCATCCCAAACCTTTAATGAGATTCCTCCAAGCCAAACTCACTAAAGTGTGCTTTCACAAATGGAGACAAAAATGTTGTGGGTGAGGATGCCAAATTTAAAAGAAGATCCTCTTTCTTGTGCCAAGGATACCATGGCAAATAGTAATACTTGTGATAATGTGACCTTGTAGTTTCATTTCTGATCCAGAAAAGCTTCATCAAGGTCTTTTGGCACCTAGACCCTGTTGAAATAATTACAAGTTAGGCATGTAAATATTTGGAATGGTCAGGGCCCAAATTTACGTTTGTTTGCAACTCTGATGTCTTCTGCATTTATACAAAATCTCTCAGTACAAAATTCAGTCTTTGTGAGTGAGGAGTGGCTGGTAATGAATGGTACCAATGCAGCGAGGATGAGACACCTGTGTGAACAGATATTAAGATGATCTAATCATCACCCTCACCTCTTGCCACCAGACACAGCTGCAGACAAAGAAATTTTTCACATTTGCCCATAAGAATTCCAAATGTATTAATCATTTCTAGATGGTATCACAATAAACACTCACTAGGGCCCAGGAATCTTGAAAGTTATTTGTAAGAAGAATTTCCCTCCACCAAAATAATGTCCCAGCTGACCCCGACCTAGGAAATGCCCAAATCTGGAGGGTCTGTTTCCAGTTTTAGCCCCTCCTGCTAAGCAGACGCCCGTGGGTTGGACGATATTTTTGGAAAAGTCGCTGTTTAAAGCTGGCTGCAGCACGAAATTAAACAAATAACTCTGATAATGGGAATAACCTCCAAGGCAGTGTAATTTGTGGTGACCAGAACACTTAGAATAATTTACTATTGCATGAAGTGATGCAGCTGGTAAAATATTCCTCTCTTCCACACGGAGAGAGAGGGATGGCCGCAGGAAGCAGTTCTAGAAAGCCTTTTGCGTTCCCCCGTGGCTTGTTTTGCTAAATCAGTTGCAGCAAAAGGAGCTGCTCCAAATGGTGCATTTTTCCTGTCTTGGTTTGTTTTGTACTTGTTCAATGAAACAGATTCCAGAAAATACAGGGTTGTATAATTTTTAATAAGATTTGTTAAAAATAGAGTGGCTGTGGTGAGAGGAATGACCAGAGGAAGTGATTTGTTTCCTGCGATCATTCCTCCCCCCCTTCTCCTGCGAGCACAAAATATTCGCTTGATTTAAAATTCATCACAAGCAGCCAGAGGGTAGCAGGGCTACCACAACCCTCATAAATTACACCCAAGGCTGACCCTTCTGGAAGAGGAGGCCTTGCTTCGCTGAAGGAGTCTCAGAGTTCGGTGCTGCTGCCTCTGACCGCAGCGGGACACGAAATACACCGCGGGGAAATACCCGGAGGAGCAGAGGCCAGGCTGGGTCTGTCCATCCATCCCTCCCAAACCTCTGCAGAGGCTTAACCTGGGAAGGAAGCCCTTGCCCACAATGCTTCCTGCCTGTTCTAAAGGGGAACAGCTTTCATGTGGTCGCGACCGCCACTTTCACCCACGTCCCAACTCCTCCATGGCAAACCTGGCTCCCCGGAGGGTCTGGCAGAGCCCTCATCCTTCCCCTTGACGTAGAGCTGCCCCTGGGAAGAGCAGAGAGGTTTCCAACCCAAATTCTGCCCCTGCCTACTTCTCATGTGACTGATATTTCTCATGCAGGAGTCCAGCAGGCGCAGGCTGTGCAAACAGCAAAGCACCTTTCTTTTTCTTTTTCCAGTCCAAAAACGGAGAAGCCGAGGAAGGTCCTGCAGAGCACGGCGATGAAATAATCAGCACAATGACCCGTATTCCAGCTGGAAGTGGCTGGATTAGTGCAGTTCTTCTCCCTGAACTGGGGAAGCTTAGTCCCATATCCAGAAAAGACCTTTTTTTTTTTTCTCTTCTGACAGACTTTTCTGCGGGTCACTTTTGCCAGATAGCTTGGCCAGTTGCTCCGTGCTTAGTCCGTTTTAACAATAACAACAGCAACAAAACTTTACAAGATGTTCTTTCCTCTTTGTCTGGAAGGATTAACAGTTCAGCCAAGGTCTGACTGGCCGCTGGCTCCGGGAGGGGAGGACTCAAAGGCACTCGGAGGGAGTAATCACATGGAGAGCCTGGCTACCAGAGAAGGCTTTGGGGATTGTTTTCTGTTCTGTGCTCATGCAGACTGGCACTGAGGGCAGGATTGGGCACTTGTGCTCTTAGAGGAGTTTGCTCTGATGAGTCTTCTAGGAAAAGGAAAGTCTGGGAGGCAGATGGACATATCGACGTTTCCCCCTGGAAAATCCACTTCCACGGATCTCGATAGCAGGATTGAAACAGCGAATCTTTGGAAACAGCTTGAAAAATTTGTTTTCTCCCTTGGAGCAGTCACAGAATCACAAAATCACAGAACCACAGAGTCACAGAGTTCTTAGAGTTGAAGGGGCGTCTGGAGACGATCTAGCCCAAGCCTTATTTGTATCCCATCTTTGAGCATTTGTGTTTAAGCTAAAAAAGAAGAGCCGATGCCATCCAAACAGATGGAAACAAAAGCATAGCTCCATCAAACTTATCTCTGGGTTCTTTTAACCCATCACTGGCAGGAACATGGCAGGAGTGGGGCAGAACAGGAGCCATCAGCCCTGAGCCACGAGGTCAGGAGGAGGCGATGACAGGAGAGCTTCATGCTCAAACAGCACAATAAATGAGATCATTTTTTCCCCTCTCCTTTGTCCACGAGCAAGGAGAAACTTCTCTTTTAAACATTTCCTAGGCAGGATATAAACACACAACCTCAGGGCCATAGGTGCTGCAAATACCCAGGCATCTGCTTGTCTTTTCTCCCATGGGTTGTTCCCACTGGAAGTCAAAACCCCACATCATTTGCTCCCAGCAGACCAGCAGATGAGCCTGTTTGGGGTTCGGATCAACCCAAACTTCCAAGGAAACCTGGCTGAACTGGTTCATGAGGAGTCAGGATTAGGCCCTCGTTCCTCCTGCTTACATGCTGGATTTTCACCTTTCATGCTCCTGCAGCACAACCGCCTGCTAAATTTAGAAAGCCTTTTTTAGAAGTTGTTTTATGAACACACACACACACACACACACAATAATTACATTGTAAAAAAAAATAAAAATAAAATAAAGAAGCGGGCTTTAGAAATGCCATTTGTGAGGCGTTCCAACTATGTACGACTGGCTCAGTTACTGGCTTGCAGTTGCCATCTGAACATCTATTTTTCCAAGCATTTAAGAAAAGTGATGTGTACATTTTTCATGTGTAATTAGGCAGCGTAATGTGATCTCTTTCTGCAGTCAAGCTGCCATGTGCCGTAGCCTCACTGAATAGCTTCCAGATTTCAACCCAATCTCTTCTGTCTAGACTCTACGTTGCTATTTTTTTTCCTCCTTTTTTTTTTTTTTTTTTTTTTTTTTTCTCTTGCCTAGCTTAAAGCAGACTCCAATATAAAATGCCAAAACCAGAAGGTTTTGTCCCTCTTTCTCATAAAGACGTGGGACAGATCTGGGAGGCCCCGCCGAGAGCTGAGTCCCAGACTTTTTCATAAGACATGTGTCGTCTGAATCTGACATTAAAGATTGTGCAGGCATTTCAACAGGTCATGCACATGCGGGGGGAAAAAAAAATGCCCAAAAATATGGTTTTCATTAAGAAAGTGAGTATTTTTAGAGAGGTGTGGTTCAGTTCAGATGAAAAGGGAAGAAAGAAAAATGAAAGCGGCGCAAGAGATCCCCAACTGCAACATTATTTATATTGCTGTTGAAATGCAGTGTGCTCTCTTTATAAAGCTGCTTTTGGGAGCAAAATAATGGAGATCCTGCCAGAACCAGGTGCATATCATGGAGTTTGTTTATAATCCAAGTTAAAGGAGAGCAGATTTATACCAGAAAGAACTCTCCAAGGGGACTTTGGAGTTTAAGTGTCCTGTCTTAATCTATACATTACCTCCTCAACAAAGCAGTTGTCTTGAAGCAAAACATAAAATACACTTTCAATGAATTCACAGATAATTCCAGGGAATTTTATCTGGTGTGATATAGTTTCAGACTGCTTGTTCTGTTCCCAGCTTTTTATTTGACTCTTAAGTTGTTTTATTTCTGCGTCAAGAGAATGAAAAAGATCAGAGAGGGCTCATTTCCACAGAAAGATGCTTTTGTGCAATATAAGCAAAAAAAAAAAAAAGCAAGGCTTTCCCATGCTGGCAATTCCACCACCTTGTCCTGGGATTTGCTGCAATTTGCACACACTTTTTTTTCTACAGAAAAAGCTCTTGTTTTAGCCCAGAAACAGTTGTGCAAATTTCCTTCCATTTTTCTTTTTTCTTTTTTTTTTTAATCTTATCTTTTCATCTCTTCTGTTCTAACACCACACTTTATGTTTTCCTTTTGCTCTCCAGAAAATAGCTGTTGTCCCACTGAGAACACGTCCTTCTGCCTGCTTTTGTGCGAACGGCAGATTGGTTGGAAAAACAAAAACACTTTCACTCCTTTCTGAAGGGAAGCATGCAGCGCTTGCTAAAAATTCCCATGCTTCTGCAGAACCAACTGTTCTTTCCATCAAAAAAACATCCACCTTCTTGAGCAAACTTTTCAATACGTAGTCCCAATTTTTTTTTTGTTATGATAAACTTTGAAATGGTTGAAATAACCGTGCAAATATTTTCTCAGATTTGAAAAAGGGAAATGAAACCTAAAAGCTGCCAGATCAAAATGGGGCTCTCCTTGAAATTCCAAATGATGACAGCAGACAGGGTAATCCTATGGTCATAGAATCACAGAATGGTTTGAGTTGGAAGTGACCTTAAAGGTCATCTTGTTCCAACTCCCCTGTCATGGGCAGGGACACCTTCCACTATCCCAGGTTGTTCAGAGCCCCATTCAACCTTCTCTTGGTCATTGTGAAATATTTGTAATTACATTTCAAGTAAAATTAAAGTATTTTTTTTTTACATTTAAGTAAAATTTAAAAAATAAATAAATAAAAAAAATCTCTTGTCCTCTAGCTAAATCCATCACAGGAAGTTCACAGGAAGTGGTTTTCCTCCTTCTGCTTCATGGAATCACACCATCAGTTAGGTTGGAAAAGACCTCTGAGATCACCAAGTCCAACCTGAAGGCGAGGGCTCATTTCACTATAGGAGGGATTTTCTGAGCTGTAAATCAGGTCAGAATTTTGACATGAAGGCTGAGGTGAGTGTTTGCGAGCTTCACATCACCACTAACAGCTATTTCACAGAGCATCTATCCAAGAATGGATCGATCTCCTAAATCTTTAAGCCAGATGGGACCAATTATCATAATCTATTCTGCTGAATGGTAGCAAAGATTTCTTACAGTTGTTTCGTGCTGCTGCCTCAGCATCATCTGCTGCCCTTTTCTAGGCATTTCTCTCGGTATTTTCAAGGATGTGGAAGGCTTTGCTCTGGTCTTGATCCCACTCATGAGTGTCACCAAACATGTATGAGCAGGATCACCTCAAAGTCTTTCTTCAGCCTTCCTGCAAAACCATTGTGGTCTTGGGAATCCCTCATCCTTCAGGAGCCACATCACAGCAGATCCCCGTGTCCAGCTCTGCTACGTGTGCAGTTGGACAAAATAAATCAGATCTTGGGTTTAGCAACTTATTCTCATGTTTTGAAGGCCAGGGAAATGTTGGGGCAAGTCCAGAGGAGGCCATGAGTTTGATCAGGGGTTGGTAAGGAGCAGCTCCCCTGTGGAGACAGAAAGGAAGAGCTGGGGCTGTTCACGCTGGAGAAAGTTGTGGGGAGGCCTCAGAGCAGCTTCCAGGGTCTGAAGGGGCTACAGGAAAGCTGGAGAGGGACATTTCATCAGGAACTGGAGTGACAGGACAAGGGGGAATGGCTTCAAACTGAAAGAGGGGAAATTTGGGTCAGATATTGGAAGAAATTGCACCTGGCAGGGTGTTGAGGCCCTGGCACAGGGTGCCCAGAGCAGCTGTGGCTGCCCCTGGATCCCTGGCAGTGCCCAAGGCCAGGTTGGACACTGGGGCTTGGAAGGTGTCCCTGCCCATGGCAGGGGTGGGAATGGGATGATTTTTAATGTCTCTTCCAATGAAAACCTTTCTGTGATTTTACGGTTTTATTTTGCTATAAACCACAGTGTCAGAAGCAGATTTCTGGGTGAGATATGCTTTTGAATACTTTGCTTTTTGCAATAAATGGTGCATGTGGGGCTGGTCCTGTCTTGACCTACAAGCATCTTTCAGTGTTCTCCAGTTAGCTCAAGGGCTCAGATACAAAATCAAGGAAACCACATTTCTTTGTGGGATAATCCAAAGTTTCCTGGGGCTTTGAGTCAAAAAACACTGGGGTTCAACATGTCATTTTTTAATCTGTGACAGAACAAATAGATTAATCCAGTCCAAAGGGCTGTCCTGAATGAAACATCTTCATTTTTCATCAGCTCTGAAAGAAATGTGAAGCAGAGAATGATTAAGGCTGGAAAAGCCCTCCAGGATCTTGAGTCCAAGCTGTGCCTGAAGCCCACCTTGTCACCCAGCCCAGAGCACCCAGTGCCACATCCAGCTCTTAAAACCGACCTACAGTTTTCTAGTATTTCCCAAGGGTCCAGCCCTGTTTAGGTAAATGGCTTAAATCACGTAGCGAGACAACTTCCCCGGGGACATGCTTTGTAAAATAAAAGGTTTAGTAACAAGGAAAATAATAAACATCAACAGATAAAGAAAATGCAGGTCGAACACAGTGCAGAGACCATCCTGACACTGTTAGGGCAGTCCCCAAAAGCTCTTTGGTTCTTTTGTGTGGTCCCTTTAGTACTTAATAGTCCAGGTGGGTTCCACTGGTAAATTGCCAATAAGGAGAGGTACAGACTTTGAAGGACAGTGACAAGGTCCAACAGGTGCTTTTCTCTTGGCATTGAGCAAATCACAAAGAGAAAGACACAGAACTTTCTAGTTTGGTTTCCTTACATGTTTCAGGTAAACTGAAACCCTTTTCCTTATACAAAAATGCTCACTCTGGAGTGGGGAGTGCATTACAGCACTGGCCGTGGCTGGGACTGGGGACATGCAGGACATTTGCCACCGGCCAGGCAGCCATGGGGACATCTGAGAAGTTCAGCTACAGCACCTACACACCTACAGAGCTGCCACGCTCCTCTTCAGGGTGTTGATTCAGCAGCTGGAAGCAGGGGTGGCTCATCCAGAGCGTGATTCAATGTCACATCCTCAGCTGAGTCACCTTCTGCAGCCGCCTCTCCCTTCCTGCCCGGCCAGCACAGAGCTCGCCATGCACGGGCACCTGCACAGCCCAGCGCAAACAGCTCTGCCCCGCCTGCAGATGCACAAAATGGCATTTTCTGGGCATCTCTGTGACTTGCTGCCGCGAGGTAGGTGTGAAAACAAACGCGTGTTTGTGCGTCTGTGACTGCGTTGGTGCGCGTAGAGTTGCAGCTGTGGAAAATCAAGTTTCTCCCGTTCGTGTATCACGGAGGGTTTTTTTTGAGCTTCAGGTCCTGGGGGAGGCTGGTGTTCTGCCTCATACTATAATTTCAGGCGTTCCTCTGTTGCATGACACAGGCAACGGGGAAACGCTGTGGAGAACTTGTGAGAATTAGCCAAATAAAAGATAAAATGGTGTGGTTATACATGGGAATAGCTGAAAAATTATTAATATAGAGAAATATCACCTTTCTTAGAGCTGTGAGCTCCTGAAGATCTGTTAACAAAGCTGGATTTACAGCACTACAGGCACCTGTGTGTGAACAACACCAATTCCATACGCCTGAAGGCAAAATTTAAGTTTTTTCCAAGTACCGTGACAAACAGAGAAAGCAGAGAAGCTGACGAATGTAAAGAAAAGAGAGACAATAGTTCACAAGTTTAAATCCCATAAAAATGATGCTTATCTGGACATTAATTCTTCACTGGATTACATTTGCATTGAGCTATGACTCCCTCAGGGATCACCAGGCACCAAGGAATCCAAGAGAATGCAAAAATGTAAATATATATGAAAATAATGAGCAAGTGACTGAATGTATTTACACTTGTTAATTGCTTTCTATTGAAGTGTAAACGTTTTATTTTTGGTCAGGCTTGTCTCCATCCATTATTCATCAGCTATTTTTTTATGTTCAAACACCCATTCTGACACAGCTCATTTCTATATACTGGTTATCCTATTCACCAGTAAATATTTTTAATATTATGACATTTTGCCTTCCACCCTAACTTTACTTTTTTTTCCCTTTTTTTTTTTTTTTTTTTTTTTTTAAGTACTTCAACCTTTAGCTTTTTTATTTTTAATTTTCACCATGTGGCTGAAGAACTTTGCAGTTCTTACAAAGATGCTCCACTCAGCCTTTCTGCATTGATTTACTGGGGGAGTGATTCCTCGAATCTCAGCAGTGATGCCAAGAAATGCCCCTTTGGAGAGAGGAAGGGAAATGCTTTGGTTAAAATAGGAAGAAGCACAAATTCTGCCCCTCCAAGCTCAAAATGAGAATGAGTGAGGAGTTCAGTTCTGCTCACAGAAATTTGCACAGAGTTTATTTCACCATTACTGCAGTTTGCCTTTGGACTGATATTCAGCTTTGTCTCTTTTGGGACTTAATTGCTAAAATACAGGGGAAAAAAGCAGAGAGTTTCACCTTATTTTGGAGATTCGATATATTTAGAGGGGTTCAGGCAAGCATCCCAGCTCTCCAATCACTCAGATCAGACCTTTGACATTTTTAATTTTTTTTTCCCATCATTTCTTGTTGCCTCATAAAGCCTCTCCTGAATTCATGGGAGTTTCAAGTGTTCCCTGGACCTTCCCTGCCAACATACCATTTTTTGAATTCAACTATCAGTGTAAGCAGAAAAAAAAAAAAAAAAAAAAAAAAAAAAAAAAAACAAAAAAAAAAACAAAAAAAAAAAAAACACCCCAAACCTAAAAATGAAAGTAAACAAATTATCTCACTTTCCCTTAGCCCATTGCTTGGGAAAGAGTGTGAATTGTTTCAAATCGACACAGCAGTCCTGAATAATCACTGATGCTGAGTATCCTGGTGATCCATATCCCCTTCACCCAACCACATTATCTAACCAGATACTTAAACACAAGTAAACTCCAAATTAAATCCTTTCTTTTTGCAACTTTAGAGCTTTTAAATAGAAATGATCTTTCCTTCCTTAATTAAAAGTGGCTCTCTCATAGGAGGGACACCAGAGTCTTTTCAGAGATTGCCAAAATGATATTGGTGGTGGACTGGTGTCCAGTCTGTGACTAAAACAAATCCATGAGCGCTGTAAAAAGCCATAATTTCTGCTGCTTGAAAAAGAGTTTCCTGTTCATATCCAGGCAACAGGATGTGTCTATATAACTGCCTATCTCTCCTGAATTAAATGTCATTTTTACATAAGGGAACCTTTATTAGTTAATGTCACCCACACCTGTGAGAGGTAATATTTATAAAGGTGTCCCCTTTTTGTTGCCTGACTTGTTCATCCTAAATGATATTTTCATAGGTAAAATGTTAATCCTTTCTGATCCTAATGAGAAAATCAGGTGCTGGAATTGCATTTTGCCGGTGGGCAAAAAAATAAAATAATCTGTGCTCTACTCCTGTAGTTTACTATCAAAAGAAATAAATATCATTCATGCCTCCCATTTCATTGATAATAACCACAATGATTAAGGCTATGTAATTTGCATTATTATCCTTCTTTTTTCAGGTTTTTGTTTGTTTGTTTGTTTGTTTTTTTTGGTTTTTTTTTTTTTTTTTTTTTTTTTTTTTTTTTTTTTTTAATGAATTGGCTGTCTAACCTGGGGAAAGGAGGCTCAGGGAGTACCATATTGCTCTCTAAAACCACCTGAACGGTTGTAGCCAGGTGAGGCTTGGGCTTTTCTCACAGGTGACAAAGTGACAGGACAAGAGGAAACAGCCTCAGGTGGCACCACGGGAGGATTAGGGTGATATAAAGAAAAATTTCTTCACTGAAAGGATGGTCAAGCACTGGAGTGAGCTGTCCAGGCAAGTGGTGGAATTGCTGTCTGTAAAAATCTGCAAAAAACACGTGGATGGGGTACCTGAGGATGTGGTTTAGTGGTGAACACAGCAGCAGCCTGAAACCAAAGCAAGTTTTTCATCCTTTAAGTGCTTCAGTCCCTAGTTCTGACATTTAAACTCAAAATTATCTGAGGTTCTGCCACAAATCTGAGGCTGTACAAATATATTTGTAAATATATTTTCATAGGCCCACTGCTCTGGAAGAAATATGGGAAAAATGCTAGTTGTGGGATTCTTTTCTTGATCCAGATGTGACAATCTGTTAATTTTTATCGCTTGTTTGGCATTTTGAAAACTGTGTTTAAGGAGATGGAAAATGATGCGACCACTTTTTTTCTTTCCCCACGACACTCCTGAGCAAGAGGCAGAGCTCCAAGACCCATCTGCTCTGAAATGTCCTCCTTCCTCCTGAGAGAAAGGACCAGGAATGAGCCTTTGGGATGGATCTTGTCCCTGCACAGGACATTAGGGTCAGCTTTGGGGACAACTGCTGTGAGCAAAGAGCTGCAGGGCTGTGGCAATTGGGGCTGGTGGCAGGAAGGTGGCACAGAAAAGGATGTTCCAGCCTCCCACCTGGCTGGCCCTTCCTCCCTTTCCTACCTCCTGCTCCCACTGCTTGCACTCTGCAGGTTTTAGCCACGCAGGTGCCGCTTGGAAGGTCAGAAGATTGGGCTTTTTGGGCATGGAGCAGCTCTTCACGTGGGAGCCCAGCAGCTCAGCTGTCTTCTGTGTTGGTCACCGGTGGGGCTGCCAGCCCGTGCCCTGCACCTGGGAGTGCCTGAACTCTGAAGGTGATGCAGGAGATGGAGCCTCACCGAGAGCTGGACACAAACCCCACTGGCTTTGCTGCAGATCCTCCATGAAAACACAGCATTTTGGGGGCCCTGCTTTGGGTGCAGCCACATCTGGGTGCAGCATGAAGCTGTCTGCATGCTCAGCATCCCTCTCTCTGCTTTTTCATCTCATTTAACAGGAATTACGCATCACACTTCCAGAGAACTTGTGGTTGTGGCATTACCAAGAGCTGCTGTGTGCAGTGTACAGAGACTGGGGTTGCAGGATTTCCACACCCCCCCAGCCCTCCAGCCCTCCTGTTCCCATCCTGCCAGGCATTTTCTGGCCCCAGGAATGTCCTTGTTGGAGTCTGTAACCACCACACTCCTCTAGAGCAGAAGTTTCTAACAACAGCTCTGCCGGGCCAAGCTGGTGCCACCAGCACCTCGTAAGGATGAAACTGCTGCTGGCTGCAGTTTGTTTCGGGGATCAACTGGTTCTGGGGCTGTCTCCTGCTGGATTTATGTTCTCTGAAGAGTTAAGTACATTAGTGTGGGTAATCTCACTCCATTACCTTCTATAAAACTGAATCTATGATTTCCTCCCAGGTGAGCATTTACCATAGCGAAATAGGCTACTATTTTCATATTTAACTCATTGGTAACTCATAAAACCAGCTCAAGTTGTCTGCCCCAAAGAGCAGAAGCTGTGGGACGGGCTGGAGGGTCAGAGCTTTTACAAGACCTGCAGTGTCAGTGCAGCGCTCTCAGCATCGCCCTCGCATCCCCATCCCAACCCTCCCCCTGCTCCTTTGAAATCCACAAAAAATCAGAAATTTATAAGGCTTCTTAAAAATCCGAGATGAAGCAATTAAACCTCCAGACAGGAGGATGTGAACCTTTAAAGGCCCTTTGCAGAATATCAAAAGAATGAGAGGATTATATTTAGCAGGTGTGACAGCCCACGCAGGACATTTCATTGTGAAAGGGGCTGACATGAACCAGGAACCGATACTTAAATTAATATGAAACATCTTGGGGGAAAGGTGTTTTCTTTTCTTTTTTAAGCATTGGGAAATCATAATGCTTTCTGGCTTCTTCAAAAGCGAGAGGTCCAAATATACAGGAGTCATCTGGCATGTAAAAATAAAAAAGTCTGGGGAGGGGACACACACATAAAAATTGCTTCGGATGAGGTTGGGAGGCAAACGTTGAGGGCCAGGGGGCCAAGAAACACCATGGTGAATTTTCCTCCCCCGCCTCACCTGAGGCTTTGCATCGCTGCTTGCAGATCCAAGGATTTTCTCTCTCAGGGCAGGTTGCTCAGGGCAGAGGGGCAGGACAGGGACAGGGTGCCCAATCTGGCTCCTGGCAGTGCATCAGCTTCCTCTCTCCTGCCACCTCTCCTCGTGCCTTCCCCGGAGACACAACCCTTCATTACAGGGGTGCTTTATTCCTAACACTCCTGTTTCTATTCCTATCACACCCTACCAAGCTTTGGAGTGGAAAACTTGACTCGGGAGTTCTGTGGGGAGGCATCCACGACTTTTCGTGCTTCATTCACTGCTGCGTGTTCCTAATTTTAGCCGAGCTGCTACCTTTTGATTTTCCAAAGCTGCGGATTTAAGGTCCAGAAGCTCGGGTTGTTTTCACGCCCACTCGCTGAGGGCCACACGAGTGATGCTGCCCATCCACACCAGGGGAGGCTGCGGGGAAGGAGGGGTGGGTCACAACACTGTCCCCAACTCTGAGAAGGGACAGGCTCACCAGGAGATCTCCATAGGTGGGTGCTGCAGTAGCAGAGGGCACTCAGCGCAGCTTTTGGGGTATTTTATCTCTTTACTCTGCTCATTCAAGCACTAGGTGGTCGCTTGGGATCTTTGGGTTCTTACTCACCCCCCAAAAAAGCACACTTTGGGGTAAAAGCCCATCTTTCTGCTTGGGGCTGCTCCAGGGGAGGGAGGTGCGTGGCTGCCTGGATGGGTGGTATCAGGCACTCTTTGGCATCGAGAGAGTTAAAGGTCCTCGGCACCCACCAGCCCTGGTCTAGGCAGTGTCTAAAATCAGTCCTAGACCCGCTTTATTTTTTCCTTAAAAACAGGAAATGGAGCCCTGAAGGCTTTTTAACTGGAGAGGGAGAATGAGGAGGGGGTATACTCGCTCTGCCCATACCCAGCCCTGAGCCTGACCCAGACTTGGGGGTCTCTGTGTGTGTTTTTTTTAATTCCTTCACCCTTTTTTTTTTTTTTTTTTCTTTCTTTTTCCTTTTTTTTTTTTTTTTTCCTATTATTTTGGCAGACTTTTTGGAATGTCTGGGAGCTAAGGGCTTTGCTTCACGGAGCAGAATTCTGAAGCAAGAAAAAGAGAAAGTTATAGACTAAACCACAGAAATGTAAACATGTCTGCAGCTAAAATAACTCCACTTTCATTGAAAACACTCCTCGCTTACAATCAGACTTCTGTGTGCTATGCTCAATAAAACTGCATGCTAATAGCGACCAATTAATACATTATGTAGCCCTGCTTTAAAAAACCGAGACGCTTTTAATTATTTTTTTTATAATTTTTTTTTTTTAATTATTATTTTTAATTAAGGGACTACTGGGTTTTCTGCTGCGGACGGCGGTGCCGGGCGCTGACCGCTGGCGGAGAGCGGCGGGCGATGCCCGGCGGTGCGGCGGGGGCCGAGGCGTGCCCGGGGAAGGTCGGGGAGAGGCGGCGGGGACAAGCGGAGCCCCGGTAAGGAGCCCCGGGACCGCCGGGACGGGAAAGGGACAAGGGACAGGGGATCGGACGGGGCGGACAGCCCGCTTCTCCCCTGGGTTTTCTCGGTGCACGGTGAGTGCCGATGCCACCGCCGGGATGGGTCCCCGCTCCATCACCCCTGGGAGATGGGGCTGCAGCTTCGGCCGGACCAGCCTCCCTCTGCTTCCCTCCCCCCTTCCCCGCTCCCCTTTTATTCCCGAGCATCCCGCTGTTCCTCCCGCTGCCACCTGGTTTAGGAGCCAGGCCGGCATTCACGTCGGGTCCCCTCCACAACCGCGCTCTCGCTTCTCGCCCCTTCAGACGCTCTCTCGTTCCCCTCGCTGTGGGGGCGAAGCGGCCGGGCCGGGCCGGGCCGGGCCGCGCCGAGCTCCGCGTCCTCCCCCCGCGGGTCCCGCTCACCTCCAGCTCCGCCCGGCCCCTCCCGCCCCCTCAACGCAGCCGGGGGAGGACGCGGGCACCGGGGGCGGGGGTCCCGGAGCGCCCCGGGCGCGGGGCCGCCCCGACGGCGGCGGGGGAGCCGGGCAGCGCCGGGAGCGGCGGCGGCGGCCGCGCTCGGCGATTGGAGAGAGGAAGAGGCGCCCGGAGCCGGGGGCCAGCGCGATGGGCTGAGCCCGTCCCGACTGAAGTGACTCACCGCAGTCGGCAACGCCGCCGGCCCCTGCCCGCTGCCTCACTCCCTCCCGAGCTCCCGCCGCTGGCGGCCGCTTGCCTTCCCCCGTCCCGTCCCGTCCCGCCCCGTCCCCCCTCCCCGGGAGCCCGGAGTGACCCCAGCCCCAGCCCGGTAAGTGCTTTCCCTTCGGGGCTGCGATGGGGCGGCGAGCGGAGAGCGGAGAGCCGGCCGTCGGGGCGGGAGCGGAGGGGAGATAGGCGAGGGACCGATCGGGGACAGGGACCGGCCGGGCGAGTGACCAGCCGGGGACAGGGACAGCCGGGTGTCCCCTGGCCGGCGGCTGGATCGTGGCAGCCCCGAGGGCTCGGCAGCCGCAGCCGCGCATCCTCTGCGCGAACAGTTTTCTTTAAGTTTTGGAGGATTAGCGCTGTTGGGCTTCGGGCTGGCCGCTGGCTTTTCGGGCAGAAACCGCGTTTCCCCCTCGCCATCAATTTTCCCCCGCCTGCGGATCGTAATAAGCAGCGTTGGTGCTTTTGTAATTCTTTCAGCAATTCATCATTCAGTTAACTAATAGCTCTATGACTTTCCCAAAGCTGGGCAGCTCTTGCACGTAGGAAAACCTTCAATTACCTGCGTGGCTGAGGGGAGTCGTCGTTATGTTTGGTACTTTTCGGAGTAAGGGATATGCGGGGCTGTTTTGGTGACCAGATGACTTCGCTGAGGAGTTTGGAGTGCACGTAATTGTATTTACAAAAGCGGGAGTTGCAAGTTCTGGCTAACATAAACTTCCATTCATTTCTGCCTTTGCTGAGAGCCCACGGTTCGAGGAAATGGCTCGTTCTTTAATGAAGTTTTATTTTTATTATTATTATTATTATTATTATTATTATTTGCATTCTAAGTGTCGTTCTGTGAATTAACTCTGTTCTGAAGTAAGAGTTTGAAAATTACATTCTGCCCCGTTCTGCCCATGTAATTTTGAGTCCATTAGGAAAACCAGGATAGGTCTATGAACTGCACATGGAGAAATGTCACATTCCTTTGGTTTAACCCTTTGAGCACTTCCCTGGTTTCACTGAAACAAGTGAAGCAGGCAAAGACAGCTTCTCACTGGGGTATGAAATGTAAACTTTTGTCGGGATACGTACATCAGGTATGTGATTTCAGGCACACCTGAACTGATAGGAAAATCAAGGAGAGAAATAGATCATTTGATAGTTTCCCAATAAGAAGTAAATAAGTAAAGGCATAAACAGACCAAGCCATACCTCTAAGGGACAAATAGATATGTTGATTGCCTGATCTATTTCTTAAAGGGCATTTATAAAAACAAAGCTATGGTACATTGGAATAGCAACATCAGTCCTTATTTTCTCTTTCATATGCATATGTGGGCAAACAATGGCAAATTCTTTGAAAAGGTTTGCAAGAAAAATCTACCAGCTCCAAAAACATGTCAGGGTTTAGAGCTTTGAACAGCATCTGTCCCCACCTCCCACAATTTAGTCCCAAAGTTAAACAAATCATATAGTACTGGATAGAGTTACGTGTTACACGAATTTTATAAATGATCTGTCAGGGTAAGTCCTAGGTGTGATTAGTCGGACTTTTTGCTCCTGAGGTGTTACTCCCTTTGGATTGTCATTTCTGTAGCATTTGGTTCTTAGGGATAGATTCTAATAGACATGTGTATTTATGCACGTTCTCCTTCTGATGGTTTTTAAGCAGTAGTGCCTGTGGGGTTCTCTCTCTTTCTTTTAAATGAATTTGAGCTCTTTGTAAGGCAGTGAAGAAATCTGGGTGTATGAGTCCAGTGTGGACTCACAATGATGGCAACCATGAGCTTAAATCCCAGGTTGTTCCAGACTTGGGAGTTGTGTCTCTCATCACAAGGATGCTGGGTTGTTTGTCCTTTTCCCTCTGGAACACCAGTTTGGATCTCGCTGTTGTCGGGGTTCAAATGACAATTCTGCCTGAAGAGCCTGCCCTGTGAAAGTGTCTTTGCTACCTGCTCTGCTGTGGGAAGTTTGTTTTCTGTGCATGCACAGGGCTGTGTAAACAAACAGAAAGCCCTGGGAAGGCTGTGGCAGTCCCATTGCTTTGAACAGCACCCCGTGAACAGAATACCTGGCTACTGATGAGGCAAATCCTTTCCCACTGCTCTTTCTCCAAACCCCTAGCGCTTTGCTGTCACAGCATGAGGCTCGTGGCACTGCTCTCCCTCTGCCGAGTGTTTCATTTTGAGGGCTTCGCTGTGATCCCTCAACACAGCAGTTCCTCCTCCAGTGAGGATCAAAAAACACTTGAGGAGCTTCTGCGGTGCTGATGGCATCTGGTATCCCCAAAACACTACACGTTACGTTTCCTTTCCTCGCCTGAGCTTTACTAAATGCTCCAGGAGTTAGAAGCAGGTAGCAACAAAATAATTTACAATGGTTGGGTCGAAACAAACCCTTTCCCTTGAATATCCATTGCATTGGGGTTTTGTCCCACTATCAGGAAGCTTGCCATTTTCTTTCAAGTGAATAGTTGCTGTTTTCTATTTTTTATTTTTATTTTTTTTCAGGAAAAGGCAGCCGTAAGGGCAAACTGTGCTCCTTTGAATCATGTGAGCAGCTCTGTGGAAATCTGTGTCCCCAGCTCGAGGTGGAAGTTGTTGACAGGGGGTAAGGTCGGAAAGGGCCCTTTGGGCCTGATCCATATCAGCTGAGGTCAGCGGGGCAGGCTTAGCCCTGAGTGCCTAAAGCTGCCCGCTGCTTCTCTGTGCAGCTGGGAAGGGATGCCAGGGATTAGTGTATGCTTTGTATGGCACTTTTCCTATACAGTCGATTTAAAATGTTTTTTTATTTAAAAAAAAAAAAAAAAAAAAGTTCACGCTGGGGCAGGGATATTTTCAGCCTGAATTATAATGTTGTTTGTCTTGGGTTGGAAGAATTACCTTTTGTGCGATAACACCACGCTGGTTTTCATTATGCCCACAACTGGCCGCTCTCGCAGCCACTGGAATATTTTTTTACTTCCCAGGGTGGTTCTGGCCATGCCCTTTCTGACACGCAAGTTTCCCAGAAAAATCGAGCATTTTGTCTTTTTGGCTGAAGGTTTGAGTCCAAAATATTTGTACCAATTTGTCATTTTGGAATATAGTGGTATCTAAGCTAATATATTTCCTTCACAGTGTAGTTAACTAGTGTAGGTAGAAAACTGGCAGTCTAAAATTACTTTGCTAAATTTAAATGTAAGTAAAAAACAGGCAATAGAAAAAAAAAATTAAAGGGTATATCTAAATATGGAGTTGTGGCCATATCTGTTATATTTAAACTGCATTTTAACCTCTTCTATTTATATTTAGTGGTCTGTGTATACTCTGGAGGGGTTAATTGAATTCAAGAAACAGCAATTTCACAATGAAACCCAAAGAGTTTATTCTGCTGTGGACACGGTGCACACCCTCATTAATCAGCGATTTATCAAAAGTAAAACGTGTGCAGTGAGGTATTTTTTAATGTTGCTTGAGAGCAAAAATGAGACTTGATCTAAAATAAGCGTGAATGGATTTGCAACACGCCTGCTTTTCTCGGACTGCCGTGGCAGAAGCATCTCCTGCTGCCTTGGGGTGGCACTTTTCTTTGCGTGGAGTGTGAGATTCCACCACAGCAATTATTTCCCTCAACTTACCCCCGTTCAGAAATGCCCTTTTTTCATTTAGAAAGCTGCCGTGGTAAGTGGATTGTCCTTGCACGCTGCTTGCATCAGCTGCAATCCCTCCTTGGCACAGCTTCAGTCCAACAAGAAAAAAACCCCCATTATTCCAGGAACAAAATACATAGTTATTTTTTGTTTGATAATGCATCACATAAATATTAATCGTCTGCCCAAAGGAAAAACAGTAAACACATGTTTTCATTTTAGCTGGGGCTACAACCAGCTTTGATAAGGGATGGTTGAAACCCCAGGGCCTCGAGCTGTAGCCACACAACTCTGGCTGACCACAGTGGGTTGGGAAGTGGTTGCTGTGCACAGGTGAGGGTTTGGTTTTGCTTTGAGGCCTTCTGTGTTGATTCATTTTAGTATTTAACACATGATACAACACCCAGGTGCCTGTTAAAGGGTCCTGGCAGCAGCATTGCTTCCAGCCTTCGGGAAGATGCCGCGCTGCTGCTTGGGCACTCGGCAGCATTGGTGGGATATTCCAAAGCTGCTGCCTCTTCCAGGTGCTGCTCCTGCCCAACAAATACCGCCTTCAGTTGTGTTTCAGGCCTCCAGAATCGGTGTGTAGCTCCCCACTCTCCTAATTAGCTGCTGACTGGGGGGAGCGAGGCTGGCTCATAGGGGATGATGAGCACGGCCGCTCCCGCGTGAGGCCAGTTCGGCAAATACCACCTCAAATGTGGTTTCAATCAGCTCCGCTCAGACACCCAAGTTCTGAGCTTCCTCCAGGAGGTCCCTAATGAAACAGCCTCGTTTCCTTTTCACCTCTCGAAGCCATGGCAGTGGGAGGAAAGCCCTGATTGAGCGCACAGCGGGAGAGCGATTTGGGGCGCTGGGCTGGACGGGGCAGCGCGAAGAAGGCGTTGGAGCTGCGGGGTCTGGGAATTGGGAATGCTGCCTGTGGCCAGCGCCCAACTCCTGCCCCAAGGAGAGCAGAGCAGGTCACAGCCCTGGCTGTGCCTGTGCAGGTGTGAGTGGGTCAGGGGAAGGTTTCTCTTCCGTCATCCCAAGTGCATCGCCCACCAAATTAGCATCTTGTCCTCCTGCTTTTAACTGTCTGCTACAAGTGGTCGGTAAGGACTTGTTTCCTTTTTTTTCATTTTTTTTGCTACTATTATGCTGTTAAAACGTGCATTGATTTGTCAGCTGTTCAGGTCGTTTCGTTTTTCTGGTTCTGGGAGCGTTGGCGTAGGAGGAGCAGCTTTTGCTGCCCTGTAGACGACTTACAACAAAATGTTTTGTGAAATCTGATTGATTTCTTCTAATTTTTAAGGCACGTAGGCTTTTCACTTCCATAATTTTTGCATTGAGTTGATTACTTTATATTCACTTCTCAAGTATGGATATACATGGTATACTTGATCTGATTTGACTGAAAAAAATTCTTTCAACAAATCACTTATATTTTGATACTTAATAGTTGGAGTGCATGTAGTGTGTGATTTTAATGCAATTAAATGCACATGTGAAAATCAGGGATTTAGAAAATTGTGCACTATCTCTTTCTGTAAATTAAACAAGAAAAAATGGCAAGCAATTTTATGGCTTATATTTTTCTGTGTAAGTAGAAAAGGGTTTTGTACAGAAGGAAGTCTTGTAGTTATGCAGAAGGAAAGGCTTCTTAGCAAAATTCCTTTTTCTAAGGAGGCTTTGTCAGTTCTGAATAAACCCTGCAATAAATTTAAACCTGGTGGTTTAAAATTCTGTTTATAAAACGGACTGCTCTCTATGGAGTTCACAAATTATACACAAAGGATTAACCACTAAAGTAACATAAAGATGTTGCATTGCAACATGCACTGAGATTAAGCTGAAAAATCTGCTTGGAAAAGCAGCTGATCTGCAGGACTTGCAAAGTAGACGTGGGAAAAGTTCTCCATCATTTCTCTAAAGAACTGCTGTTGCTGTTCCACTAATTGTTCTGATTGTAGTTGGCTCTTAAAAGACTTACAGAAGGGGGTTTTTTTCCACACAGGCTTGTGCAAAAATTTGTATTAAAAACAAGTTTGGAAAAGGAAAAAAATAAAGGTTTTATTGCCACACTAAGATAAGATAAAGGATTTAATATCAAATCAAGATCTGGTTTAGTCCTGGTCGATATCTTGTGCCTTCTCTTAAATTTCATTACATCTGCCCAGAATGCGAAGCTGGGAATTTGGGCTGGTGCTCTTCATTCCTTCGCTGCATTTATAAGTTCTCTGGTATTTTTATGTATTTATTGCGAACAGTCTGTAGCAGTCTCTGTACCTCTCGCAACCAAGACAAGCCAAATCATCTGTCACCAATATGTGTGTCAACATCCTGACACCACCGCGGGCACCGTCCTTTGTAGGCACCTCCAAGGCTTCATTTCAGCAGAGCAATTCATCACCCCCTTGAAATGAAGAGCTTGGAGAAACCTGAACCTGGCCTCTTCCTTCTCCCATGCAGAGAAGTCACTTCTAAGGGATGAGACTGTAAAATGGCTTTAGGAGGGTAGCATTCAATTTGCCTCGCTGTAGCCATCCAAAAATCAAGGATCTGGCTTACAGCAGTTGTGTTAATTCCAGCCTGGCCAGAGGACAGGTTAATCTTGCCAGTCTCAGACAGTGATGCTCATTTGGGGAAGGCACTGAAGATGCAGGAGATGGTCCAGCAGCTTGGGTAGGAATTGGGGTTGCAGGACTGGGTATTTTGGCTTTTACGTGGCTGGCATGGAGTGCCCTGAATTCTGCATCCAGAGACAAATCCGGTCCTTCCAGCAGCTGATCTTAGGGAGACTGAAGGAAAAAATATAAGAAAAATATAGCAGAGACTGGATGAATAATACATTCTGAGTGGAAATTATTATTATTGCTGACTTATAATTTTAATTTTAAAGTATAATTTTAAGTAAACAACAGTTTAATTTTTGCCATTGAGCTTCCTTCTTGTTTAAAAATAGGAACATTAGAAATAGCAACAGAAAACCTTTTTATCCTTTCCGCACTGCTCTCTTAACTTCCTTGAAAAACGGAGTAAGAGAAGGTTAGCCATCATTCCTTTCAGCTTCAGAGTCAGATAGGAATGGATTAATGCTGCTGCCTTTCTCTTAGGAGTCTGTTCTGCCCATGAAGGAAATAGTAACAACCATTTACAGTGCCTTTTTTTTTTTTTTTTAGGCTAGTCCAACTGTTTAGATGACAGCCTTGGGTCTATACTTTGCTTAAATCTCTCGAAGCACAACTATGGATGGCTCATTTTGGACAGGCCATGAGCTTTTTACTTGTCAGGGGCAGTTTTTAGCCCCTTGATGACAGTGGTCCCTGCAAGGAGCGCAGCTGAGCTGCCTGCAAAGCAGCTCTCTGCATGGAGCCAGTGGGGAAGGAGGGGCGAGCTCCCAGTTTGTTATTTGCTTGTGATTTCCATGACAGTTTACAGGAGACAGAGTTGTAACCAAATGTGAGCCCAGGGAGCTCGGCCTGTGGTCTGTCTGCAGAGCAGGAATGTGGGACGGGGCGGGGTCGGGATCAGGTTGTAGAAGGATGCAGGAGCCAAGGTGCAGGGAATTTGGGCTGTCCTCCACCCCTGTCCCTCTGGGCTGTCACCTCCCTGTGTGATGTGGCATTTGTGGCACTGAGGTGGGGCACTGCCCCCTCAGCCACCCACAGGAGCACATCCAGCCCTCCCTTCTGCCCCTCAGGCTCATCCTGACAGGTTTTGGTCCAAGACTGGATTTATATAACTCCCTCTTCGCTGTGTTGGTTCCGCAGGACTAGAGAGGAGTGAGAAGTACTAAAAATCTATTTTGGTCACTAAAGTAAGCAGACATGACTCAGAATACTCACTGGGAACAGATCTGCTGGATGAAAAGGTGCCATTTTTACATAGTCGCTTTTCTGACCGTGCCCTTTAAACTCTTTACAAAAATAGAATCTTTTCTCTGGCACTTCTCTTGGAAGGCAGGAACGGGAGTGAGAGCGAGGACGTTTGCTGCGCTCCAGCCCCTGCTTCGGAACCAGACAAACTGTGCGCGTTTTGTAAGGCGAGTGCAACATGTGTTTAACACCAGGAAGAGCAAGAAAGGAGGCATTTGAAATTCGTGGGGAGGGGATTTGGGCTTGGATAGTTTTACCATTCGCGGTAGAAAAGCGTGATCCCTCGTTCCTGCCTGTTACGGTTGGATGAATTCTGGCCAGCGCTCTGCGCCAGTTTCTGGCATCCTCGTGTCCCTGCAGGAGCAGGTTCGGATCAGCGGGCTCGTCTGGAGCATGGAGAGGCTCCGTTTGACCACTGCCTCTGGTTCCTCTTGGACTGAGTGGCCTCGGCTAAAAATGAGCCTGAAACCACACTGACGTAATCCGTGTTTATGGACCTGTGAGGAAACAAATCATCGCTGGCAACCAGAGCCCCAGTCGGGTTGTCCCCCACACGAGGGGCGAGTTCCCCCTGCACTGGTGAGCCCAGGGCCCCTCCAGCTCCTGGGGAAGCCCATGGAGCCCAGTCCAGATCCCCATCCCTGTTGACTCTCATCTGCATTCCGTGGAAAGGATTAGCAAGGCAAATCATTTCACAAAAAGTCACTCCCAGCTAAGTAGGTGATGCTGAATTTTTGAACTCTTCTCGTCTCTTTCTCATTTTTAATGGTTTGGTAGGAAGCTGGAGCCTGGCTGCTGCACGGAAACTCAAAACCAGCAGTGTAAGCGCACCACATGTGCTCCTGGGTGTTTGACAGTCCTGTTGTTCTCCTTTGGAGCATTGCTGTCTTGAAAAGAAAAACAACAAGCCTGATTTAACCTATTTACCACTTTCAGTTGGTTTTACATGGAAAAAGAACACCAACCCATAAATTCCTCTTCCTCCTCTGTTCCAGAATAACCCCTGAAAGAGTTTGAAAACTTTGAATTTCTGTTCAGTGGATGAAATCTTATCCTTGCTGAAGTGGCTGAAGCTTCTCTGATGGCTTTCAAGGGAGCAAAGCTCTTCAGCTTAAATGTTTCTTCCTCATGATTCTGCTGGGGCTGGAAAGCCCTGGAAGTGTTTTCACTGTGATTTCCTAAAGCCTTAATTCCCCCCAGTTAGTACAGCATTTAGAGGCACCGTCTTTTTCGCACAGGAAAGAGCCACTGCTTTTTCTGTTGATAAAATTTCCTTTGTATGAGCTCAGAGAATTTCCACTTTCTCTGTGTGGGCTCATCTTTCATAGAGGAGGAGACATGGGTCATACGCCTGCAGATCTCACAGCTCCCTCCTGCTCCATCTCTGGTCTCCTCCCAGTCCTTTGGCAGGCAGGAGTCAGTGAAGATTTGCTGTCAAGGTCTCCTGTTTTAATTCCTCGCCAGACCCAGTAGCTTCCTCTTGCTGGGGAATCCTATTATTTTCTGGTTTAAATTTGAAAGGTGTTTTGGATATGATGACATTTACAGCCAAAGCACATCACCTCTAATATTGTCTCCTTCTCTTGAAGCAAGGCAGGTGATCTCAACAGGCAAGAAAAGGGAGGAAAAGCCCAGCAGGCTTCTGGGACACACAGGATTGTCACTAACCTGGCACTGAATGGCCCTGGGGATGGGCCTCCCTTCTCAGTCCCACTTGTGTTGTCTGAAGGGAAACTTTCTACTCTGGCATTTGAGTAGAGCTGGTTCAGAAGTTTTCTGTGCTACAAAAACACAGAATCATTAAGGTTAGAAACCTCCAAAATCATCAAGTCTATACTGACTGATGCCCACCCACCTTGTCACCCAGCCCAGAGCTCTGAGTGCCATGTCCAGGCCTTCCTTGGACACCTCCAGGGATGGGCACTCCAGACCTCCCTGGACAGCCCATTCCAACACTTAGCAACATTTTTTTGAAGAAATATTCCCCGATATCCAGCCTGAGCCTCCCCTGGCCCAGCCTGAGGCCGTTCCCTCTGCTCCTGTCCCTGTTCCCTGGGAGCACAGCCCGACCCCCCCGGCTGTCCCCTCCTGTCAGGGACTTGTGCAGAGCCACAAGGTTCCCCCTGAGCCTCCTTTTCTCCAGGCTCAGCCCTTTCCCTGCTCCCTCAGCCCCTCCTGGGGCTCCAGCCCTTCCCCAGCTCCCTTCCCTGCCCTGGACACGCTCCAGCCCCTCCAGGGCTCTCCTGCAGGAGCCAGAGCTGGACACAGCCCTGGAGCACAGAGGGACAATCCCTGCCCTGCTCCTGCTGGACACACAATTCCTCAGCCAGGGACAGAGGGAATGAATGAGGCACTTGGCTTCTAGGTGAACTAAATGTTACTATTGTAGCGCTGTAATTACAAGGGTTTTAAATTAGGTATTGACCACAGTTGAGAGCTGGTTCTCCACTGTGCCGCTCGCAGGCACTGAGATATGTACCAGCTCCTGAGGGGAGCAGGCTGTGAGAATAACTCATTAACCAGTTACTCCATGGTGCTCTTATTCCACATATGGTGTGAGGGCTGCTGGGGGTCTGGAAGACATTAAGACATGGTCTGAGAAAGGGCTGCACAGGAAAGGCAACAAATAACCCCACAGAGCCAGATCCCCATTCCCACACCGCTGCCAGGTACGTGCCCGTGTCACCCTGAGCCAGGGTTCCATTTCCCTCGTCCTGGGGGGAGCCCAGATAGGTGAATTGTGAGTAATTGCACATGAGGAGAACCTTTGCTTGGTCACATCCACGTGGAGCAAGTCCTTTACTGTTAAGGAGGATGAATATTTGCCGCTTCTTCCATGTGCTTTTGCTGCATGGGATGGGCTGAGGGATGCTGTTTCCACATCCGTGTTTCCAGTGGTAATGAATGCTACGGGGAAGCGGACAGCGGTGAGGCCATTTCCTTCACAGTGGGAGGAAAGTAGTAATTCAGGAGACCATTAAACATTAGAAATACCTCTGCGAGGTCCCTACAAAGACACACTCCATTTAGATTAAAGTCCCGTAGGGCCAATTACCTGGGAGGAACATAAGAACTTAAACAAAAGCTGAGTTAGGTATGCTGCCCACCGTGGGCTTCGAACAAGAATGGATGCAGTGAGGAAACACTCGTGTGTGTTATGAAAGTGAGAACACTGAGAGTAGGTCTGTGTAATAACCCACTTTTACTGTTCCCTCAGGATCAGCGTGCACAGGAAATATCTGTGGCATGCTTGCTTTTCCTGGAGATGACAGCAGCCCTTTGGCAACCACTTTGTTCGATACTTTTCAAAATGTTGGGCTGTTGTTTTATGAACGCGCTCTTGGTTTTTCGGCTGCCAGAGCCTTTGTGCTTGGCTTTCTACCCTTCCTAAAGTTGCCCATTCCCATTTCAACCCTGGATACGTCTCCATGAGTGCCCTTAGGTAGCTGTGGTGAGGCCTCTGTTTTTCTCCATGTTGCTGTTGGGATGGGGCTTGAAAAAAAACAGCAAGCCAACAAAAGTCCCTTATGATCCTTGTGTGAAAATAACCTCAGTGGCCTGTGCCCATCTGTGTGGGTGGCTCTGGAGCCCTGGAGATGGAGGGTTAAGGCAAAAAAATTTGAAACACCGTTGTTTCTGTCAATGTTTTCTAAGAGTGGGCTGAGTATTTTGCACAAGATTGCAAGGCAGAGCTTGATCCCAACACTGGCATTAAAAACCTGCCTTTGCTTCTGCTGCTTTTATTTGAACATTTAGCTATTTGCAGTTAGACCTGAGCACCAGAGTGCACTGATCCTTCAGGCAAGGGATTTTGAAAATGAGTCTGTTTTAAGACACTGGAGCAATATGTTCCTTAAAGTGTTTACTGATGCAAATTGCTGCCCAGTCTTGAAATGGCCTCCTCCCTTCAACATCATAAAAGAACTCTCTTAAGAGAAGACACAATAAACAGTCTGAGGTCTAATAAGTGAACAAGCAAGGCTGAAAGGTTTTAAAATACTGCTTGCTTAAATAAGAGTCATTAACATTGTAACTGATAATGAGAAAAATGCTCATGCCATTAGTGGTTTACCACTTTGGTTCCGAGAGGATAAAAACAGCTTCGTAAAAGAGACCGCAGACTGTCCATTTTCAGCCTCAGTGCAGGGCAAACACTTCAGGAAAAATACAAACCCCATAATTTAAAATAATAATTTAGTATTTGTGTTTGCGAAGCGTGCTTGAAATGCCTTTTGAACACAGGAGAGTGTGGTGATGTGTGAGCCCCAGCACTGGGTGTCCTTGCCTTGGTGCCATGGCTCATCCACCTGCTGGGAGCAGTGCAGGAGCAGCCTCTGACTTCCTTTGGTATCCCCATCTGCATGGAGAAAGCTGAATTTTCATTTTTCAGGTAGTGGCCCAGGGCTTAGTGGGTACTTGAGGCCATCCTGGGATCCTTCTTGTAGTGGCCTTGCTGTTTCCTGCCACAGGAGTGGGGAATTTTTTGGCAAATGGTGAAATTTCAGTCCCAGTTTGGCTTGCTAGAGCAGGGAATAAAAGAGGCTGGGTCTGGTTGGCTCAGGGCATTTCTGGGATTTGGTGGCTGAGGAGCAGTGGCAGCAGCAGTGATGTGACCTTGTTTAACTTGACCACCTGGGTCGGGTGATCTCTTCTTTTAGGATGGTTCCTTCTTCTGCACCTCTGTTGTTTTTATCTTCTTTTTTGCCAGAGTCAGGATTAAATGCTCAAGACAGTATTTCTTGTTCGGACTCAGATGTGTTTTAATTCTTACCTACATCGCAGTCTCACAAGCCGTGAGTTCTAGAGCACTTCTAGCTAACAAAGTAAAAATGGAGCCATATCTGTCTCTCTAAAGGATAGACTGTCCAATTCAGAAATGGCACCTAAATTATTTTTACTTTTAACCCAATAACCAACCACCCATGGCCCACAATGGGGACTTTTCTATCCAATTACAAAATACCACCCAAACCGTGAAGAAGAAGGTGAAGAAGGACTAGCCTTAAAAGTTTAAGTTAAAACTTTAAAAAGTTCCAAGTTTTCCACTGTGTGATATTACACACTTCTATTCAAACTACACATTCAATTTTGGAGGCCTTCTCCATGGCCTCAGGTCAAATGCGGTGTTTTCTTGGGGTTCAGTGCCTGTCAGAACAGAAAGCCTGGAATTCTCAGTGACCAGGGTTCCAACACATCCTCTTCTTTCTCTGGGCTCTGTCTCCTGCTCAGTGTGCAGGGCCTTGTGTTGACCTCAGCCAGGACTTTGACAGTCACTGAATGAATGAGTTGAGTTGGAAGGGAGCTTAAAGATCATCTTGTTCCTACCCCCAAGAAAACCTGGTGTTTCATCCGGGCAAAGCAAAGTTTGGGACTCAGTGTGCTGCATTCCATGTCTTTAGTAAGGCACTAGAAATGAGGGCAGGAGGAGGTTGAAATGCGTTCTCACACCGTCTCTGGTTGTAAATCCAACTGCCCTGGGTTTTACTGGTGCCTCCTGCAGCCCTGCTGCATCAACCACAGGCTTTGCTCTTACGTAAAAGATGGAAAGTGACACGAAAATGACTGCTGTGCCCTATTCAAAATGAGAACTCAATCAAGGCAGGAGCACAGCTGGGCGAATGACAAGAGAAACAGAGCGGTGCCAGGGTGAATTTTTATGGAAATGCTCTCTGAATAGTATTTCCATGAAAAGACAACTTGCTTGCAGATGGAGGCTGCATTGCATGAAGGAGAGTGTGTTGTACCACACCCTGAATCTGTCAAGGTCCATAAACTTTTCACATATTTTAAGTTCAGGCAACAGAGAGGCAATATTTAAGACACAAAGGTTTTCTTCTTTATGTCAGTGTAATTATGTTATCCCCAAAGGAAGAAAATGTAAGCCAGGGGAAAATAAAAAGGGAAGTTTGCAGAAGAAACATTTCAAATATAAAGTAAAGGTCAAATATAATTTGAAATAGAAAGTAAATTGATCTATCAGAAAGGACACTTTTCAGGATCATAGAAAGATCCTAATTTGACATTTCAACAGCATCCTAGAGGATAGCAGTGATAGGTCTTTGTCAGGGGCTGTAGTGGTCCTTTTATTGGAGGAGCACAAGTGGCTTAAAAACTGCAAAAACTTTTCCCTGTTGATGGCAATGGCACTTTTCTTATTCACATCACCAGAAAAAAAGATGAGAGGAACTGTATAAAAAGCAAGAAATGGTTGATATTCAAAAGGTGGGAAGGGAGAAGAAACCTGGAAGAAACCAAACTTGGAACTGCCACACTTGGATTTACTTAAACACCTTTTTTTTGAGTCATTGTAGCCTTCTCAATGCGTTGGTTTCCAAACTGCCTGACTGATTTCACTGCAGACTTAGTGGCTATCAGCAGAGCTACTTCAAAAGGTGATTTTTGAAATGAGTTAATTTTCCACTGTTTCTGGGACTTTTTCATGTCATACCAATCAAGTTTGAAATGCACTGAGAGAGAAGTTCTTGAGACAGCCTTGACATTTTTTTTCAGCCTCTTCCTGCATGTTGCTTTCTGAAATAAATGGGAATGCGTTTTTTAATTTATGATAGCTTATAACGTGATGTCAGGGCTGTTGTAAGAATAATAATCAAGGATTCTTATACTGGCTTGATTGTTTACATTTCCTTTTGGCACTGCCAGTGGTAAGCCAGAGGTAGTAACACTGAACATACTCCTCTGTCATCCTCTCAAAACTTGTCACCACGGAATAGAAGATGACTGTGCATGTGTTCTAAAGCTGAAGGCATTTGTCAAATGCCATGATGGCTTCGATAAAGGTCTGCAGTGCAGATCCCATTACAAGGAAAACTTTGGAATGGGTAAGCCTTGGCTCTAGGGGTTGGAAGTAGAGATGAGTGACAGCCATTCTCTAAACTGCTGGATTTGGGAAATGGGAAAAACAAACTAAAAAGGAATCTCAGCGGGAGATTGTGGGTTTTTGTGTGGGTTTGGTGGTGGCACTGCAGAGTCAGGAGATGGGCTCTCTAAGGAGTTGGTGGGGCTGTTGCTCCCTCAATCCAATGTCAGTCTGTTCCCTGCATCCCCTGCAGCCATGGAGTTGGGGATCCATGGTTTTTAAATTCCCAGTGAAATGACTGGGAATCACCTGCCTGCAGCACCCGAGAGTGCATCCCCCTCACTCAGGGACAGTGGGACGTGTCCTTACTCCTCTTTAATCCCAAACCCATCTAATATATGCAATAAGCCTGGCAAAAACATCAGTAGCAAGTGCTGACACGGGTGGAACACCCCTGGGGATGGAGCAGGGGATCCTGTTACCCCCTGTTCTGCTGCACAGCCTTTCAGCCGGCATAGAATGGATGTTAACCCTTTCAAAGCTCTTCTGGTCAACAGAGAAAGGCAAAAAAGTGCTTCTGAGAACCCTGAGGTTTGACTTTTAAAGGTTTGTGTCAGCACAGAAGGGCTACAGGGAAGCCCAGGTGGCTCAGCAGATCTTGGGGATGGCAGTGGCCGTCCCAGGGTGGTGAGGACAGGGTTCAATCTGCCACGGGCAGTGAAGTGTTGGGGCAGTGCTTTCATGCCCTTGCAGCCTTGATTTCCAGCCTACCCTTTATCTGGGGCTCTTTATCACCTCTCATGTCCTTACAGGCACATCTCTCTACAAGAAGCAGTTCAGTTCTCCTAAAAAGAAGAAAAATCAGTTTGCATCAGTGCACGACTGCCTCCTGTCTCTGCTGAACCCCCACCCGCCCACAAACGTTGTCATGCACCACTTGCTTTGCACGAGGAAGGGGATATTACATCTCCAGGTTATTTCCCCAGTACTTTTATTGTTCGGCCCACTACAGGAAGGTTTCAGGGAGTATATCCAGAAAGATGTTTTTGTTCCCCCACCATGGGTTTCAGTCCCAAGACTGCCAATTAAATTATCCCATAAATCCTCCATTATAGGTAGTAAAACCTAATTTTAGATTTCCTGCCCGCTCTAGTGTCCTGCCTGATTGCTACCAGTTGGAGAGAGGCTCAACCTGTTAAGCAGACAATTGCAGTGAGTTGGCTGTTTCTTTCTGTGCCACATGTGGAAAACTTTTTAATATCTGGTATTTGGCCATAATTCTCCCTGGTTATTTTCTACCTTTTAGTAGTTGGAGGGGTTTTTTGGGTTTGTTTTTTTTTTTTTTTTTGGGGGGGGGTTGGTTTTTTGTTTTTTGAGGGGTTTTATTGGGTTGAAAAATAGACATCTGCAATTTATTCTTTTGTCAAAATGTTTGTGAGAGAAGAGCTTGCTCTGCTGTGGATAAGGAACAATGTTATTCTGACTTTACTGCTAAAACATTAATAGTTTAAAATCAGGTTTTTTTATAATCCTGTTGAAAATCACCGTGTTGATAGAGCTAACATACTTCCGTGTAAACTGAAAATGTCTCAGATTATCTGAATATTCTTTCATTCTTGTTCAAATACAAATTATTATTTAGCTGCGGTGCTGACTTTCTCGAGGGCAACTTCTGCTAATCATATTCTTATGAAAGAACATTTCTTTTAAATACAGTATTACTAAAAATTTCTCTTTTACTCTGAGTATAAATGACCTCATTGCTTGGTATTTTTCTTCCTAAGATTTACTGAGGGCAACTAATAGATAAATTTGTCACAGAAAGTGGAGTTGTCATGTGAATAAGGTGTAGGTGCCCTGGTGTTTGGACAGAGAGATATCTGTGTTTGAATAGCCCTTTGTCACTGAGATTGAAATAGAGTCAAGAATCTGTGAGGAAAACTGGAGCCTAAAAAACTATGAGAAATTAATTTTGGGGTTTTTTTTGTTTGTTTGTTTCTTTGCAAGACTTGTTGCTGTGAACGTGACAAAATTCCTGGCCAAATCACAGATTTGTGTACTGTGGAGGCACCTGTGGATATCTTGTACCTCCACAAAGCACTGCCTGTATTTCCTGCTTGGATAAATTGGGGATGTTTTAACAACTCTGTGTCAAACCAGGGAGGTGTGTGACAATTGGGAAGGGACTTTTCCATCTCCAGAGTATGGTGACAGGAAGTTTAATTCAAGATACTGGGTGTGTATAATCTTAGAAGCATTTACAAAAAGGAAAAGTACTGCTTAAGAGACATCACATAGAAGGAGCAAAGGCTGCTTCTCATGGAATCATGGAATGGTTGGGTTGGAAGGGATGTGAAAAACCATCCAATTCCACCCCTGCCATGGCAGGGACACCTTCCACTGTCCCAGGCTGCTCCAAGCCCCAGTGTCCAGCCTGGCCTTGGGCACTGCCAGGGATCCAGGGGCAGCCACAGCTGCTCTGGGCACCCTGTGCCAGGGCCTCAGCACCCTGCCAGGGAACAATGTTTTCCTAATATCCAAACTAACCCTACTCTCTGTCAGCTTGAGGCCATTAATATCATCTCACACTAAAATAACATGCAGGCTGGAACAGGAATTCGCTTGAGATCCAGCTTTATTGAACTGTCAACCTTAGAATCATAGGATAATTAATGTTGATAAGACCTCCAAGGTCAAGTCCAGCTGCTAACTCAGCACCACTAAACCAAGTGTCACATCCACTACCTCGCTGAACACTTCCAGGGATGGTTGTTCCACCATCCTGTTCCCATGCCTGACCCAACCTTTTCAAGGAAGAATTTTATTTCCTAACATCCAATCTAAACCTTTGCTGGTGCAACGTGAGGCCTCTTCCTCTTGTCCTGCTGAAATCCTTGCCTTGCCCAGGTAAACTTCAGCTGAACCTGCTGGTGACAGCCCCAGCATGTGGTGGTGGTGCTCAGATGGTGGCAGGAACTTGTCACTTAGGAAGTGTCTGTCCTTGCTGATGGGCAGAACTGTGGACACAAGAAAGGGTTTTGTTCAGACAGGCAAATCCATGGTTTTTAGTGATCCAAACCTGCAGTTTGTGAGCTGCAAAAGAAATCAGCTCCTTTCAGCAGTGCTGTCCTGTGTGGATTCTCTGATGTGCTGATTTTTAGCTTTCCCCTCAGCAGGGCACCAGCTCTATTGCCTTGCTTCACCCAGATTTTTGCTCTCTTCAATCTTGATGGAATATAATATTTTCAGGTCTATTAAACCTTGTTAAATTTGGGCAAGAACCAGGCAATGATTCCTAAGCTGATGGAAGAAAAGGTCAAGGAACACTCCTTTGTGCACAGAGTGTGGTATCTGAAGTCTCATTCCTCGAAGAATGAGGCTAAAAATGGAACCCTTGTGGTCTCCTTGCTAAAGGGATCTTCTCCACCTCGCTTTGTTTACTGTACCGTGTCTCAGTGTGGGGAGATTATCGTTTCTTGAGTGGTGCCTGAAGCACTGTATAAAAAATAAAAGATAGACAAAACTAACAAAGAATAGGAGAAAGGGATTTAGGCCTCTCAGTCACAGCACTGTGCCTTTAATGGCTAATGAAATATTATATGCATGTTTTCATTTGTATTATTTGTCCAATTTAGGAACCTGGAAATACGAGGAACGATCATATCGGTGCTCAGGATGGAGAACAGGCAGAAAGTAGGAAATAATCAATATTTTCTGTACTAGCTAAGTGCAAGAGTGACAGGCAGAGCCTTTTGGGGTACAAAGCTCTGGGAAATGCTGCTGAGTTACTTGGATGTAGCTGACTTCAGGAATCAGCAGAATTGTGCTGAATAATCAAGATTTCAGATCCCCAAAGACAGTGCCAATAAAAGAAGCCTTGAAATGTAATCCCAGTGACTTTAATGCATGCTTGTTGTGCTCTAAATTTCTAATTTAGACACAGCAAGAACTGTAGGATCATAGAATTATTTGGGTTGGAAGGAACCTTACAGACCATCTCGTGTCCCTGCCATGGCAAGGACACCTTCCACTGTCCCAGGCTGCTCCAAGCCCCAATGTCCAACCTGGCCTTGGGCACTGCCAGGGATCCAGGGGCAGCCACAGCTGCTCTGGGCACCCTGTGCCAGGGCCTGCCCACCCTCACAGGGAAAAATTCCTTCCACATACCTAACCTAAATTTCCCTATCTGCCAGTTTGAAGCCATTCCCCCTTGTCCTGTCACTCCAGTTCCTGATGAATTGTCCCTCTCCAGCTTCCCCATAGCCCCTTCAGAGGTTGCTCAGAGGTTGCTCTGAGGTCTCCACACAACCTTCTCTTCTCCAGGCTGAACAGCCCCAGCTCTTCTGTCCTGTCTCCATAGGGAAGGTGCTCCTTATCAATCCCTGATCAACCTCATGGTCCTTCTTGGGGCCTGCTCCAACAGTTCCAGGTCCTTATGGAGGACATAAAAATGACCCTTCTTAGGAGAGACATGGAAGAAATGAACACAATTTGATACCCATTCCAGTAAGGCTGAGATTTCTACACTGATTGCACTGGGCACTTTTGTACTTATCTCATTTAAAAATATTTGCTTTTTACACCAAGCTGAGAATTTTGCTGAATATCCAATATCTTGCACGGGAATGCTCTTAATTCCAGGTATCCGGCTTCAGAATTTGAACAAGGCTTGTGTCAAGCCTGTGCTGTCTTGAATATGCTACTGTTACCAGAAAAAAAGTCTCTCTGGTATGCTAAGAACAGGGGACGTGCTGGGGTTTGCAATTTTAGCATTACAGATTCTTTATTATTAATAGATTAGCGGGGATTTTTCCAAAGAATCCTATGAGTCAGAAGAGTTCCTGTTACTAAATTTCATCTATTCATTTATTTATACAACTATACATGAGGTCTTATGGTCTTTTGAGCCAATGGACTGTGAGTGTAAATGCAGTTTATTGAGTCCTGGAAATCATAAATATCTCCTTTAACATCTGATTTTTCTTGAACTATGTGCATTGAAAGAAATGTCTCAGCATTAGGAAAGAAGGGGCATTTGCTGCTCTTTTGGACAACCCATGTATTCATACCCAAGCAAAACTTTGGCAGAGAGTGGTTAGAATTAAACTGTCACCACCACGCCAATTTTACTTTATATTCTGCGAGGTTATATGAGTTTTATAGGTTCATTTATTTTCCTGATTAACAGTCCAGTCCTGCTCCTGACAACGTCTCCCATTTTTTTTCATTCCTGTGGCTTCCCCAAGACGAGCCGAAGAGATAAAGTCTTGGGCAGAGGGAAATGTGAGGAGAGGAGTTTCAAGGGAGGAAATTCACTCTCCCAGCATAAATTTGTCTGGACTTTGTGACAACGTTCTGGGTTTGTACTGTGGAGAAATTGTCCAGACAGGTCTCAGCAATGGAAGACCTCAGTGTACAAGGAAGCCAGATCCAGACAGTGCCTTGTGAAGCCTCTGCCGTGCTGGTAAATCATGGAATTAGGGAATGGTTTGGGTTGGAAGGGCCTTAAAGATCATCCAGTTCCACTCCTCTGCCAAGGCCAGGGACACCTTGACTAGACCAGCTCAGAGCTTCATGCAACCTGACCTTGAAGAAATCAGTATAATACTGAAATTATCTTTGTCTTTCCTTGCTATCTCACCACTACTGAAGTGGAATAACTGGTAGATACTGTTTTCTTGGAAACTAAGGCTGATTAGAGGATGCCTCTATCTTATTTCCTTCAACAATAATAAAAAATGGAGAGAATTGAGAACATTCTCAATAACTGAGTGACTGTAATAGCATGTTCTCAACAAAACGATATGCTGTGGTTTCATTTCCCAGAAATGAAAGTGGTACATCATCACAAAGGTGATGGTGATAAAACTGAGCAGAGTTGTACCATAAAGGTGCAAAATGCAGTGGCAATATAAAAAAGGCAAATCTGATGAAAAAATACTTTGTGTTAAAATGATCAACTAACCTGGGCCTACCATAAAATATTCCAAGGTAAGAGAGGATTTAAAAGGTCATAGTGTGTAGTGGTGCAGAACTGTTTTATTGGATTTTTGTAAGAAGTTTATGTTATGGTTCGTTTCACTGTATCCCCAATTCTGTATCCCTTTTGTGTTGTCTGTATAATAAGGTGTTTTGTGTCAATCATCCCATACCTCACATGACATGTAACATCCCCTCTGCCCCAACCCCCCTCTCTGGGGCAGCTTGCCAATCACTCCCGGGGTCCCTCCCAGATTGTGAAATCTCCGGCAGAGGGCTTCAGGTGATAGGTAGCCTGGGGGGAATTCCTTTGGCTCTCTTTCCCCTCCCCTCCTGCCTGGTCCACCCCATTTTTTTCCTCACGCAGGGCGGACCTGCGCTCTTTCACCAGTTTTTTTGTGAGGGTTTAAACCCTCTCCCTTTTTCCCCTTCCCCTCCCCCTTTTTTGTTTTTGAGGTCCTCTACTTCTTTCTTGAGGGGGCATTTGGAAACCCAATGCCCCAAATTCCCGCACAAAAAACACTTCTGGGAGCTTTGCGCAGAATGCTTCTTCCCGGTGTTCGGTGTTTTTCGGGAATCTTCAGTTTCCATGGCTGCAACTTGATGAGGTTTGGGCCATGGACCTGTAAAGAAGCTCATACAAGGCACCTTTACGTGACATACCTGAAGCATGTCTGGTAAGGTTGGTTTGGGGTGTAGGGGTAAACTTAAAATTGCAGCACGACATAAATCATTTGCATTTGAAAACGCAATCTCCGATAAAATGTGTTCCCGAGCCATTTCATTTTTGACCTGAGCTTCAATAGCTCGGGACAGCCTTTCCACAAAATCTGTGAAAGACTCACTTTGGTCCTGCCTGATTTTCGAATAAGAAATCGCAGGACCTTGTGTTTGCATGCTGAAGAATGCAGTCAGGGCTGTCTCTCTCACTACGTGGAGGCACTGGACAGGAATGACCACTTGGTCAGTGGCTTCTGCCCACTGCCCCTCCCCAGCCAGGTGGTCGAGAGTGAGAGGGTTTCCCTGAGCATCAACCCTGGTGTTAACATGGTTGAGGAGCCCTGGTAAGGCCTCCTGGAGCAGCCTTTTCCAAGCTGTGACCCATAGGATGTACTCTGTTGAGTTCAGCAAGCAAGAAAACAGGTACTTTAAATCAGCAGGCACTACCTCCTCTGCAGAGAGATCTGCTTTGAGAAGCCCTCTGAAATATGGTCCATCACGGCCATATATCCTGTGAGCTTTGCAGATCTCTTTGATGGTGGCTCGGGGAAATGGGTGATACTCTGCCCTGTTGTTACCACCGCGGGCATTACGGAAGGTAACAGGGGCAAGGGTGGGAATGGAGCAGGAGCTGGCAGCTCCATCGGCCCCCGTTCCCTGCCCGGGCACTTCCCGGTTTGAGGGAGCTGGGACGCCTGTGCCCTGAGGCACTTGGTTGCCTGGCAACCGAGTCCCTGCAAGGGCCGCGGCTTGCCCGGGGGGTGACATCATTGAGGAGTGTGGGGGCGGGGGGGATCCCGGGGGAGCGGGGTCGAGCCCCGGCGGCCCGGGACCGGGGACCGGGCTGCTCCGGGGCGGGCGGCGGCGCGGCGGCTGCGGGGGGGAAGGGGTGCCGCAGTGCGCACGCGCAGCCGCAGGGGGTTGGGGGGGGCAGCGCGGCCGCGGCACACGGGGCGGGGCCGCGCGGGTCGGGGCTGGCGCCACGTGGGGTGGGGGCGGGGCCGCGCGGGTCGGGGCCGGCACCACGTGGGGTGGGGGCGGGGCCGCGCGGGTCGGGGCCGGTAACACGTGGGGCGGGGGCGGGGCCGCGCGGCTCGGGGCCGGTACCACGTGGGGTGGGGGCGGGGCCGCGCGGCGCGGGGCTGGGGTGGGCGGGGTCACGCGGCAGGCACCCGACGTCACAGGGGTAAGGCGGGGCGGGGAAGGGGGCGGGGCCGCGCGCTGCGGGCACCACGTCACCGGGGTAGGGAGGGGTGGGCGGCGCTGAGGGGGCGGGGGAGTCCCCCGCCATGCGGTCTCCGCCATCTTGGGAACCCCGAGAGGACCACGCGGACCTGGACCCGATTAAAAGCGGGGAGGGAGGGTTTTCCCATGCAGCATGGCCAGTGCTGCCCGAGACCTCCCTCCTGGCCCTACCGGGCCAGCACGGGCGTGGAGGCTGGGGTGCCCCGGAGGCAGAGCGGGCGGGCGGGACCCCTGCCGCTCCATCGAGAACGCTTTCCCGGGGACATGGGGACCGGGGAAAAGAGGTGGGGGGAGGAGGGGGAGAACACGTTTCTCCGTTGGGCTCTTTCGGCATTCCCTTTTGAAATTGAATTGCCGAATTTAACTTCATTGCTACAGTAAAATACTTTGTAGCCTTTTTGTCCCCAGTTTGAATCAACCTAATTAATTCCTTTTCTACAGTGCCACAGAAATGTGGGCTGCAGAGACTGTCCGGAGAGACTTGGGGAAAATGCACATGAACCCAGCGAACAAAACTTTTTAACTCGCCTTTTGAGATTTTCAATTTGGCCTCGTTAATTACTGACGCATAATTATAATACAACCTTTTCTGAGCAGTCGTGAGCTTTCCGCCCATGTTTTCGATACTAAGTTGCTTTTGAACCCAAACCCAGATGAAAAGCACTCCCCCGAGGACCCCGTTCGCTCAAAATCACAGGAGGTTTAACCCTTTAGCTGCGCAGCTATTTTTGGAGGATTTTTTCCTCCCCAATAGATCCCCCTCCCTCGGGGGAACCCTAAAACCAGTAAGTATGTCCCTTTGTGGGTATACTTACCTGTTCCTGTGCCTGGGGGATGCGTGGGTCTGGATATTCTGCTGCAAGAAGGACTCCGGTCGGGGCTCGAAGCTCCCCTTCTTTCCCCTGGAACGTGCCTTGTTTAAAAGTCAATTTCACAGGGGTGCGTGACGCCCAGAGACTGTTCTTCGGGCTAAATCAGCCCCAGTCCGTTCGCAGGGTCCGCCTCGTCTCCGGGAGGGCCCCTGCGTGGGCGCTGGACGCTCTGTCACCGTGGAGCCGTGCTCCACGTGGTCCAAGCTGCTTCTGCCGGCGTGGTGTGCTCCACGTTGGCGCGCCAATTATGTCCGGTTGTGTCCCCGCTCCGGGTGGGAGCTGACCTCCAGCTAGCTCGGGTCAACACAGACACAAAGTTTCCAGTTCGTTTTGGCTTCTCGGCTCGGCAGCTGGACCCAAAGGTGACAGTCAACAGCAGCAGAAGAGAAAAGGCTGGCTCTCAGCTTAGCAGGTTAAAGGATGTTTATTAGCAGAGATCTCCAAGCTCCGAGGCGAGCGGCTCGGGGCTTCCAGGCTGAGAACCCCGCGGCTGAGAGCTTCTAGGTGGAGAACCCAGCGGCTGAGAGCTTCCAGGCTGAGAACCTGGCGGCTGAGAGAGTTTGCTCCTCCCTCCCACCCCCTATAAGCGGGGGAGGGTCCCAGGGAGGATACAAAAAAGACCACAAATCAGGGGTTTCAGGGGGTAACAAGGTGTGCCCACCCCCAAGCTTCAGACCACTAAAATCCAGAGCCAAAGGAATTCCCCCCAGGCTACCTATCACCTGAAGCCCTCTGCCGGAGATTTCACAATCTGGGAGGGACCCCGGGAGTGATTGGCAAGCTGCCCCAGAGAGGGGGGTTGGGGCAGAGGGGATGTTACATGTCATGTGAGGTATGGGATGATTGACACAAAACACCTTATTATACAGACAACACAAAAGGGATACAGAATTGGGGATACAGTGAAACGAACCATAACATAAACTTCTTACAAAAATCCAATAAAACAGTTCTGCACCACTACAATAGTGGTCATAATAACCTTTGGGCAACCTGAGCATCCCTGTGTGTGCTGCTATTACTTTATTCCCAAGGCTGCTGTAAAGTGAAGACTGGCACAAAGCAGGATATTAGTTATCTTCCTTGATCTTCTGACATAACAGACAATGTTCTATTCTGTTTTTCCTTTGCCATTAACTCTTCTTCTTTCCTGTGGAAAGCAACATCGTCTTGGAAACAAGCTGTGTCCTTGCCTGTACATTCCTTCATATATATTATGCTTTTTTCTTTTATTTGCTTTTTACCTGATGACTGTGTTAGAGGCAGCCTGTGTCTTCAGGGAATGTTAGATGAGCAGGGAATCTGACTATGAAATTATTCCCAGAGTGATTTTTTTTTTTTCCTCAGTGATTATGGAAAATAACATCTTTGCATGGTGGATGCACTGTTTACCTGGTAATTTGTATGAGTGTGTGCAGGCAGAACTTTTTGGCTGGTGGAGCATCACCTGTGCTGGCTTCCAACAAGCTTATGGTACCCCAGGTCTTGCTTTAAACCTGTAGTTCTGTATACTTTGACACTCAGTTACCATAAGTGTCCCATTTTTCCATCGTTGAGATGAGAAGGGGGAGTATTTACAAGTGTAGGACACACTTTTTAAAGAGTTCTTGCTCCTAAGCCCAAATTATTGTTTATAAATCTCCTTCATTTGTTTCACAGACTACGGGTGTCCACAACTGTACTTTAAAACACTTAGAGTAGTAGTTTTGGGGGTTTTTTTGGTAAAACCTTTAGTCATAAGATGGAAAAGTCTGTAGCTCCGTGGTGGAAATACCTGGGAAATAGGATGCATCCATGCTGGTCCCTGCTAGGATTTTAACATGTTCTGTTTCCATCTTGCTTGCTTTTGATTTCAGAGGATGGGAGGGTGCTTGTATTTTTTAGGTGAATATCTTTGATTGGATTGTCCTGCCTCAAAGCCAAACTCCAGAAAGAATTTCTTGGACTCTACAGGAGTGATCCCACAGCTTGCAATGGCAGATTTGCTGTTTATCCCCGTGGAAGGGGTTTTAAGCTAAGGCAATGCAATCTAAGCTGCAGAACAATTGCAGCTCCCAGGGAACTTTTATGTTGAGGCCAGTGCCCATTTTCAGCCCCAGCATAAGGAGCAGAAGGCATCAATTAAATTAATTTTACTTAGGGCTGGAAGTTCACATGCAGACCCTTCCTCTAGTTAACAGAATGAATGGAGAGGAGAAAGTGTACTTTGTAGCTATGCATTAAATACTTATCTCCTTAAATGCCACTTCATTTTTTTCTTTATATTCTGTGGCAAGAATTCCACAGGGAGAGAGGTTTCTAGATTAGGGAGAGAAGCTGCCCTAATGCAGCTATGAAGATGCTTGATCCAAGCTGGGGATTTGGTTACTGTTTTAGAATTCTTTTCCTTCCCATTTAGTAGCTGTGCTCCTGGCAGGGATGTGGGGTTTTGTGGCAGATGGTTGTTATACACCCTGAAAGGACTGTATACGTCCAATATGCTCCATAAGCCATTAAACTCTGTAAAAGCCTGGCAGACTTTATAGTTTGCATCCTGCCATTAGAGTTCCCTCTGAAGTCTGTCAGAGGGATGTAATTCCACTCTAATTAAAGCTATTCCCCCTTTTTCCAAATGTGAAGCCGGCCTAATTAATGACTAATTGTTTCACAAATATAAACGAGGCCTAATTGTTCCTTACCCCCCGACTGCATGCCCTGCTTACTCCCAGAACTGCTGTGAAGGGTGTTTTGTCTCCATTGAACTCCCTCTGTAGCCAGAAGAAAAGGGAAGATATTTGGAGCATGTTATTTTTCCATCGATGGGGGGCACGGTCTCCCTGAGGGGGGATTTTTGTGGATCCCCAGCTGCCCTCCAGGCCTCAGAAGTGGGATGAAGATTGTCAAATCGTTGTGCTTTGTGCAGTTCTGGACGCATCAGCTCGTCTCCTCCTGCCTTTCTGCGAGGAGGCGGGGGACAAGGATGTTGGGAGCAGCTACTTGAGGCAAGGTGGAGTTAATGGAGGATCTGTAATACCTGAGATTGAGTCAGGTACCTGCTCGAGGAGTTCTGGGAGGTGTGAGCTGCTTGAAGATGAAGCACATGAATTATGCACAACCCATTGTGGAAACACTCTGAAAGTGAACTTCCAAGTTGCTTTGTTACAAAATTATGCCACACTGCAACTGCAATCATCACACAGCGAGTGGAAGTGACAGTACTGATTTGTTCTTACCATCCCAACTCTATTTCATTAGCACAAGGATAAGTCAAAGCTTGGAGTGGAGAGGACAGTAATTTACTTTTTTATTTCTACTGAAAAGGCAGAGTCACTGCCGTTAAGAGACTGGGGATTGACATTTATACGCACCTGGAACATTAAAAAGTGGAAGAAATTGGATCTGCATTTAAAGGAAATATTTTTGCATCACTGAGTTAAATTCTTTGAACTTGGAGCTTGCTTTATTCCTTCTCTTCTTTTAGGGTTACATTTGTTTTAAGGAACAGCAAGACTGATGTTGCAGAAAACATAAATCTTAATCTACATGCTAACATGCCTAATAAAATATCTTTAACACTCACATACCTGATTTTTTCTAATAGTTAATAACTTCAGGGAGCCCAAAGTGAAGTTTTAGAGCTGCACCAGGGCTTTGAATCCTGCTAAAGCCGTGATCACACATTAGTTCTGACATGTCAAGTCAGTGGAGTGAAGAATTGATGAGGCCACCATGGCCACATGCCAGTTTGTTTTTAATGTACTGGTGGATGGCAAAAAGATACTTTAACATGTAGTCAGTACAAGATTCCTACAATCTGAGGATTTGGGCCTCAGAAATGGAACATAGGCTAATTACTTATTTTAATGGCATGCTCTTGAAATAATCCCTTCGCTTGTAACACCACACACATGTGCAGATGTACCCACAGAGAGGGACATTAAATCTCTTTTTCAGCCGTACCGAATTGCTACAACAGTCAGGCAGTAGCCAGTGTAGCACTGAGGGAAGAGGTCAAAAGCATGAATGAGAAAAGTCCAGAGTTTGCAGAATGGACAAAAAAATTGACTATTATTGCCATCATTGGCTATGTAATGGGAAGGTGCAGAGAAAGCAGAGCTACACTTCTCTCGGAGGACTTCAGCAAAGTCCAAAGGGTTGCAGTTTAACTTGCAACAGTGGAAACTGTGACTAGGAATACACATAAAAACCAGATTGCTCTAAGGGTGGCCACAATTTGGCCACGTGGCCGGAACAGTGTTGTAATTCATAGAATCATCATAGAATCATGGAATGGTGTGGGTTAGAAGAGACCTTAAAACACATCCAGTGCCACCCCTGCCATGGCAGGGACACCTTCCACTGTCCCAGGCTGCTCCAAGCCCCAGTGTCCAACCTGGCCTTGGGCACTGCCAGGGATCCAGGGGCAGCCACAGCTGCTCTGGGCACCCTCCCAGAGAGGAATTTCTTCCTAATTACCCATCCAACCCCCCTGTCTGTCAGCTTGAGGCCATTTCCCCTTTTTCTATCACTGCTATTGTTGGAAGTGGTCAGGATGATCACAGAAGAGTTTTGGAATAAAAAGATGCTGAATCATTTTTAGGTGAAACATTTTTCATCTCTTACAGAGCATAGGGATAGGAGTGAGACCTGGAAACTGAGAGTGTTTTAGACATCAAAAGTGAAAAAAAAGAAAAAGTGAGCAATTCCTAGGTAATAATGGGAACTGGGAAAATGTCCTTTCTAGGTATACTGGGAGCTGGGGAAATAAGTAAGGGCAACAGGAAAAAAGAATGAGAATTTTTTTGTAGTGTTAAATCATACTGATTGATCTTGCCTACAGCTGCATCTTTGGGGAAGAGGGGCTGAAACACAACAACAAAAAAAGCATGGAACTACATAAAAATCTATTTTAAACTCAGACTCAGCAGTCAGGTTTAGAACTGCCATAAAATCTCAACATTATTACGTGCCTATGTCTCATAATTTTTTAGCAGGAGAATTTGAGATGGGGTCTGTTGTTTTGGGGGCAGAGAACAAAGGAAATATGCTGATTATGGAAGTGCTGGAAGAATCTAAACAATTTGAGGTTGGGTCCATTGTGACAAGGAATCCAATATATGGCTGGACCAAAAGAAAGGGTGGATGGCCAGCTTGGGGTACAGTGTTTTACATTCCTGTGGCAAAATTCCCATGCAGTGTCGCAGCCCTCAAACACCATCCCAAACACACCAGTTTTGTGGGGCAAGGCATTATTTGGGTTTCCCCTGCTAAAGGAGCAATGTGAGTTATTCCTGCCTCCTCTAAAACGTCCCTTTGTTTCTGCCAGAATTAGTGATTTTCTGCAGCAGAACTCCTGGCTGGAAGAATTGCTGCTTCCTTCCAGGCATGGACCCCTTCAGAAATGAGTGAAACACTTGTGTGTGCCTATGCAGTGGTTGTAGTTTGGTCCTTAGTGGCTGAAATCTCTGCTAGTTTTGCTCTTTGACAGCAATGGGATGGAGCCCTGTGCTCGTTGGGTGTTTTCGTGAGCCCTTGTGGAAGGCATGACGATAAATGGAGCAAGATCATAAACTCTGGCCCTGTTTCTGCAGCAATGGATAAGCCCATCTGTAGGCCGTATGTCAATAAAAACAACTAATTACAGAATAACTAAATATAAAAGGCCCCACTGCTTAAGAAAGCCCTCCTGTATCCCATTCCTGAGCTTCCTATTACATCTACGGAAAGTCTGGTTAGTATTTGCTCCATTAAACCCCGATTTTGAATTCAAGCTAAACAAGAAGGAAACTGCAGCCTTTTCCCTGCAAAGTTCTATTCATTCTTGCACAGAGAAGCTGGAGAAGCTGTGGATATTCCATTCCTGGAAGTGTCCAAGGCCAGGCTGGACAGGGCTTGGGGCACCCTGAGATAGTGGGGGGTGTCCCATCCCATGGCAAGGGATGGAATTGGATGAACTTTAAGGTCCTTCCAACCCAAACCATTCTGGGATTCTGTGATGATTCCATGTCTGTAGACGTTACAGCCATTCCCATTTGTTTCGGGGGAGCTGCTTCCAAAGTGTTTGCATCTGTGTCTCTTTTCCATGCTGGGGACTTCCCAGGTTCTGCTGGAAAAGGGTGACTGAAACCTGCCTTAACCCTGGAATCACTATTCTCCTCCAGCTGGAAATAAAACACGTAGTAATTACAGTTAATAAAATAGTTAATATCTCTTTTTCACTTATCCACGTGCAAAACCCCTCTGTGCTGTCTTTTCTGCAGTTTTTTTGCCTGCTGTGCATTCAGGTTTGGTGAACTAAAGGCATTCCACTTCCTTCTGTTTTTAGTGTGTGAGGAGGAGCACAGGCATTTCCCTCGCCATATATATAGAAATAATGAGGGGTTTTTTTCCATGTGAAATTTGTTTCTTTGAATTTCTAAGTCAGACTTGCATTTTTGCTTAAAAACTTGCTTTGCAGGTTCTGTAATGTATTATAAATTTAATACTACTGCTTTACACTCACTATTAGCAAATATATTTAGATCCTTAAAATATTATTTTTGCAAACACTGGACTTTACAGTTCCACAGATGACAGGTCCATGCTTCATCTAGCAAAGTACTTCCAAATCCAGATGCTGAAAAAATGAGCCTAAAATTATGCATTCAGTCAGTATAATCTATTTATAGACATTCTTCAAATGCATTTAAAAACAAAAATGAAAACAAATCTGTGAAGGTCACAAATCAAAGCATTATTGGAGATGACTTATATCCTTCCAAGGTACATTCTTGCTGAGGATGTGGCATATTTCTGTTTTTGTAATGCATTAACATTTTTTATTGATAAAGTGAGATTCAAGCAGCAATGGAGGTGCCAGTCTTTCTGGTCTGTATATTTGAACAGTTTTTGCAGTGCAGGTCAGCACTTAATGGAAGTCACTTATTTTTTAAATACCTTGTGTTTATACAGCTGTTCTGGTTTTGTTGTTTTTTTGTTTGTTTTTTTTTTCTCTCCTGCTTTCCAACATCAGAACTGAAAGAGCCACAAGTAAAAAGAGAAATTAAAAAAAGTATATTGTGCCAAAGACATACAAAAGGAATAAAAAAGCATTTAGTAACAGAAAGGAGGATTAGTCTTGAAGAACTTCAAAGGCGTGTTTAGTTTTGTTCCGTGGTCAGATGATCATTTCCACTGGAAGCTGGCTGTATTTACTAATATTCTGAAGAAGGATCACCACAAGTATTTACACTTTGTCTTAAGAATACTTTGGGGGAAAAAATGGTGTTGCCAGTCATGTTGTTTGTGTTAATGTTCCCTGTGAAGGGTGGAGCTTCGAAACAACAGAAAAACCCTGCGGGGGGATTGCGAAGGACCTTCCACGCTTCTGTCTCGTTTATCCTTTCCCAGAGGATTTTTCTTCCCCCTGGTACCCCACAAACCATCCCTGTCCTTCTGCCAGTGCAGGGACACCCAGACCTGCCTGGAGAAGGGAAGCAAGGGCCATAAATGCCTTTGGAAACGAAACCTCAGCCCAGCGTTTTTTCACCTTCACTGAGTGTCCTTAGCTATGCCAGGCTTCCTTTTGGGGAAGTTTCCTCCTATGGGATGACTTTTCACATTCCCTGGAGCGCCTTCGGTCCGGCTTAATTCCTTTTCTTTTAGGTCATGACTGGGGTGTGCAGGTCTAGGCTGGGAAAGTATATCAGTTTATCATGGAATCTTGGAAAGGTGTGGGTTGGAAGGGACCTTAAAGATCACTCTGTTCCATCCCTCTGCCACGGGCAGGGACACTTCTTACAGGCCAGATTTCTCCAAGCCCCGGGCCTTGAACACTTCCAGAAATGGACTTTTCTTGGGATAGATTCCAAGGTGGTCACAGGAGCTGCCTCATGGATGATTTCCCCAGGATGGACTCTGCTTGTTGCAGACCCTGAACTAATGGAAGCAACTCCATAAGCACAGGAGAAAAAAAAACAAAAACAAAACCAAAAAAAAAAAAAAAAAAAAAAAAATATATATATATAAAAATTAAAAAGTAATTTTCCTCATTAGAATGAGAAGCATCCCCAGAAACCAGGGGGAGAGAAAAAGGAGGACAACTTTCCAGGGCAGATTACAGAAACATTTGTTGCATCCCCAAAAGTGAGTGCTTGCATGCAACAGCTTCAGTGCCAGTACATTCTGTTCCTGAACAACATATACGTTTCTTGAATATGACAACTGAAGAAATTTATTGAAAGCAGAGAAAATGTTAACTTTTTTTTTTTCTTGCTCATGCATTTCTAAACTATCATTGTACTTTTGATCTCCCCAAAATGAACTGAAGATTCTCCAGATTTTAGAGATTGTTTTTCATTGTAACAATTTGGGACTCTTCTGGGTTTGACAGAACTGTTGGATAATCTGCAGTAAATAATACACAGGTCTCATATACTCAGTAATTACTGAAAGTTCATGGTGTATGTAATTTCTGATTATGCAGATTTAATCAAGTAGTTATCCTTGAAAAAGCTGTGAGTGTTCACACAGTAATTCATGACTTTTTATAGTTACTACTATTTGCTTATTAAGCCTGTGCCATCAATTTGTACTCCATGCTTAAATGTGGTTGAAAATATGAATTGCTGTGTGAGCTGCAAAAGTTGTCCTGATTCTGTGCTCCCATCTTCCACAGGATTATTAGAAACAGATCTTCTGTGAACAAAATTAAAACTAGAGGCAGAGGTATCTGACAGCTAGAGAGCCCCTGGAGGAGCTAGTCCAATCTTCTGTACATCAGCTGTGTTTCAGGTTCACAGAGGAACCTTCCTGGTCTGGGATATTCAGATTAAAATGATGGTCTTAAAATCCAAGAAGCACAAGCCAAGGAAGGTTGAAGGAGCTGATAACACCCACCATGGGATGGTGATAAGAGACCCCACCTGCAGAGCTGCCCCAGCACAGGGAGGACGTGGAGCTGCTGGAGAGAGCCCAGAGGAGGCAGCAGGATGAGCAGAGGGATGGAGCAGTTCTGCTGGGAGGAAAGGCTGGCAGAGCTGGCATTGTTCAGCCTGGCCAGGAGAAGCTTTGGGCTGAGCTCAGGGAGAGTGGAAGGTGTCCCTGCCTGTGGCAGGAGGTTGGAACTGGATGATTTTTCAGATCCCTTCGAACCCTAACCATTCTGAGATTCCATGAGTCTATATGTAATTCATTATTATTGAATTAGATATTGTTTCACTGTCTTAAAACATTTTTATTTGCTTTTATCTTTCAAAAGGAGGTGTGAGTTTTCCTTACCTCGAGGTAATTAGTCATTCATTACTTTGCAAACAGGTTGTGTATCCTCAGATGTAATTTTAAGTGTAGCACCAATTAAAATGTTTGAAACAGGCTTGGGCTTTAACCAGTGGAATGAATGTAAATTAGAAAATACTCTTTGTCGCTAAATATCTCTCCTGATGTCATCCTGCTTTTCCACAATAGGATATTTTTCTTTGGAAGGTTGTATTTCTGTAGAGGACTAAGGTCCATAATTGCAACCTGCAGTCAGGAATAACGTGATGGTTACTCCATGGTCTTTAGGGCTGACTGGTGCACACCTTCAGCTAAGCTGGGACTTGAGCTGAGTTTGAATAATTAAACACAGAAATCTGCCAGGGCAGCTCTAGCATGGGACAGAAAGGCAGGAAATTTGACTGGATCTCAGAATTTTGCTGGTGACCTCTGTGGTTTTGCACTTGAAAAGGCACAAAGCCTTGAATTCCTGCCTCAGCTCTCTCCTTGGCATCCCATGTGTGTGTCCAAGTATCCTGCAACAGGATAAGCATCAGGGAGTAATCATTATCAGGCATCCCTGCCTGGTATTAAGACACAGAGTCAAAATCTTGAGCTGTGGAAAGTGGTCGGTGCAGTTAAATGTGTCAGACGTGACTCAGAAGTCTCCTTCCTTTCCGAAGATATTACTTCATTCATGTTAAACCACATTTGTAAGTGGCCTGGGCTGAAGAGATAGTGTTTGGGGAATTCCAAACTCTTTTATATGCAGTTGGGAGTTTCAGGAATGGCTGCTCTGCATTCCACATTGATATATAATCCTCATTATGGCTTTGAATAAGAACATGGTAATTCGCCAGAAAAATAAATAAAACAAGTTATTGGTCAGAGGCATACTATATAGGGAGTACTAATAAAACCAAACATTTTTGGCCGTAGTTGAAAGCTCCTACTGTAAATGAGCTAATTTAGGGCCGTGTCCTCCCCTGAGATCATAGGCTAGAACATGAGATAAGCAGTAGCTGCACAGACACTTTTGGGTGGTAGCACAGAATTGTGCTTCCTCCATCCCTCAAACGGGAGGAGAGGGAATTTCTGTGGGAGAACTGACCCTTCCAGGAAAAATGGACTCGGAAGAAAATCCATGTTCAGTGTTGATGAACTCCAGGAGGGCCAGACACAGATGGCAGAGACGTTCTCAGATTGCTGCACCCTTTTGTCCCCACAGACTTTAGGGACATGGAGTGCTGCTGTTAGTCCAGAGCCAGCTAAACCCTGGCTGTCTGTGCTTTTCAAGCAGGGGGTGACAGTGGCTTGTCCCTCAGTTACTGACTTGCTTAGGGTGAGACTCCAGGTGTCATGGTCAGCTTGAACCCACGGCTGCTTCAACAGCGGCAGAGCTTATCTGCAGCCCTGAGCTGTCCGCTCCTGCCTTGTCCTGAGGTCTCCAGGGCCACCAGGACTCGCTGCATTCCAGCTGGTGCTGATGGAAGGGAATCCCATCAGGAAGGGGATTTGCTGCCAGTTAGATCAGTGTTCCTGGGCTGAGTGACAGAAATAGTGTTAACCTGGTGTGAGGGAGAGAACTTGTCAGCGTGGCCATGAAAACAAATCCTCAGGGGGGATTTCCTTATTTCCAGAAAAGAAAAAATATAAAAATAAAAAAGAGTTAAAAAAGAGATTTAGCACCTCTCTTTTGAAGACACACTGAGAAAGTTGGAGCTGTTCAGCCTGGAGAAGACACACTGAGAAAGTTGGAGCTGTTCAGCCTGGAGAAGACTCCAGGATGCCCTTAGAGCACCTTCCAGAGCCGAAGGGAGCTCCAAGGGAGGGACTTTTCACAAGACACAGGGAATAGCATTCCACTGCCAGAGAGCAGGGTTAGATGGGACATCAGGAAAAAATTTTTTTCTGGCAGGCCCTGGCACAGGGTGCCCAGAGCAGCAGTGGCTGCCCCTGGATCCCTGGCAGTGCCCAAGGCCAGGTTGGACACTGGGGCTTGGAGAAGCCTGGGACAGTGGGAGGTGTCCCTGCCCATGGCAGGGGTGGGATGGGATGATCTTTAAGGTCCTTTCCAACCCAAACTGTTCTGTCAATCCATGATTAACTTCTGGAGGTGTTTGTTGAGAGTGAAAAATCTGGCAATTTTTTTTGCTGCCAGAATTGAGACCAGCCCCATCAATCCCCGCTCAGATTTTATTTCTCCCACTGATTTTTTTAAACATGTAATGCCATACAATAATAATAGTAATAATAATAAAAGTCCCTCATCCAAACTATCGAGAGGTGTCATTTGGAAATTTTCAATGAGTTATACTTCTGTTTAAACAGCTCTTAAAGAACTAAGCACATCAGACAGTGTACAACACAGCTAGTGGGTTCTGTTCTGAAAGGTCAGGATGAGTACAAAAAGTTATCACCGAGAATGGAAAGTTGAAGAAACCTCCTGACTTGGCACATCTTTTCATATTTAGCTTTTCTTGTCCAGTGCTGGTGTTTTATTTGTGATATTCAACTGCAATCACATCTTACCCTAGCAACAAATATTGACTGTGCGTGAGCAGCCTTGGCAGTAGCATTTCTTGAGGGTGCAGATCTTTCCTCAAGATTTTGTTGTTAAGGCTGTTAAAACACTGAGAGGTTGCAGTGAAAGAAGAAATTAAAAAAAAACAAAACCCCAAATATTGAAGTGGTTATATCCAACCACAAGTTAAACATAAAGGCTTTGAGCTCATGTCATGCAGCTCTGCTGTATCATAGCTCTCTGCCAGTGGATGAGTTGTGGTGTTTCACACTTATCTGCTTTACAAATGTGAATTATAAACATTTCTGAGGCCTTTCTCCACTGGACGCTGCTGGAGTTTGTACTTTGAGCCATTTTCCCCAGAAATCTGTGCCTGCAGGCACAGAAGGGCTGGGGCTGCCTCAGCCCCTCCTGGGGCACCCCTTTGGCTTCTTGGCAAACCCCAGGTGCCAGCAGGAGCTGCAGCACCTTCTTCTAAACCTGGAAATATTAGAGAAGGGAAGGCATAAACTTACAGTACCATGCTGGGCAGGAAAGTTATTTTGTTTGCTTAGGAGTTCCCCAATTGCAGGCTTGTAAGGATCTTCTGCTCCTGAGTTTTGCCTACATCAACGAAGGCAGGGTGGGTGACTTGCTGGGCTGGTTCAAACAATTTATTTCAGTGGATGAGGATTTCACCTCTTACTTGTTACTCCCGTTAAAGGACTTAATTAAAAAAATTTATTAACAGTGCAATAATTTCAGTAAAGCCCTGTGGTATGAATAAAGCAGCAGCACAGAGGAATAACTGCACTTTGATTTTCTCTCAGTGCATCCTTGGATGTGCAGGCTGCTTCTAAAGTGCAGCAAGCCCAAATTTGGCTTAAATTTATTACATGAAGGCTTCCATCAAAATTGGAATTATTTTAGGTGTCCAGAAAGGCTGAAAATCACATGTAGCAGATTTATCTACCTAAGAAATGCAGCTCTAACCTGCAGCAACAGGAGCTTACGCTGTTTCTGCATGCCACTGAGAGCAGGTTTCTAGTGCTCTGCCTTTCGAATGTCCCAACCATTCTCTCTGCTACACACTGTTTAACCAGTGCTGGTGGGACCCAGGCACAGAAAGAGATTTCCTGGCAAAACAATCCAGCAAGGGACATCCCAAAAAGTTTTCCAACAGCTGAAAAGCATCAGTTCTTTTAAAATATGTGACCAGTCCAGCTGCATGACAGCGTGAGGGGGTCTGAAAGTCCTGCTGGCACTGACTTGGGATGTTCTGCATAGCTGCTCAGGGATTCACCTCCTGTGAGTAACAGTAAACATCCTGAGTCCTGCTGATAGAAATCTGGTGTGATGCCAGTGTGGTTATTCATCCCACCAGAGTGAGCACCCCTGTGTGTGTGCCAGTCCCAGTGCTGGGTGCCTGTCACAGGAAAGGGGGCTCTCCTCAAGCCTTTTTTGATTGTGTTTGATTTTTCAGTGCCATTTAGAGTTGTTCTCATGTCTGACACATCTCAGGCAGCAGGGACACAAGATTCCTTGGAGAGAGCCTGCAGGCAGAGCTGTGTCTCCCAGGCAGCCTGTGCTTGGATCACCATTTAATGTTGTCCTTGTGGTGCCTAGAGAGGCTGACCTAGAACAGACTGGACAGAGCTGGGGGATAAAGTAGATATTTATTAAAAGGCCTTTAAGGACACGCCTTGGGCAGTACAAGAGCCCGGCCAGGGCTAAACCCAAGGCGGACTCAAAATGGTCACAAAATGGACAAATGCTCACGAGGTCTCACACTTTTATAAGTTTTGGTCTATTTACATGTTGGGGTTTAATTGTCCAGTTACAGCTTCAGGTTATGAAGTCCCATCCTCCCGGTTTGCTCTCTTCAGTTTGCCGTTTGTGCTTTTGGGCCTGAGGCTGTGAGGGTTGTCCTTGGTTCTCAAGCTAGAAAAGAATTATTTTGTCTGACTACTCTGGGAAGAGAACTTACTACCACTTAATATGAAGTTCAGAGTTGCACACTAAGGCAGCACAGTATCTGAAAAATATGAAAGCTAAAACTTAAGGCATCATTTGCTGTCAGTGGACCAGGAATCAGGCCCAGTGATTTGGCACCTCGTTTGCCATTGATTAAACAGCCCTTCAGCAGCCAGAATTGGCTACAACTGTGGCTATATTCTGACTGTTATTCCCTGTGCAGACAAATACTTTTAGCCTGGGGAAAAAAAAAAAATGGCTAAAGAGAGTAAAGAGAGGCTCAGCGGAGCCTCTACAAGTCCCTGACAGGAGGGGACAGCCGGGGGGGGTCGGGCTGTGCTCCCAGGGAACAGGGACAGGAGAAGAGAGAACAGCCTCAGCCTGGGCCAGGGGAGGCTCAGCTCGGACAGCAGCAGGAATTTCCCCATGGAAAGGGGGCTCAGGCCTTGGCAGGGGCTGCCCAGGGAGCTCTGCAGTGCCCATCCCTGCAGGTGGCACCTGGAGGTGGCACTCAGAGCTCTGGGCTGGGGACAAGGTGGGCACGGGGCAGAGCTGGGACTGCCTGGGTTAGGAGGGATTTTCCAACCTCAGTGATCCCATTATTTGTGATTTGGGCCACGTTCATTCCTGGCAGAGAGCAGCAGAGGCCATGTTTCTGTTTTCTCAGCCCCGCTCTGCTCCCCATGGGCGTCGCGTTGCCGGAGTTTGGCTTGGAGCCCTTTTGTGCCAGCCTTGCTCACGCTGCTAGGTCATGCTTTATTGCAGCACTTTGGTACAGGGTTTAGAACACATCAAGAGGAACCTGCTGGGGTTTTTAGGCAAGCACAGCATGCCAAGTGACTGAAAATGCACCTAAATTTCTGTCTGAGAGATGAAAAAATGCACCAGAGGCGTTTGTATTCAGCCCCTGTATAAAGGGGACGTTCAGCCTCAGTAATTTGTCAATATACGTGTGGATTAAAAAGTTGATCCTCTTGATGCATCTGTAGAAAAGAAAGAACAATGCCATCACATCTGGTGAGCTCTAGATCCGTACGTGATTCCCCAACCCTTGGATGTATTTACATAGCTCCCCAAATGTGTGCACAGAAAGACAACAGGTTCCAGAGTTTATCAATCTCCTGTGTGGGGTAGCGCTGGCACCAGCTCTGGCTGGTTTTGTACAATAGCTTGTTTCTGTCTTGATTTTTTTAATCTGTCCTGAGCATCAGAGGGGGATTCACACCTCCTGTCTCATGTATTGCTACTTCTCACTAGTGCCATTCTTCTGTGTGACATGTTGGATACAACAGAGGATAGAAGCCAGTCCCAAAAACCTGTACTGCTAAAGCCAGATTAGAAAATGCTAATCTTGACTCAGGATGCCAAGAAGTGTAAGAAAACTTGCTCTGTGGCTACAAATTTACCCTTCTGTGGAATCACAGCATCACACAATCATAGAATCACAGAATGGTTTGGGTTGGAAGGGATCATCTCATTCCACCCCTGCCATGTGCAGGGACACCTTCCACTCTCCCAGGTTGCTCCGAGTCTTATCCAGGATATCCTTCCAGGACAACCCTAAATCAGGAAGGCTCTTATGCAAGTGTTTAACTTTCAGTTTGTGTTGTAGTAGCCTTGTTTCAGGTTCCTGGAAAGAGTCATCTCCCTAAACCAAGCTGTAGTGTCAGTTTTGGCTCTTGCCTTAGAGTCCTGCTAATTTAGGGGGTGCAGGGCAATCCCTATAGCCACAAGCAGACGTTGTCACAGACCATGAAGCACGGACATGACCAGCGTGAAATTTGGGGTGAAGGTGGAGGAGGGTCTGGCAATAGATACCATCTGCTTCAGCAAGTTAGTACCAAATGTCTGGAAGCTTCCAGTTCCAGCCAGTAAAGGTGGCGCTGAAATAATGAAAATCGTATTTCTGTTAGGAATGACCAAGGAAAACTGTAGCTCCTTTTTTTAGCCAGGATTTCCAGAGGTGAAAAGATAAAAATCATGTGTTTTGTAGACAAGGACTTGTCCCACTTTAGAGCAGCAAGACTGAGAATATCCGGGTGAGAAAGAATACACTGCCAAAGGTTGAGTTTAAAGCAGAATTCCCCCTTTTAAGTTCATAACAGTACAAGGGAAAAGTCAAATGTCCAGAACAGCTGCATACTCATTTTTCCAACTCATATTGGACAACATTTGCTTGTCTTTGATTCCCATTCCTTGTGGTGCAGAGTTGGCAACTGGTTTGCAAATGTTCTCTGTTGTCTTCTCTTCCAAAAGGATCCATCTTTTTGGGAAAAAATGTGAAATGAGTGGCCCGGAATAACTCAAACAACTTCTCTTTAACCCTGAGAGCTTCAAGACTGAACTCTAAGGGAAAGATCTGGTTTGAGTGACACAGGGCATTTTTGGGATGGAGTTCCCACCTCTGAGTTCAACACACATATTCTAAGCTTAGGTGCCGTTGGAAGTTGGGCAAAGGCTTTAGAGAGACCAAAATAAATCTGGATGTGGCACAAATCCCCTTTCCTGGGTGGGCTTCTTTAACTGGGGTCGAGGTGCAGCTGTGGCTTCCCAGTGCTGGGAGTATGAAAACACAGAAAACATGATCTAACACTGGATCCAAAATACTTTTCTGTCCAGTTTATGTGAAACATAGCAGTTTCCAGATCCTGTGTGTGATGCTTCGAAAGCGTAAAATATGAATCCCATAAATCCAGTGAGGATGTGGCAGGCATGGATTTACTGGGGAAGGGAGGGAGGGAACTAAAAGCCCATCAGTGCTGTTGGTGTTTCTGTCTGACTTCAGTCTGAACGATGTTGCTGGTGAAATTTTGCTTTTACCGAAAAAGCGTCTCTTGCTTTTGAAGTTCTGTGGAAAGAAAATCTTCATTTAAAACTTTGATGTCGGTATCCCATTTGATCATCCACAGATAGCTGGGAAATGTGGACAAAATGGGAGTTTGGCTTGTTTAGGGATTTCTTTAATAGGCCTTCAAATGAACTACTTCATTTTCGTGGATTTGAAAGGGGGAAATTTGGCTGTTTTAAGTAATAGGGGAAAAGTGTGCAAAGATCTAAATGATGATACCTTTAATTGCACTCTTTTGTGCAATTTATGCAGATTAGACATGAATAGTTCATGGATGGCTCCCTCATATCACTGTCTCTGGGGCAAGCTGCAGCTCAGTGTTAGCCAGGCAATATTTCCCCTAAATCAATATGTAAAAATGCAATTTAATTTTCAAGTCAGTGTCAATGCAAGAGCAGATAAAGAAATATAAAAAAAGCTGATGCTGAGGAAAATTACAGTTTCCCTGATAGTGCCTTGCTGCTTTGAAAGTTGAGTTCAAGATCATGGGCAGAAGGAAACCTCTTGTGTGAAAAATGGGAATTTCCAGTCTTTAAGGGAGAACGGAGAAAAAGACAAGGTCACTTTAAATGATGTCCATGTTCCCGCATTTTTCCACATTTTCTAATTTTTTTTAATTTATTCGTCCCAATTTATTAGCAGTTATTTGGTATTCAAGTTACTGAGTAGTCCTCCACATTATTTACTTTAAGTACTGTTGTTATTTTAAAGAGCTTTAATGGTTTTCCACCAGCTACACGTGCAGACAAATGCACCCCACCTGCCCCAGCCCCTCTGCACTCGATTACTGGACATGGGTAAGGGATTCCAGAACATCCCTGCTCTGTAGTGCTGTTAATTGAGGGTCTGGACCAGATTTGCAGCTCTTGTAAACGAGCACAGCTTCAGTGAAATGGTCCTTTTTTATACCAGCTGCAGATCTGTCCCAGTCCTGCTGTGTGTTTCCAAATTGGGAAGAATGGCTTGTGGAAATCTCTGATACCTTGGGTGAATAATGGGGCTGGGCAGGGCAGACCAGGTCCCAAGTCCTTATTTTGGGAAAGCTGTACATTGCAAATGAAGACCATTTTTCCATGAAAATTTCAGGGCTGAGTGTTTTCTCCTGCATAAAATAAATCCCCAACAGACCCTGCAGAGGCAGATGTGTCTTAGAGCTTCAGCTGTGCTGAGTCTCAAGGAGGTCTGGGGAAGGAAAGATGCTTATCAGTCTATAAAAAGAGATTTCTATTGAAAATAAACATTTAAAGTATAATGATATGACTTTTGTTTCTCTGGTTATGCAGCTGCCTTGGGATCTGAGCTCCTGGTAAACACGTTGGCCTGTTAAAGGACATGATTCAGACTGTCCCCGATCCAGCAGCTCACATCAAGGTTAGTTTCCTGTTTATTGTGAGTCCTCAGATGTTTGGAGAGCCGTAAAATTAAAGAATATGTACACATACCACAGCTTCTCTTGCATGTTTATAAATTGTGCTATTGCCCAGCGTGGGCTTTTTTTTTTCCTGAATATTTACATGCTGCTGTCTGAGTCAGTCCTGCAGTCTTTGTTGCTGACACCTGTGCGATCTGCTCTGAAGCACGTGGATATTTTAAAGATAACTTTTTCTAAAATTAACCCTCCTTCATCGTCCTTTAATATTGGTGTTTGATAAAATATACCTCCTTGAAAAATACTGGATTTCTATGTCGCCGATTCTGCTCCACGACATCCAGTGGCAAACATTTAATTCAATTGCAGAAGGAAAATGAGCATAATGCAAAAATTCAGATCCAAACAAGCATCCCTTATATCTTACAGTGCTGTGTTTAAAATGCCTTAAAACCAGCATTGGTTTGCTGTATTTCAGGAGGAAGTGTTTGTTTTTACTGTATTATGACTATTATTATTATTATTATTATTATTGCTATTACTATTATTGCTGTGGTTTTCCTATCCTTCTTTATGGAAGACTTGGAAGCTGTGAGACCTGGAAGATGTAGCTACTGCAGAGAAAAATTAATTTTGGGGTATTGCCTACAAATTTCATCAGGAACTGAAGTGATAGAACAAATAGTAATGGGTTCAGACTGAAGGAGGGGAAATTTAGGTTGGATATTGGGAAGAAATTCCTCCCTGTGAGGGTGTTGAGGCGCTGGCACAGGGTGCCCAGAGCAGCTGTGGCTGCCCCTGGATCCCTGGCAGTGCCCAAGGCCAGGTTGGACACTGGGGCTTGGAAGAGCCTGGGACAGTGGAAGGTGTCCCTGCCATGGCTGGGGTGGCACTGGGTGACTTTTAAGGATTCTTTCATTCTTTATGACTGCCTTTCTGTCTGTTTTTCTTTGAAGTTACATTTTCTGCAACTTCTTTCATGGAGTTTTTCCTCAGCTGGCTGCCATCTACCAGTCGGCAGCTCTCTGTAGAAAAAGCTCCACTTTACAACTTATTTTTAACTGAAGCATAGAATAAAAATGAAATATTATTTTAAACAACTCCCTTTTTCTATAAAACTCAGTGAATGAAAGAATCTCTCTCTCTCTATCCCTCTGTTGTTTTTGGGTCGAGTTTAGTTACTAGGATGAGTTGCAGTAGTGGGAGAGCTCGTTCTTTCCCCCTCTCCAGGCTTTCCAACCCCAGCACTTCCACAGCCTTCTGGTCCTCAGTTGTTTTTTTGGAAAGAGCAGAAAAACAAATCTTCCTCCCCTCAAAATTTACCTTTTTGCCTCAACATGGGTTACAACCAGTAAGACTTGAAAACATTGAGGAGGATTTAGTACTTCTCCACGCTGCCTAAATGCCCACAGCAGCAGAAATAACATAAAGAGTAACTCAGTTTCGTGCTTTCTGCCAAAACTGGTGCCCAAATAAGGTTTTTGTAACCACAGGAGTTAGTGGGAGAGGGCAAGGCTGAGTATGAAAGTATCTTATTACAGCAAGAGAGCTGCAGAAAAATCTCTCTAATGGTGTGTTCAAGGGAATTGGAGGAGCCTGTTCTCAGCAGAGCATCACCCCAAAGTTGCTGTTTTATTGGAAAAGGGTGTGAGGAAGGCAATTACTTTAATGCTGTATTTGGGTAGAAAGCTGGCCAACTCCACTTCAAATCCTTCTGATTTCTGTTTATGTCATTAGGGCCTGCTGTGGTCTAAACACATTCTTTGGAAGGCAGCCATGGATGCTCGGGTCATTTCGGCTTTAAAAGTGGACATAGCTGCATTCTTAAAAATAAGCCAGGATAAAGTGCAGGGGGTGTGGGAAAGCCTCTTTGGTGTGGGGGGCTTTTCTGTCTGCACTCATCACAGCCCTGCTGCTCCCCAGCATGAGAAGGACATGGAGACAGGTCTAGGGGAGGCCACAAAGTTGATAAGAGAGACTGGAGCACCTCCCCTGTGGAAACAGGATGAGAAAGTTGGAATTTTTCAGCCTGGAGAAGAGAAGGTTTTGTGGAGCCTTCACAGCACCTTCCAGTGTCTGAAGGGGCTACAGGGAATCCAGAGAGGGACAATTCATCAGGAACTGGAGTGACAGGACAAGGGGAACGGCTTCAAACTGGACCAGAGGAAATTTAGGTTAAGATATTAGGAAAAAATCCTCCCTGGGAGGTGGGTGGGCCCTGGAATAGAATTCCCAGAGCAGCTGTGGCTGCCCCTGGATCCCAGGCAGTGCCCAAGGCCAGGTTGGACACTGGGGCTTGGAGCAGCCTGGGACAGTGGAAAGTGTCCCTGCCATGGCAGGGGTGGAACTCAGTGACCCTTAGGGTCCCTTCCAACCCAACCCATTCCATGCTTTTATGATTCTGTGAGCTCTCATTGCTGTTTTGATGCAGAAGAGACAAACTGGCTTCATAACAATCATCCTTGATAAGGTTTTGTTTAATTAACTGTATTCTGTCACGTGGTGGTGTTTCCTTATATCCTTCAACAAGCAGACACAGCCCCATCCACACACAATTAGAGCTGGAGCTTTGAAAATTCACCTTCTGGGAAGTGTCTGGATTATTAAGATTTGGCAGATTTCAAGATTTAAGTTTTCTGTCTGAACATGTGCAAAAAAATAATGCAAAATACACAAGAATATGGCAAGATGAATACTCAGAGATGCCTTTTTTTCAGAAAAGGGGATTTCATGTGCCTCGTGTGAGTTTTGTGTGTTCTCTTTTGAAATCAGCCTCTTCTGGAACCAGAAGGAAAATGTAACAAATCTCAGTGTTCTTGTGCTCCATCCCTGGATGGGACAAGAGCTGGATTCTTACCCAGAATTACCCATTCCGCACCCAGGCAGATCCTCTCCAATTTTGGGAATGTTTGGAAAGCCTCAAAGTGTGTGTCCTCCTTCTGTTTGGGCAGCTTCATTCCAGAGCTACTGAAGATTGAGCTTTACATTTTTCAGCTTGAATGAAGCATCTGACACTGATCTGGTGACCCTGTGGCTCCCTAATGTGTCATTTCACTTGAGTCACGACCTTGTGTTTTGTCCAAGCACAACGGAAAGAAACATTTGATGTGGATGTTTTCAGATTTTCATTTCTAGTTCAGTAAAATATGGGGAATTCTGACCGTGATCTTTGAGTAGCTTCATACATTGAGTGCCTGTAAGAGATCTGAAATAAATAAGCCTCCTCACATTGATAAAATTGTGGCTTTGTATAGGCAGTACTGTCATTTACACACACTTTAATCTCATATTTTTGTTGTTCTGTTATCATTAAACTCCAGTTCTTGCAACTGTAGTCACCGAAGAACTCTGAAATGCTGCCTGAGATTTACATATTTTGTTTTTAGGGATTTATGTTTTGTAAATACTAACCTTTAAATAAACCTTGGGTTTTTTTAAGGACGAAGTTCTGGTTTCAAAAAGGGTCAAACGTTTGTTTGACTTTAGTTAGCTTGTGCCATCACTGTGAGGGGATTTTGTCGAAACAATTATCAAAAAAAAAGTTACTGCTGTTCCTTTGGGCCTCACTGGGAGAGGAGGATTTTATCCAATCCCTTGGATTCTCTCTCATGCCTTGGAGAAGAGAATCCAAGGCATGGTGTGGGTAAAAAAAAAATTACTGTATTTGTCAGTAATGATGTCTATCCTGAGATAATGGGTGTGATTTTCACTGAATCAAGGCTGGTGAAAGATTTGGTCCATTTACATTTAGTTGATCTGATTTTTCTCTTGGTTGGTGATGATTTTGAGGTGTGGGATGGCTGAAGGGGTGGGTCAATGGCAGCAACTTGTGGGTGGCACACCCTTGTTTTTCACTGCAGAAGGTGAAGAATGGAACAATTTACACCCCAGACAACTCAATCAAAGAGGACATTCTTGATAAAAAATTCTCCAAGGGCATCAAACATTTCAAGCCAAGTTTGGCTGGTCCTTGTCTGTAAAACCTCATTTGTTCTGTGGATGTAACTGAGGTTGCTGCCTCTGTCAATTTTGGGTTATCAAATCTGGAAGCTGTTCCTGATACTACAGTGAATGAAAACCTGGTTTTTCAGACGAAAAAAAATAATTATTCCCTAGCAGTTTCTGAAAGCCACTCCTGAATTTAGCACTTCTCTGCCTGGGCTGTGGTGGCAAATCCACATTTCCATGCACAACGTCCCATATTGTCACTGGAAGTATCACGAAACCTGACCTCAGAACTCCTTTGCTGGGCAAAGAATATGTGGGATTTCAAATTGTGGCAGTGTAGAGATGCTGTTGGAGGGTAAGCTGTTGAGTTATGTCTAAATCTTTTTTTTTTTTTTTTTTTAAGTGGTATTATTTGTGAAGGAGTATATTCTGGGTCTGAAACAATCTGTTATTTTTCCTGGAATTGTAGAGTCTCTAAATATGATCCAAGACTTTGTTATGCTGGGAGTTTTGTATGCACAATACAGTCAGTCTCTGCCTGAACAGGCAGGGGGACAAGAAGGGAAGGACAACAGAATTATTATTTATTATTATCCTCCAGGATAAGGAGGATAAAGCCAGGCTTTTACCCCCACCTCTTTTTGGAGTCTTGCCTGAGCCAAAAGCCTGTTCCTTGTGGATTCTCTGCATGGCTAAAACACTTCTTTCAATGCTTATGGAGTGATATTTGGGCAGCTCACTTGGGAGTGAGAGCATGGAAATCTGAGCCAAGGATACAAAGAGCTCTGCCCAGAGCCCCACGTGAAGTAAACTGAGACCCACTGCAGCCTGGCTGAGGAGGTGATCCGTGTGGAGCATGGAGTTCTGCTGGATCACAGCCTGCCACCGGGTGATAACATATTCCTGTCCCTTCCAGAAAATAGGGAAGAGCTGCTCCTGAAAGCCGCTGGGTGATGAGCCAACCCTCCTCCAGGTGTGAATCAGTGATGACCCCCCCCCCCCCGGCCATGGCAAAAGTCCTGCAGTGGCCTCTCACTGGGAGAAGTTGCTTTTAGCCCCAGAGCATGGAGGTGAACAAGCTCCTGGATGTTACCTGGGCTGTAAACTGGTCCCTGGCTGCTGCTCAGGGATAACTGCTGCCTGCTTCATGACAGATGTGAAAAGTTTTTAGTATCAGCAGCCCCCAGAGCTGGAGTTGGATGTTGGAGTTGTAGCTCCATCCCCTTTTCTTACCTCACACTGTGGACTTCATTTATTATTCTGGTGAAATTTTAAAAGCTCTTCCCCTCTTTTAGTACTGACAGGGTAAAACCACAGTTTGAGTTTCACTGTTCTTCTTGCTTATTGTGCTGGATTGCAGCCCCTAAATATTGTTTGAATGATCACCACAGCTTACTCTGTGTCCTCAGAAAATAAAGTTGACCATGGGTGAGTTTATAAATAGAGTTTACCATGGATGTGGGTGGCACTCCTCCCCTCACATGCTCGTTCAGAGCTCCCACACTGCCAGGGTTCAGATTTGCTGTTCCTTTTCCCTTCTGTGTCAGCACACAGCAGTTACCTGTAATAATGCCAGAATCACTACTGGATTTGAACTCTAGAATCCCCTCCTAGGCAGAGAGTGATTCACTTCCCAGCAGCCTAAAGTTCTGGATGGTAACCAAATGATTGCCATAGAGTTCCAGTGAGTAAATTCTTCCTGCTTTTTAATTTTTTTTTCTTTGCTCTTGAACTCTACCTCTTCTGTCTGCCTGAGCAAATACCTCCTTGCTAAAGGAAAAGAGAGATAATGGCTTCTGTGTGCTATAATTGATGAACTTTCAGCAATTCAGAGCAAGTCCAAGATTGCTGCCAACAACCAGATGGAAAACGGTGTTAATGACATGTTCAAAGAAGAGTATGTTATTTTGATAGGGGATGGTCTAGAGACTTTAATCTCTATTGTTATAGGGACTAATGGCATGGATAATTCCTTAAGTGGGGCCATTTTTAAACAAAAATTATCTTCTTCATAAGCAGGAAAGAGCAAACTAAAGAGTACCAAATGCATTTTCAGAGCTCTGGCTGATAGATGTGCTTTACACGAGCCCTTTGTTGCATGGAGTCAGATGTGTTTAAATCTCATTTCTGCAGTCTGCCAGACTGTTAAAAGTCTGGACATTCCCACTGGTGATGGGTAGAAATCATAAAATGGATGCTCTTGGAAACCAGAGCCAGGGAGGGAAGCTGAGGGTAGGGGGAAGCAACGAGAAGAAGTTGAGAAAAACGGACGAGACAAACTGGAGCAGGAACAAAACCGGTTAAACTTTGGGGGACACTGAGAAAGATTCATCCTGTTCCTACTGCTCTGCTCTAGAGCCTGGAGTGGGACTGAGGGCTCCCAGACCTCAGCCTGTAAAGATCTCTCAAGCCCACTGCCAAAATATTTGTCCCCTCTTCCTTAGGTCCTGCCAACCCTGGCGCGAGCCCAAGTGTCCAGTGCTGTTTTGTGCCTCCAAGGCTGTGATTTTTGTGTGTGGCTTCATTGAGATCACTGAAGGGAAGGAGTGCAGGAAAGTCTGGCTCTGGAGCAGCCTTGGGACTCTCTAAAGGGCTGTGTCCTTCTTCCTTGAAAACTGGTCACAGAAACCACCTGCCCTGGACGATCCTCACACAGATCTGCAGAGCAAATGCTAAAGATGTGTGGAGATTATCTCGGAGCAAGTCAGAGATTACTGTTTGATATACACTGGATTTTGGATTTTGCCTTCATCTGGCCACAAATATCCCAAGGAATGGCTCATTTTTCACCTTTCCTGCGGGATGATTCCCCGTGACTCATTGTGAAGCATTTCCTCGTATTCAGCTACTCTGTATGGATTCAAACTCCTCAATTCCACACTGACTTTGCTCTCCTCACCTTCGTAGAGAGGGAGATTTATAGGGAGAGCTGAGGGGAGGTTGCCAAGCACACAGCGTGTGCACATTGAGTGCTCAGGATTGAGTTTGGTTCTGCTCAGGGTCCGTTTTGGGTGTTGGAGATCAGGCAGCTTCACCCCTCACCTCTGCATCCATCCCTGCTTTCAGCTGCCCTGGTTGTTTGGTCAACTAAATGTGGTCATAAACGAATAGTTTGTTACACTTCTGGTACTGCTTTTAAGGGCTGAAAGGCATTTTCCAGGAGCTGCTGCTCCAGCAGCCCAGACAGGGATAAATGATTCTCTTGGACTTGGTGATGTGCTTCATCTGTTCAAAAATTAATCTCTCCTCTCTCTCATTCTCCCTGCTCCTCCTCTCACTCTCTTCCCTCCCTTTTTAGAAAATCTCACATTTCAACTTATTCTATCCTGTTTAAATCTGAATTTTTACTTCATTATTTCCTACCCTTGTTCTTATCTCCTCAAGACCCTTTTGGATTATTTCACTGATCCTGTTGGTGTCCCAAAGTTGACTTTGGGGTTCAGTATCTTTGGCTGATGTGTTGTTTTATCCCCTTCTTTAGACTGTTAATACAGACATTACCTCATAAACAGTTATGGGCATTTGATTAGATACCTTTCACCAACTTGCTATTTTATCATTTGCCATAAGCCTTTCCCTGTTGTTCTGTAGGATATTTTCTGACTCCCAGTGTTCTCTCCCAAGACAAATCAAGTTCTCGTTGTAGGAAATCTTCCTTGGCTCAAGACAGTAGGGAATATTTGGGTATTTCCATACATGTTTAATTAGAAAGAGAAACTGATTCTGTGCATTATGTGTTTTCCTGGTGCAATTTTGTTTGTTTATCAAAAAAGTGTCATGTCCTCACCTAGAAGAGCAAAAAGGGTAACTGCTGTGCCCCTAAAATTCCATCTCTGTGTGACCAGTGAGTTCTGTTCCCAAGAGGCTCTGCAGTGTTTTCTACACTACCACATCCCCCTCAGAAATTCAGCTTTATGCTTCCTTATATTCTGTAAATCCCAAATGTTGCCATCCAGATTTATAGCATGTTTAAATTCAACTAATATGGATGACTTTTACTGTAAGATATAAAATCCCAGGATGTTTTGGGTTGGAAAGGACCTTAAAAGCCATCCAGTTCCACTCCCAGGCATGGGCAGGGACACCTTCCACTGTCCCAGGCTGCTCCAAGCCCCAGTGTCCAACCTGGCCTTGGGCACTGCCAGGGATCCAGGGGCAGCCACAGCTGCTCTGGGCACCCTGTGCCAGGGCCCCATCACCCTCACAGGGAACAATTCCTGCCCAAGATCCCATCTAACCCTATTCTCCTGCATCTCTAGGCCCATGCTTCTGTTGCTTTCAGTGTTTTGGGTTGTTTTTTTTTTGTTTTGGTTTTTTTTTTTTGTGACACGGAAGGGATCAATTTCTTCTGCTGATGAGGCTTAAAAGAGTGTTTGGCATGTGTGTTGTGTATTCCATATCATCTGTGATTGCCTTGGATCAAAGAGATAAACTTGCTGGCAGTCATTATCACCTCCTTGAACAGCAGTAAATGTTTGGTGGGACACTGCAACCTGCTATTGCAAATTCAAATTACACTGGGAAGGAGGGAGGTAAATCTGAGGTGTGCTGTGAGCCTTCCGGTGTGGGCTGACAAGGTTTCCATCCATACTCACTTAGTCACATAGAGAGATTTTCCAGGATCTCAGAAACTTGACGTGTCCAGGCTGTGGATAATATGGGAGAAATCCTGGCACAGGTAGCCCAGAGAAGCTGTGGTTGCCCAACTCTTGGAAATACTCATGGCCAGGTTGGATGGGGCTTGGAGCAACCTGGGATAGTGGAGGGTGTTCCTGACCACGGCAGGGGTGGTTGGAACTGGATGGTCTTCAAGGTCCCTTCCTTCCCAAACCATTCAACTACTTAAACACTATCTGGGTTCCCTTTTTAAAGAAAAGGGGTGACTTGTATTAGGAAGGGATTAATTTTCCTTGTGAAGCGCTGTATATTTCCACTCTTTCCATGGGGACTTGGTGAAGTTACATTAAATACAGAGGGACTTGTGTTTAGCTCTTTGTTGGATTGGCTGCTCAGCCTGGAGAGGAGCCCCAGCTGAGAGAGGCCCTCAGCCCTGGGTGTCCCTGCATGTCCCTGCATGTCCCTGTCTGTCTGTCTGTCTGTCCCTGTGTGTCCCTGTGTGCAGGGAGGGGCAGAGCAGGGCCCAGGCTCTGCTCCAGGCCCAGCAATGGCCCCAGAGCCATGGGCAGGGACTGAGCCCAGCAATTCCCCTGCACAGGAGGCACAACTTGTGCCCTGGGCAGGGAGCAGCCCTGAGCAGAGCCCAGAGAGGCTGGGGAGTCTCTCCCTGGGGATGTTCCAGAGCCATCTGGACACAGCCCTGTGCCCTGTGCTCTGGGATGGCCCTGCTGGAGCAGGGAGGTGACACCAGTGACCCACTGTGGTCCCTCCCAGCCTGACCCATCCTGTGTACAGCACAGCTGGCACACGTGTCCAGCTCTGGGACAACAGAGCTCACCTGCCCAACAGCTGGGCTAAAATGGCCTTAAAAATGAACTCAGAAACAAAAAAAATTGTTTAAAACCTAAGTGGAGGCCAGCTGAGGATTCAGTTAAGGGAAGCCACTGACTCCTAAGTTAAAGCTTCAGAAAATGTCTCCAGTTCCCCCAGAGCTGTCCCAAAACTGCAAACAGCTGGCTCACAGTGTGTCAGCCATGGCAGAGATGTTATTAACCGAGACAGGGGAAAATATACTTTCAGTTATTACATGCTAATAAAGCACAAACTAAACACATTTTGGCAACAGGAGCAATTATGCCATTAAACATTTTACTGCAGGATTGATTTTTAAATTACTAATAATCTAAACCAAAGTGTGCACACACACCAAGAGGAAGGGGGAGGAAGGGGAGGAAGGTAATTTTACTAATTGAATCTAATCAGGGCCTCAGTTCAAATGCGTGGCTGTAAATATCAAAATACGGAAGATCTGATGCAAGAGTGCCAGTGGAACCAGGATGGATGAGCTTTCCTCACTTGACCAGATTCTTCTGGCTGGGAGGAAGTTGAACACATGGGGTGGGGGAACCTGGGGAGCTGGGTTATCTCCAGAGCTCCCTTCAGATACTGGTCTGTGTTCCTGAGCTGCCTTTTGGGATGGGCAGGGAGCAGTGAACTGAGGCACAAACTGTGGGCTCAGCCTCCTGTTTGCCTGAGCCCTTCCACATTCTGCTGCTGTCACCTGCAGTGGAGGATGAGCTGGGTCACTCCCGAACTGGGAGGGAATGGAAAAAAATCCTGTCTTCACCTTGAAAAAACCTATTTTCTCTTCCTGGGCTGCAGCAGGAGGTGGGTTTGAAGATCAGGGTGGGACACTGTCACAGCTCCAGGGTTGTATTTGTTCTCAGAGTTTATGGCAGGGCTGCTCCTTTCGAAAAAGTGTAAATCTTAATCAAATAAAACTGATGTGCTGTCATACTTACCCAGTCTCACTGGTTGTCCTACATCATGTTTTAGCATATAAGTTACATGACAGAGTTATCCAGGGGTTGCCAGCTGACACAGAAACAAACCCTCATGTTAAATTGCCTGCAGATGTCCTCTTCCAACTCCTGTAAGGAACTTCTACCAGTTCTCTCTCTCCCCCCCCGCCTTTTTTTTTTTTTTTTTTTTTTTTTTTTTTTGTGTGTGTGTGTGTTAAATAAAAGCAGCAGAAGAGGGGGAAAACAATCTCAGTTGAATCTCTGTGCTGGTGCCTCTGTTTGCAGGACAGGAAGCCTTAAGAAGACAATGCAATTTATAGGCAGGCGCAACAAAAAGCCCTGTAAGGATTTCCATGAGCCTTAGTGGACCAAATGAGTCGTGGCCGGCTCTTTTGAAGGCTGGAGCTGACAGAATAATGCCAAGTCTGAGGCTGCCAAGGTGGGCTTTTCAGAAGATTCAGACCTGAGGAGGTGAGAAGATCTTTATGTTCTGTTGGGTGTAATTTATCTGATGGTAGAATTTATGGTCAGAGTTTCAACTAGGCATGCCTTTTCTTTGGATATAAGGATTTTATCTGAAGGATTTAAATTCTTGCTCTGTTTGGCAGAAATCCCTACGTAAGGTTGTGACATTCTTGAAAACATTCACTGTTTTCATTTGCATAATTAGGAATCTTTGTTTTGTTTTCGTTGTATGAATTTACTGGAGTTTGTGAACTTTTTGCCTGGCCGTCTCCCTTGGTTGGGGAAATCACAGAATGTTGTTTCTTTTCCCTGGCTGGAGGCGCATGGGCTATTTATGCTCAGTTTTAAAATAGACTTTTCTGTGAGTTCTTGCACTGCTCTTTGCAGTGGGATATTTCTGGAGGATCAGCCCGGCCAAAAGCAATTGCGAAAGGTTAGTGGAGAGCAGAGCTCCCATTTAAACACCTACGTGGAGGAGCAGCCCTTCAAAAGCTGGGAGTGCCAAACAACTCCCACTTGGAACAATGGGAGCTGCTGAGTGCCGACAGCTTCCGAAAATCTGGCCTCACTGGCTTCAAAAGGAGATTAATTAGCGAGTCCAGCAAAATAGGACTTTTTTAGAGTTGCTTAATTCTTTCTCTGGACTTGCTTAGTTCTGCGTGGAGAATATCGCACTTGAGCTGTGCTCAGCAGTGGCAGGTGGTAGAGGTTTCTCCTGGGAAGGTTGAATTCCAGGTGGGTTGGGAGGCAGGCAGGGAGCTGGGCAGGTGTTTCCCGAGTTTTTTTCAGGAGAACTTTGGCCAGGAATGTTGAACTTTGCTGGGCAGGTAGAAGGAAAGCCCTGGGGAGCTCCCCCTCTAACAACCCCACATGGATTTTTTTATTTTTTCCATAGTTTTCCCGTTTGTCTTAAACTGCTTCGGAAGTGACATAAATGAAACCAGAAAAGGCCTCTCTGGCATTACTGAAATAGGGATGTCCAGATGGGAAATTACAGTAATATCACTTGTGCATTCAAACTTCACGTCCTGTGCAACTTCCATGTGTGGGCAAAGGAGATAAATTTGCTCTCTGGAGCTACACGTGTGCTTCTCTCTTTTGATTAAGCCTGAAACACATTTTTCTTCCCTTTCTGTGATCATGGAGTGAGGTCTGCAGGAAAAATAGGATTAGAAATTAATGTTTTAGGGGCCGTATTTCCAAACTAAGTTATCCTTGTGGCTTTCTGTAATGTCATTTTTTTTTTTAAATTTTATTTATCACAAATCACCAGCCTTTTTTTTTTCATTAATGCAGATCAAGAGCAATAAGAGTGTGCTAAAACGAAGGAAGACTACTTCTGAAAATCAAATAACGAGTTTTGGTTAGTGTTCCTTTTCAAACATGGCAAGCAGGTTGGCGACCAATATGTTTGCAAACGACCTAAGTCTTCCCTTCCAGTGGTAATCCGTATTCTTTTGAAAAGCTAATAAAAGTGGTGTATGAAAGAAATTCCTGGGGCACTGCAGAACTCACCCTCCTAGGGAGAGAGCCAGATGTGCTGGTTAATAACCTTGCAGGCATTCAAAGCCAGGGCAGTAACTTGGTATCACCTTAGCCAGACGTTGTGTGTTGGTGCAAGGCAATATCACATCCTGGTCACATTCACAGCAGAGAGCTGCAAGACATGTGGAGTCTTATTAAAGGAAGGGGGGGAGGAAAAAAAAAAAAAAAAAAAAAGAAGGAAAAGAAAAGGAGGGGACAGGCAGAATGAGAGGGAGACAATGTGTCTGTCCTGAGAAGCAGCAAAGGAGCAGACACACTGCTCCACATGTGCATTAGTCTGTCAGCCTGGATTCTGCTCTCCAGATGTTGGGGTGGATCCTGTGGCAGAGACTACGGAGGAAAAAAGGATTTTAAAAGAAATCACATTTCAGGGGTGAAATTAACGTCTCAGGGTTTTTCAAAATGCAGTTGCTCGGTGTGATTTTTCAGAGTGCTTTAGCGAAATAGCAAATTCTAGATTTAATGGTTTTTACAGGCTTGCTTGGCAGCGCCTCCTCCAAACACAAATGTTTGTGTGCGAAACTTGTCAGTGGCTTTTAGAACCAACATGCCTCAGAGTAAAAAGCACATTAGAGTTGTTCTCAGACCAGTCCTACTGAACTGAAAATTGTTTGTGGCGGGGGTCCCAAAACCTGATGGATCTTTCTCAAGGCTCCATCTCTCTGCATCAAACCCTCTGAGAGCTTTGGCCATCACATCAAAACAGTGCTTGTGCATAACAAAAACATCTATATTTGCAGCAGCAATCAGAATACATCAACGTCAAGTTAAGATTTTTTTTTTTTTTTTTTTTTTTTTTTTAAAAAACGCCAAATTTGCTTTCCCAGGCACGGCAGAAAAAATAAATCACTTACGGCATTTATGGTATATTTGTAATCCGAAACTGGTGGCTTCGTGTTACCGGGCACGACGTGTGCGGCAGATAAACAAACACTGCACAAAAAAAGGACAAATCCCAGCTCTGTCTGCCTGACACTTCACCTCTGTGACCGGGATCCCACAGCCAGGGCCACATGTGCCTTTCTGCTGAGCCCGTGTTTAGGTTGAGCCAGGCTCAGCCCTGGGCTGCTCCTCGTGGCAAGACCGGGGTGTTCCATGGCACACGAGGTTCGTGCCTGGCCAGCCGTGGTCATTGTGAAGGGAAAAGGAGAACGTGAGTGGATAAATATTTATGTGAATGCGTTAAACAAGGCGGTTGTTCTTGCCTGGAGATCTTTCATGAGGCCCAGGAATGCAACGCTGATGTGAAAAGTTGGTGATACGTGAATATTACCAAGCTTCACTTCCATGACTGATACGGAGTCACTGCTCTCAGCCTTCGCAGGAGTGTGGATACGTGAAAACTCCAGTCATGGATTTGCAATCATGTCGCAAGTAGAAATGAGGCAATTTTATGTCAATATTAGGACAGAGCATTCTGGAAGCAGTCTGGATGTTTTCATACATAATCGTGGCTTCAGTAAAACTGTACATTTACAGAGACAGCTGGTGTGCCTTCTCCCGAGTTGGAATCGGATCAGCTGGGTAGGGCTTCAGTGAGAAATCTCAGTTTGTAGTTTTGGTAAAAGCCAGAACCACAGATAGAGATTTCTTTGTGGTATTTTGCTGTTGGATACGATCTCAACTCTGCTGGGAATCCCAAAAATGAGTGGACCTCTGCAGTCCTTTCTCGCATCCACCACACAGAGTAGATGAGGAGGTGCAGCACCATTTAACCAGGGTGAAAATAAATATTTTCCTTCCTGATGGCAGCCAGGTGGCCTCTCCAGGTGTGCCCCACACACCTCAGACAAGGTGAGGGCTTCTGGGGCTCCGTGGGTGAGAGCTTTCCAGGCTGAGCTTTCCGTCATCACACACTGGATTTTGTCAGAGGGAGAGCCTTGGAGCCGGCCGAGTGTGATTCATCCCTGCCGGCAAGGCCTCTGAGGCATTCTGACATTATTAGGACTGATATCATTAATTAATGAGGGCTGAATGTTATTCTTAGACACTGGATTGAGTATTGGGTAGGGAAGCCTATGAAAGGGCTCTTTGATTTTGGAAAATTCCTACGGCACTGTCAAATTTGCTCGCAAAATTCAATCATCTGCCAACTTTCCAAGTTAAGGAGCACATCCCTTCTGAAACCTTGACTGAGTCTTCTCAGTGCCTTCTTGGGATCAAGGGATTTTTGGATTTATATTCATGCCAAATGAAAATGATAGATAGCCTTCAAAAACCAGTCATATTAAATCTACCAGGAGACCTTTGGAGAAGGCATTTCTGTGGGTTTACTGTCGCACAGATTTGATCCTCCCCCACCTTTGTTTTTGGCTGCTCTTGATTTAATGTGTTCAAGGTATAAAGGAACCAAATTGTGGAGCCTGGGAGTGTCTTAATGCGTCACAGTTGCTCCTGGGCACTGTGACCTGCAGCACCTCCACCATGGGATGTGCTCATACAGCTCAAACAAATCCCCAAATTTAATGGGGTTTTTGTCTGGTCTCAAGAAACATGCTCCAAAGCAAATGTAGGGAGCAGCTGTCCTTGCTCCTAGCATTCCTGTCTTTGGGGCTGGCACTGCTCTTCTCTTTTCCCAGAGCTTTTCCTGCTGCTTTTCCCAACTGGCTGCTCCTTGAATGGACCTTGCAGGTGTCCAGAATTAGCCCAGCCTTTGCAGGACTCTGGCAGCAGATTTATAAATAAAACACTGTCATTTTAACAGCAGGGCTGAGAGCGCAGGAAGCGCTGTGCACATGTGGGGTGGTCACACATGGGTCCCATTGCAGCCCTAATAATGCTGGGATGGAGGAGAGGGCTGAGGGGCTGCTGCCAGGTGAGCTCCCTCTCTGGTTCATCTGTCTTCAGGGGTGTCCAGGCCTGGTCAGTTCCTCAGTTTGTTCTCCTTGCCACAGTTTTGGGGCAAGGAAGTGGCAGACGTGGCCAGCAGCGCTGAGCCCACTCTGTGGGGTTGAATTAATGAGCATAGGTGCTTTTGGGATGATACCCCCTTAGTGATGGTGGTTGTTCACCAAGAGTTCCTCTGAAACAGGGTTTGGACCTGGGGGTGCTGGTGACAGGGGCTGGACACGAGCCCAGGGGTGCCCAGGTGGGAGAGAGGCCCCTGGCACCTGGGCTGGATGAGGAATTGTGTGTCCAGCAGGAGCAGGGCAGGGATTGTCCCTCTGTGCTCCAGGGCTGTGTCCAGCTCTGGCTCCTGCAGGAGAGCCCTGGAGGGGCTGGAGCGTGTCCAGGGCAGGGAAGGGAGCTGGGGAAGGGGCTGGAGCCCCAGGAGGGGCTGAGGGAGCTGGGAAAGGGCTGAGCCTGGAGAAGAGGAGGCTCAGGGGGAACCTTGTGGCTCTGCACAAGCCCCTGACAGGAGGGGACAGCCGGGGGGGGTCGGGCTGTGCTCCCAGGGCACAGGGACAGGAGGAGAGGGAACGGCCTCAGCCTGGGCCAGGGGAGGCTCAGCTTGGACAGCAGCAGGAATTTCCCCATGGAAAGGGGGCTCAGGCCTTGGCAGGGGCTGCCCAGGGAGGTTTGCAGCCCCAAGGAGCACCTGGACATTGCACCTGGTGCTCTGTTTGCCAAGATGGGGATCACTCACAGGTTGGGCTTGATGATTTTGGAGGTTATTCCCTGTGAATGATTCTGCAATTCATGGTTCTGCACTGTGGATCAGGTTTGTCTCTCAGCTGTGGCACTTTGTGCTCAGTCTCTTGGATACGTGTCCCTGCACACACACACACAGCTGTGAGCAGAGCAGCAGCCACCTCAGCTGAATAAAGCATGAGAATGTTTACTACTTGGGAGAAAAAACAAATCTGTTATGGATTGTGCTAATTATAAAGAGCCTTGACGTGGTACCATACATTCAGCAGCAGAAAGACCCGAGTTATTTGGATCCCCCATTTGGTTTGGTGTGGCTCACATCCATGAACCAGGCACTAATCTCCAATTCTGGCTGCTGGAGGGAGGATTTTTTTTTTTTTTTAGGGATGTGTGTGTGACTTTCTTTAGATATCTTCTCTAGAGGCGCCCTTAAAGCATTTTGCTTCTGTTGCCAGGATCAACAGACGAGGTGCTGGAACAAACTGATAAATTAAATAGCAACAAGTTACCCAGACCTAATGGTATTAATCCAGGAGTTTTGAAAGGCCTGAAGAATGAAGTGCCTGAGCTGCTCACAACACGAATATATGGGCTCAGGGGAAGTGGGGAACTTACGAGTGACAGTCTTTGTACTTACTTCTAAAAACAAACATGAGAGCAGAGCTTGGGAAGCACCTCCAGGCCTTACTGCAGGGCAAAAATAACACCTAACCAGTCGCAATAATAAACAATGGCCAAGTTATAAATACACCTCCTCCATCAACCGTATGAAATGGGACGTATTTTCCAAAGGAAAATTGGAAGTCTTTGTTGTAGTGCATTTTTTTAGGTCGCACAAAAAAAAAAAAAAAAAAAAAAAAAAAAAAAAAAAAAAAAAAAAAAAACCCAAAGCCTGAAAAGCTTTCTTGTCAAAGGAAAAAGTGACATTGGGTCAGCCATTAAAAATGGATAGGAAAGAAACAAGGAAATATAACAAGGAAAAACCATTTTAAAGAAGAGTCAAAACTAGTTTTTCAGGCTGGCCCTCAAGATCAGTAGCAGGGTGTCTCAAATCACATCCTAAATCTGGCATTGTTTAATCCATTTGGTAATGAGCTGGAAAGCTGGAAGCGAGACCCCAGTCAGATTGGAGATTAAATCCATGGTCATCTATTTTTTAGGTTATTGAGGACAAACTGAAGGAAATACAGAACGTTTCACCAAGCCAAGCAGAAAGCTCTGCACTCTGACAAATCCATCTGAGAAAGTAATGTAAAAAAAATCTGTGCCACTGAATAACTATCACTGCAATTAAATACAATGAAAAGCACTTTTGAGACACTGCATTAATCTTCTCCCATGCTGAAAACTGGTCTCTGGCACTTCACTTATCAGGTTCTAATTTATAGTGAAATACGAACCTGCGTTCTATGACAACCATTTCTCTTTGATAACCTTCTTAAAATTTTTTCTGCACATACTCCTAAGCTTGTGGTACACTTGTATTCTGTCTGGGCCAGGCAGTGATCCATGTGGTGCAGTGGCTGACAAATGGCAGGGATGGTAATTAATACCATAATCAGCTTTTGGAGCCGCTCAGATGGTGTAAAAATGCTTGGGGTTTGATTTGTATTAGAAATACACAGAATCACAGAACGGGTAAAGGAACCACAGTGGGTCACTGGTGTCACCTCCCTGCTCCAGCAGGGCCATCCCAGGCCACAAGGCACAGGGCACAGGGCTGTGTCCAGATGGCTCTGGAATATCCCCAGGGAGAGACTCCCCAGCCTCTCTGGGCTCTGCTCAGGGCTGCTCCCTGCCCAGGGCACAAGTTGTGCCTCCTGTGCAGGGGAATTGCTGGGCTCAGTCCCTGCCCGTGGCTCTGGGGCCATTGCTGGGCCTGGAGCAGAGCCTGGGCCCTGCTCTGCCCCTCCCTGCACACAGGGACACACAGGGACAGACAGACAGACAGGGACAGACAGAGACACCCAGGGCTGAGGGCCCCTCTCAGCTGGGGCTCCTCTTCAGGCTGAAGAGATTCCAGAAAGAAAAAAAATGAAATACAAAAATGAAACACAGGTGGTCAGTGATGTATTAGAAATCCACTTTATAAGTCTCTCCTGGCCAAGGAAATGTCACTTGTCCAGTGACTGTGACAGCAGAGGCCTCTGGCCATACCATCAGGTGGTGTCCTTGGAAAAATGCATAGAGGGAGCCTTGGGGTTAGCTGTGGCCTCTGCAAGTTGTTGTATCAGGCAGTGAAATTTCTACTCGGGTTTCATCCCTGCATTTGCTAGTGGGGTGGGCATTTGGAAAGGACTGATGATCCCTCTGGCCTGGGAGAATAATGTGGAGCAGGAGGAATTAGTGTGAGCATCCTTGCCATCACACCGGTGCCTCAGGCACAGCCTCAGGCATTCACTGCAGGATGAGAGAATAGTTTTGTCTCTGTCTCTTGAGGAAAGTTTTTCCTTTCCAGAGGAGAATGCCAAGGCATGGGTGTGACCTGAAGCATGGACAACCTCTTGTTTTCCAGGGTCTGGCCTAAACCCACCACTAAATAAGCACCTGTGTGCTGAGCTGAATATAAACTGGTGATGTGGATGACCCAATTCCTATTTAGAGCTTCCTCAGCTCTCAGATCTGTCAGCATCCGGGGAGCTGCACAAAGCAGGGGCCACATGCTTCTTTCACAATTTCACCAGGATCAGAGCAGAGGGAGCCAAGTTCTCATTTATGTCAGTGAGATCCCAGTGTGCCGTGAGGTCCCTCGGATCAGGAGCTGCAGTGGCTGGCACTTGCTGGGCCATGTGCTTTGGAGGATGTGTCTTCTGCCTTCACATCTCTGATTATTTCTGCCTCCTGACGTCCTGCAGAGGAGGCCTGTGGAGCCCTGCTCTGAATTCCATGGCGTGGCTGTCACAGAATCCCAAATTACTTGAGGTTGGAAGGGATGTCTGGAGATCATCCACTCCAACCCCCTGCCAAGGCAGAGTCACCTGGAGCAGGTGATGCAGGAAAATGTCCAGGAGGGATTGGAATGTGTTCAGAGGGAGACTCCACACCCCCCCTGAGCAGCTCTGCCCCCTCCATGGGAAGAAATTCTTCCTCATGCTATGGGAGAACTTCTTGGATTTTAGTTTATGGCCAGTGCTCCTCATCCTGTCACTGGGCATCACTGAAAAGAGACTTTATGTCTTCGGGATCAAGATCCATCTCCCCTAACGCTGAGAGCTAAACCTGTCTTCAGAGCTCATAGAAATATTGGCATATCCTGAGGGTATTTAATCCCATTTTAAAATAGATTTCAAAGGAGCCTAGGCAATAGTTTTAATCTAGATGTTGAATTCTTGGACAGCTAAGGTGAGGTAAAGATAATCTCTCTAAAGGATTTGCATACATTGCTGCTTCTTGATTCTTTACTGGAAAAGTGCATTCACAGCCTTGAAGAGTTTCCTAAAACTTAAAATTTGCATGCCAACTTTATAACCATGGATCAGATGGAATAAAAGTTCTACCAAATGGGTTTCAAATGACTGTCTTGGGTAGTTTTAGCACCCAGTTAAAGGTGTCAGAGGTACAGGGATTAGCAATTTGGATTTACAAATTACTACTTGTAATTTGATGTTTTCTGTGTGAGATAGGAGGGCAAAACTCTCTCATGGGACTGTGATTTTTTTTAAAGTTTCATACTTCCCTTCTGTATGTTAATTTTCCTTTCACCGGTACTTGTAGAATTATATATAATTTTAAAAATGTATTTAATCTTGTCTCTTTAGGAGCTCAGTGAAATGTGTTGCTTCAACACTTTGTGTGTGCTTAGATTTCCCTAAAAATTAAAAAAGTTTATTTTTTCTCTGTGACAGAAAATGTCCTTTAAAATAGATCCAAATGCAAAACCCTCCAACCAAGGCTGATGGTACCATTCCTAGCTAGGATCCCTGTGCCTGTGGGAGATCTTAGCTTTTCCTGACAAGGAGGTACTTTATTCCTGGCCATTTGCACCATATGGTGAGGAACTGCAGCTTTTATCCTGAAGCAATCCCTGAGTGCTTTTCAGTCTATTTTTATGGGAGTCCCTTCAGTCATTGCTGAAGTGGAGCCAGTGCTGGGGGAAGATGTGGCAGCCGCTCAGGGGAAATGGTTGCCATGTCTCTGCAGCCTCTGGAAAAGTCTGCAGCACTTCTGAAAAACTGGGACCACTCTGCAAATTGTTGGTAGTTGTGATGACATTGGTCATGGGAGGCTGTGAGGTTTTTTATCTTCTTTTCTTTGTGTTAGGGCTGGGATTAATACACGGGCGTCGCAGTTTTCATGTTCGGACTCCGTGTTTATTAATTCTTACCTATATCACAGTCTCACGAGTTGTGAGCTCTAACTAGCAGGTTAGAAAATGGAGGTAAAATGGATGCCTCTAATTCTTTCCGAGGTTATTTAAGCACTAATAACCCAATAACAAGATGACACCTATATTATTTATACTTTTGACCCAATAATTGACCACACAATGTCCACAATGCGGACCTTGTTCACTCAATTAGAAAAAAACACCTGAAATCAAGAAGAAGCTGGTGAAGAAGAAGGACTTAAACAACACCTTAAATCCTCCATATTGCCCCATATATATTACTATATATTAAACCTAAATTTAATTCCAACATCAGGCCAGGCCCTCAGTGTGAATAAACAAGGTGTGAATAAATTGCAGCCTGGGCAGGCTCCTCACCCTTCCCACTTCAGGATGAGGGGAAGAGAAAACAGGTTTGGTTTTGGCTTATCCTTATAGCCAACATCACATGGAGGTAACAACACAGATGGTCACTGTTCCATAGAAATACAGAATATTCTGAGCTGGAAGGGTCCCACAGGGATCATCCAGTCCCACCCCTGTCCCTGCCCAGATCCCCCAACAATCCCAGCCCGTGCATCCCTGGCAGCATTGTCCAAAGGCTCATGGAGCTCTGACAGCCTCGGGGCTGTGCCCATTCCCTGGGGAGCCTGGGCAGTGCCAGCACCCTCTGGGGGAAGAACCTTTCCCTCAAATCCAACCTCAATCTCTCCTGGCCCAGCTCCAGCCATGCCCTGGGTGCTGTCCCTGTCCCAGGAGCAGAGATCGGAGCTGTCCCTCTGAGGAGCTGCAGCCCCTGAGGAGCTCTGACCTCAGTGTCCTCTGCTCCAGCTGCACAGACCAAAAGTGTCCTCAGCCTCTCTCCTCAGTTGTTGATCTTCAGACAGTTGCACATCTCTGCCAGTTGCCTCTTCCATCCTGAGGTCTCCCTCTGCTTCAGTTACCTGCTGTGCAGTTGGGAGATGGCACCCAGCCAGCAGAGGAGGCAGGAGTGTTTTTCCACTTCATGCATCCTTTAGGAGGATGAATTTATCAGGGAAAGAGCTGCCACATAGATGCAGAAGTTAAAAACAAAGAAACACCAGAAAAATATACTGAGGTAAACAATACCATCCTGGGGTTGTGTCCAGATGGCTCTGGAATATCCCCAGGGAGAGATTCCCCAGCCTCTCTGGGCTCTGCTCAGGGCTGCTCCCTGCCCAGGGCACAAGTTGTGCCTCCTGTGCAGGGGAATTGCTGGGCTCAGTCCCTGCCTGTGGCTCTGATGTCATTGCTTGGCACAACTAAAAGCCTGGTGGTGTCCTCTTGGCACCCTGTTGGATGCCCAGTGCTAGAGATCAAAGCTTCCTGACATTTAAGCTTCCTTAAATTGACATTCGAAGCTTCCTTATCATTTAAGATAAATCAAATTAATAATTTTCCTTTGAGAAAGTTTCTAAAAGGAGTTGCTCTTCTCATGCCCCTCTTAAAATCTGTAGGATGTTTGAGTCAGAGCTGTAGGGTGGCATCCATTGCCTTTCACAGCAGAGGGAAAGCTCAAACTGAAGAAATGAACCAGCAGCTCCAAAATGATGGGGTTTGTCTTTAAAGGGTGCACATTCTCCTGATCTTATAAGTACATGCCTTAAGTATAGGCTCTCCAAGACAGGTTTAATGGGAGCACTGGGATCTGGTACTGCAGGACTTCCCACAGCGTCAGCTGGGCTTTTCTGAAAAAATACGATAAAAATGAGGGCTGTGAGAGCCTGGGTGGAGCTGTGTAAGAGAGAGAGTGTGGCTGACAGCATTTTTCCAGGAAACTGGACAGTGGGCCCGTGATGCTTTACTAGCTCGTGATGAGCAAACCAGGCTGGGTGAGGCTCAGATAACGCCTGTCCCCACTGTTACAGACTTTCATGTGGTTTAGATATAGAGCATTTAAATTGTTTTGGATGAGAGACTTTAATGAGGAGGCAGTTTTGGAAGTGCTGGCTGTAATAGCAGCGCTGTTAATATTACTGGTTTTGGCATGGCAGACACGAGAAAAGTATTTTTAGAGCCAGACATCTGAGAGGCTTGACAGGGGGTAGCATCTCTTCTCTCTGACTTGCTCTGTCTGCATGTGGCTTTAACTTTGAAACCATTATTCCCTCTGGGCCAGCGAACAATTTTGGCTAAAAATTGCCTTGGATGTGGGAGACAAGGATCGGCTTCACACATATGGGCAGAACCCACACATCATATTCCTCCCTCTTCCAGAGATAAGCTCTGAGGGAGTTTCCTGAAATATTTCACTTGATGGAGCAGAGGAAATGTTATTTGAAGGGAGAGGTGCTTTAAAGGAGGGAAGGAATCTGTAATTACATAACTTTCATTGCTGTCAGCCTGCATTTTAATGACTTTAATTTTCAGGTAGCAAATCAGTAGAAATCTATCCTCAGAGTCTGTTGGCTGCTTTATTCCAAAGCATAAACAAGTTTTCTTATCCAATATGTATATTTATATTTGAGAGCAAAACTCTATAAGAAATATCTTTATAGCTTTGTTTTTGTTTTTTTTTCCTAAGAAGCAAAAAATTATAAATCCTTTAAAGAGACTGAGGATATGAAATTGCTATTTCAAAGGTATTAATGAATCCACTCTCAGGAGAGCAGTGCAAGATATGAAACTCCTCTGCTTTGAAGAGTTCCACTCTCCGAATGGAATAAAATTGAAGTAATGTAGGAGAATTACCTTAAAAGCTGGAAGTGGATGCTGAAAGCCTCTTCCCACCAAGATGATGATGATGATGATGGTTGGTTCAGCATCAATGGGCACCAGGTCTCAAAGGTGAAATTTTGCAGCACATTCCAGACAGAGCTGCAGACATTGTGAGTGTGGCTTCTGGTTCAGGACTGTGCAATAAAGGTTTACCAACTGGAAATGAGGAAAAAGCATGATTTTGTTTAGAGCTGTGTGAGACCTCTTCTTTCTGCCTGAAACTAGATCTTCAACTGATACACAGACACATTAATAAAAATAACTTCATATTCTGAGTGAAGGTTGGTGGCCCCTTTTAAAATCGGGGGAAGCCTGAACTTCACATCCAGGTAGGTGACTCCAGAAGCAGCCAGTCTGACCAGCCTGGAGCTTTCAGATAACCAGCAGAAGCAGAAATATTTCCCCTGCTTAAACTCAGCTTTAGCCTGGTAGGCCAAAAAATCTCCAAACTGACAGGAGTAGTTTAGTTTCGACACTGAGGCTGTTTTGAAATCTTCCCCTCCTCACACACACTTGCAATTTGCTGCTATTTATCACTTTAAATTGTCCCCTATCAAATATGAAAAGTGTTATGAGTAGCTGGGATGGAGTGCAGGCTCTGAGGAAGACAGTGATAAAACTCCCCTGGCTTTAACAGAGACAGGATTTAACCCTCACTCTCTTTTTCAGCTCTCTGTATATACTTCTCTTGGTGATGAACTGTATCGCTCCCTGCTATTTTATTTTGGCAGGCTTCAGTGCAAGATAATAGCATGTGTTTTTAAAAGTCAAGTTGCTAGCTTTGTAAAAGGAAATTAAATGCTCACTTCTATTCATGATTAGTCTATTAAAAAAAAAAAAAAAAAAAAAAAAAAGAGATAGTAGAGTCATCCAGAGGGAGATGACAAGATAAACTGATGAGTAGAGCTCTTAAGGCCAAGTGTTTGAGTATATTTTAACAACCTGTTTAAGTTCTAAATACTTTTTTTTTTCTTCCATAGTTATCCATGAACATGGAGTTTTCTGCATATTTGTACAGCTGTGTACAGATATCTGTACAGATATTATTTTGAAGTAATTCATACATTGCATCAGTCCGTTCATAGCTTGAGCAAGCCCCAGCCTGAATTCACTAAGTTTATTTAAAAACTTGTGCTCAGACTGTAGGACTGGTGAGCTCCCTGCATTTCCTGTAATAGATTTGGTTAACGGATAATTGAAATTGTCCAAGCTGCGGGCCAGAAACAAATCCAGCAGGGCTCATTTTTCCACTGGAATCATTTTGTGCAGAACTCCCACAAATAAATACTCAGTGAAAAGTGACTTGTGTCCTCAGCCTCCAAAGCATCACAGCCTTGCCACAATTTCATGTCAGTCACTTCCAAAATCTGCCACATCAGAAACTAAAAATATTTACTTTTTTACAACTATAGAATATATGGACTGGCCATATTTACTTTGGAAGGCTGAGGTAGCACACAGGCTGGTAATTCCTTTTCTGTATGGAGTTATAAATACAGTCACTAATTGTGCTACATCTTAAGGGAGTTTGTAGAAAATTCTCCTGATTTTTACTAGCGGTGTTTATTGACTCTTGAAGATAAGTGATTAAAAATAAGCTTATGAAGTGTCAGAAGTGCCAAACAGTAAATATTTTTTTAAAGTATGCAAATATTTGCCTGCATTGATTACTACATTTTGACATATAATGATAAAGCATTAGTGTGAGGAATACATTGTACAAAACCATGATAATCACCAAGGTTCTGTAACATCTTTATGACCTTCTAAAATCCAGCATGTATAAACTTTGCTATATTAGTAGTGGTGTAGTTTGACATGTAAACGACTTGGGAGATTTGGATAAAAGCATTAACCATGGCACTTGAGGGTTTTTGGGTTTTGTTTGGTTTTGAGGTTTTTTGTTTGTTTGTTTGCTTTTTTTAAGAATATGTGTACACAAATTCATGTATCTTAGGGGTTTTTTTGTTAGGTTTCATTTCACCTGCCTTCAGACATCTGTAATGTCTGCATTTAAACTGTTTATCTGAAGCTCTTTTGGAAGAATCACAGAATCATCAAGGTGGGAAGAGCCCCTCAGGATCACCCAGTGTCACCCCAGTGCCACCCAAGCCCTGTCCCCAAGGGCCACATCCAGACTCCTCCTGAGCACTGCCACAGACAGCGACTGCAAACCTCCCTGGGCAGCTCAGCCCAAGGCCTGAGCACTCTGACAGGGAAATTTTCTGTCCCAATCTCCACCCTGAGCCTGCCCTGGTGCCATTTGAGGCCGTTCCCTCTCCTCCTTTCCTTTGGGACACGGCAGCACAGCCCGACCCCCCCTCACTGCCCCTCCTGTCAGGGACTTGTGCAGAGCCACAAGGTTCCCCCTGAGCCTCCTTTTCTCCAGGCTCAGCCCCTTTCCCAGCTCCCTCAGCCTCTCCTCACCAGATTTCTGTTCCAGCCCCTTCCTCAGCTCCAGTCCCTTCTCTGGACATGCTCCAGCCCCTCAGTGAACGTTTTTTGGAAGTGTGGGAGTTTCCTCCTCCAGTGTGAGGGAACCCGACATTATTGAGGGCAAAAATAACCTCAGCTGAAAGCAGTTGCTGCAAACGACCCAGGAAACACAATTCCTACGGAACACATCCTCCTCATTCCCTGCACAGATGCTCTGGGAGTGGTTTCTCCCTGGGCTTTTCCCACCTGCAGGGGTGGGAAGCCTTTGGGAGGAGGGCAGGGTTGTCCCGGGGCGGTGGCCCTGGAGAAGCGGAGCTGTCCAGCACCTCCAGCTCCTCAGGGCTGGGCTGCTGCTCCGAGAGGGGAGCAGGAGAAACCTTCTCCGTTCCCCCAGCGAACGCTTCCCTGCTCCACAGCTGCTCCCAGGATCGCTTTTGAGGCCTCCCCTTTGGCGGGGGCACCACGCACGGCCGGCATCACCCACAAATGTTCGGCACAAGTGGAGCTGGGCCGGCGGAAGCTCTGCTTTGAGGGATGCTCTTGGAAGGCTGCAGCCTTCAAAGCTGGCTCCCGAGCCCTGCCCTGCGATCCGCGGCCTTTGTTTTGCATAAATGTTTGTTTTAATGAGGTAGCGCGATGCAGATCGTCCAAATCAAAAACATGTGATGCACCCTAGGCAAGAGAAAGGCAATAACTACACAGATTTTTGAGGGGGGCTAGTCATACCACAGGCTACCATTATAACCGAAAAAACAACAAGAATTTTAATATAGCTGTCTGGCCAAATATATTAATTTAAATTGAATGGCTTTTTCTGATATTATAGCTGTGAGGCACAATGTTCTACTGGCAGGCATCTTCAAAACCTTTTTTAGAAGATTTGCTTCAAATTATTTCTGTGCACCAGATCTTGATGGTATGTGCATTTGGGAGTCTGACCAAAGGGGGAAAAAAAGCTTTTGATTAAATCAATGACCTTTCCTGGAGGTTGAATGAAATGGAGATTGTAATACAAAAAGCTTCCTCCTCCAACAGTGTTTTCTTCAAAACATTTACTCTTGAGCTGTCCTCCATTAACTTTGACCTAAGTTTTTCACATATGTTTATATACTTGTGCCAGAACAGAAATATTCTTTCCCACCAGCAAATCCTTTAAAATAAATTTTAGTCATTTCTATGATTATTTCCCTGGATAATTTACTGACCACTGGTTTCCATTCTTTGCCAGAGAATCCTGTTGTGTTTCTCCAAAACCTGGCTAAACTGTTTTTCCTCAGCTAATTGGATCTCTTGGAAGACTAGAGACATTTTCCTGCTTGCTTACTTGCTTGAAGAAGAAAAGTGTGATCATTTCTTAATTATTTTCTGAATTGATTTCCCTTAATAGAAAATAGCATCAACTTATCCTGGCAAATATCTTTGCACTTTGTAATTATTCCATGAAGCAAAGCTCTGGGAAGCCACTGAAGCTGAGAACAACGTGGAGCATCCTTCCTCAGTGGCTCATGTTCATGGAAGTTGAGTCTCACAAGGAGATCAACACCTTGCAGAATATTAGGTTTCCTATTATTAGGTTGGATTACAAAGCTGTCACAAATTTCACCAAAAGACAAAGGCTCAATAGCAGCTCCTGTGTGGAGCCTGTGGAGGACAAACTTCACTTTTGTGCTCACCTGGGTGGCTTCATTTTCACTCTGGTTGGGACAACCCACAGACTGCCCTGACACAGCTTGGAGAGGCTGCTCAGTTTTTCCTCTCACTCTGTCAGGGGTGGATATTGGTTCTCTGCATCCCAAGATGTCTTCAAGAGGAAAAGAAATCTGAAGTGGTCCTGTTAGGGAACACACTTCTCTTTTGTTTTTTTGGGGAGGTTTATTTGGCTTGTGGATATTTTATATAGCATAAATCACAGAATCCCGGAATGGTTTGGGTTGGAGGGACATCAAAGCTCATCCAGTGCCACTCCTGTCATGGCAGGGACACCTCCCACTGTCCCAGGCTGCTCCAAGCCCCAGTGTCCAACCTGGCCTTGGGCACTGCCAGGGATCCAGGGGCAGCCACAGCTGCTCTGGGCACCCTGTGCCAGGGCCTCAACACCCTGCCAGGGAACAACTCCACCCAAAATCCCATCTAACCTTTCCCTCCTTCATCTTAAGCCTATTCTCTAATTACTTACTCCCTAATGATTATTTCCTGTTTTCATATCCAATTTTTGATGAATTTGTTTACTTACCTGAATGTTTATCTGAATTTCCAGCTCTACCATTGGAGTGTTTGGAGTTATTTTTCTGAATACATGCACTTGATTACTTGGAGTTCAGACTTTTGGAGGACGCAGTGGTATGATTGAACTGACAGGGTGGTGTTCAATCAAAGGCTGGACTTGATCTCGGAGATTTTTTCCCAGCCCTAATGATTCTTTGATTCCATGTCCAAGCCTGCATTGAATTTGAGCATTTCCCAGAAAAAAAGTTGTGATTTATAAGCCTGGCTTTTATGAAACAGAGATGGATTTTTCTTTTATCCGTGTCCCCAGCTGTAATTCTCCTGAGGCTGGAACTGGAGAGGTGCTGGTCCCCCAGGACCTTGGGTGGAAGACCACTTTTATGCTAGTCCTGCTCCTTATTTTCTGGAAATTTTCTGTAGAATAATTAACATTTTATTATCTCCCAATCTGAGGTTTTTGTTTCTTCCACTGATTCCTGCAGTTCCATGCATTTCTACCTTCATTTACCTGCCAATCTTGGATTCGGGAAGTATCCAAAGCACGTGTTTGACTTTGAGGATAAGTTTAAAATTCACCAAGTGTAATGGGGTTTGAGCATCTGCTTGCAGTGAAATCTAAAATTAAATGTCCTTCCTGAATAAGGATGTTCTCCTGAGTCAGCCCCTGCATGCACTGCCTTAGAATAGGCCCTGGCTGTCCCTCGAGTGTGTCAGACACGCCGGATGCTCTCAGAAGTGGTTAATCTGATGAAAGAATTCATCTCCGAGTCATAAAGAAACCACAAGTTTCCTTCACTTTCAGTCTGCTGCTTTGATATCGTTGGTCAGCAGTTCTCCTCAAAAACCATCCCTCAGTGAAGTCCCATCCCTAACGATCTGTTTCATGCAGCCTGATTTGCCCACTGCATAAAGATGTTTGTCACCTTGCTGTACCCTCTGCATTTCCTCCCTTGGATATTCTAAATATTTGGGGAAGGAGGCTCTTTCCATGTCTTGCCCTGGGAATCTCCATGTGATTGAAGCCTGAAATAACACGGTGACTAGAGCATGAATTTATGTGTACCATTTCCATAAGGTACTTTAATGCATGAGATTAATTTAATCTGGAGGTGTTCCAATTTTAAAATGGTTGAGTAACTTTAAATAAGTAAACAAACAACAAATAAATAATTAAATAAAAAATTTTAAAAGTGTAGGAAAAAAGGTACCCCTCTCAATAAGAAAAAATCAACCTGAGGGAGAAAATCCCTCCAATGAACCTTCACCTGTAGCAGCTGAACATTTTGTTAAGAGCTGAATGTGCGAAAATCATCTTTGTAATCGAAGAGTCAGTTGTTTTGAGTTCTTTTGTACAGTCTTTAAATGAATAACATAAATCACCACATATGATTTTGGATATTCATGGTGCACAGAGTTCTGTGGTTCGCTATAGGAAGCTTCAAAAAGCAATGTTTTCCAGCCTTACTTGAACTAACTTGTATCATCTTATTTGTTATCCCCTGCAATTTTTTTTTTTTTTTTTCGTAAAGGACAATTTCTGGAATGACAGCTGAGTAACATCAGCCTTGCCATAACTTCTTTGCATTTTTTCACATTCCTATTAGAAACTCAAGCCAGAAAAATACCCCAATTTTTGGCAGTTGATTAGAACCACTGACTCTGATTTTTGACTCTGCAGTTATGTGGTTCTGTGTCAAATAAGGCATTCCAAATTCTCTCCTCGCGGAGAGAGCTGTGTGGCTGGCAGTGTCTCGATGGACTTGCTTGGATCCTGCTTGTGATGTTGGCAGATGGTTCTGCACATGCTTGGCTTGAACAAAGCCTACATAAACACAGCCTGGAGAGAAATGCGCCCCTTTATAACTTTATTCCTGTGTGCTGTTGATATTCCAATGGCAAACAAAGCTTCCCTGACCCCCAGACCTGGGGCTGCCAATGTGCAGGACCTGGGGCAGGTTTGGAATTGAAGGTTCTGATTCAGGAAAGTGCTTGAGAAAGTGTCATGTTGTAGCTCTGGTGTTTGCAGTTCCTTCTGTCCCACTTCTCAGAGGAAAGCTGAGGAGCAAGTGGGTGGTTGAGCGCTGGAGGGAGGCACTGCGTGGTGAATCTTCTCCTGGCACTGCTGGGTTGGAAGTTCAGGGATGCAGATGACCCCAGTGCTGAGCCTGAGCATATCCTGGGCTACTGCAGGCAAAGGACTGGGGGTTCCCTCCTCAAAAACTTTTGAGAATCATCCTCTTTCCTTCCTCTGCTTTCACAAGTGCCCCGAAAACTGAGTGTGGAAACCACTTAAAAATACCAGCTCAAGGGAATGCCTGGTGTTTTCAAAGCCTGCTATTATTTTCGTTCACGCCAAAACAACCCAGCAAGTTTGTCCTGAGCTAACAAATATCTTCAGCTGTCCCCAAAACCACATTCTTTGGCAAATAACTGCATTTCCCATGAATAAATACGGTTTCACAGAGCTGTGATGGAAGAGATGCAGAAGAGATGGTGAAAGGTCCTGGAAAGTCTGGAACCTTGGAGGGGAAGGAGCTCTGTGTTTGAGTGTTCAGGTGTTAAACCACCTGGCCACCCTAAATACCTGTGTTTAGTTGGCTTTTAAAACAGGTTGATCTGCTGAGAATCTCCTGAGGCAGTCCTGGCTCTATCAGTTCTGTCAGTAACTCAGGGTGGAAGGTCGATATTCCACATCAGGCAGGAAAGTCCAGGTTTTCTGAGACTTTTCTGCATTTTTTTCACCTTCTGTTTAAATCACCTAAAGCTTTAATGACACTGATAAATCTCACAGGTGACTGACTCAAGCTGGACGTACAAACCAGTGCCTTCAATCATTTGTGCCTGTTGGGTATGAAGGAACATACCCAAGTTTAGTAACAGCTACAATGAAACATCTCATAAAAAGGGAAAATTTAAAAAAATAACGCCCCAAACCTGTGAAACCACATCCATAAATTTGTTCCTTATATTTTATGTAGTCCTCACTGAACTCAGTGAGAATGTAGTGTTGTGTGAAGATAAGCCAGCTGTGAGTCTTTGCAGGACTGGAGTTCACGTCTGTGGTGTTATTTTCAACCCAAAAATGAGATCATTAAAAAGAAATCCAGCAGTTATGGTCACCAAGTGACACATCACAGGTACCAGTAGTGTCCTTTGTTGAACCCAGGAACTGAAAAGCTGTGAAATATTGCCGCTTAACTAAAACATAAATCTTAGTTACTTTAAAGTCTAAGAAAAAATTTTCTACTTTTTCTTTCCTGTTCTCTTTTTCTATTTGCTTTTTTTTAAATGCAAGATCATAAGGATAAAATAACAGTGGCATGAATAACATTTTTTCAGCCCTCCTGTCAGAACCTACTTGCCACTTAGAAGCCAAAATAATTTGGGTTGGAAGGGACCTTAAAAATCATCCAGTGCCACCCCAGCCATGGCAGGGACACCTTCCACTGTCCCAGGCTGCTCCAAGCCCCAGTGTCCAACCTGGCCTTGGGCACTGCCAGGGATCCAGGGGCAGCCACAGCTGCTCTGGGAATTCCATCCCAGCCCTCAACACCCTCCCAGGGAACAATTCCTGATTCCCAATCTCCCATCCAGCCCTGCCCTCTGGCACTGGGAAGCCATTCCCTGTGTCCTGTCCCTGCAGCCCTTGGGAATTGTCTCTCTCCAGCTTTCCTGGGGCTCCTTCAGGCCCTGCAAGGCCACCCTGAGCTCAGCCCAAAGCTTCTCCTGGCCAGGCTGAACAATCCAAATTCTCCCAGCTTTTCCTCATGTCTTGGTTGTTAAAACAGAATTGTGTGGGATGCTGGTTACAACTTCATGGGGGAAAAGAGGATCACCCCTCCGTCCAGATTCTCAAATCTGACTGGAGGGACAGTCTGGGACAGGCTTTCCTTGAGGACATCCTGTCCAGATTTTCACTGCTCCTTTTGGGAAATGCAGTAGGAACTTAGATCCAAATGTTTTAGCCAGGGCTCTCTTCTCTAGGCCAGTCACCGTCATGCAATGTGAGAAATTCTGGGCTAATTCTGGAGTGAGTAAAATCAAGTGATTCAAAGTCAGATCCAGACAGGATCGTTTAAAAATCCACCATTCAGTTGAAAATAGAGATGCAGACCCACCACACAGGTGACTGCCATGAAAAGTTTGGCATTTTCTAGGGCCAGATCCTGTCAGAATGAGTGCCCCATTCCATGGAATAATGCTGCATACAGAATTGAATTCCTGTTCTGCTGGATCCCAGCTAATTGTGAGTGCTTGTTGGGAAAGTCACGGGCCACCGAGGTAATTCAACACACATGTTGTAGCAAGCTTTTCACGCATGTCTGGCAAGCCTCTCACAGTAGGAGAAGGCTTTAGGGATTCTTTCCCCAGCCTTAAATCGTGCATTAAATCCTATCAATTATTGGTTCCCTCCCTGTTTCCACTTCTGCTCTTTTTTTTGTTATTGGGCAGTAATTATTTTGCCTTGTACCAGAATTAACTTAGAGCCCTCTCTCTGAAGCTCAGAATTTCCAGTTTGCAGAAAACTGTGATATTGTGTCTTTTTGTTGAATTCCCAGTGGGTTGAAACGTTACTCCCATTGAAGCAAAAGGAGTTTTGCCTTTCATGTTGGTGGAAGCAGGACATTTGTCTTTATTTTCGTTATATCTATTTCTTGATACTATGTTCTTATTCTATATTTATTTCTTAAAACACTGTGTGACCTACAGAGTGCTTTAGATATGGGTAAAAAGGTTGTGATGATCATGACAAATCCCAGGTCTGTAAAAGCTCTGAGTTAAATCTAACTTGGCAATTAACTATATTCAGTGTTCTTTTTTCCTAAATGCCCACAATTTTTATCCATTAAAGTAAATGAGTAGTCCCCAGGAGAAAATATTTTGATTAATCGTTGCCAAGTCCTTTGATTTCACTGTAGTACTTTAAAGATAACAATCTCATTTTCTTATATGCTGTTGGAAATGTCTTTCTCTAGACATACTGAGGTTTGAAAATACAGAAATCAGATCAGGTAGGACTTAACGTGGAATTTCTTGTGTGTTTGGAATAGTTGGTATTTGACACCAGGCCTTACAGACCCAATGTGATCAGTATTTATAATTTAATTTTGTAACTGTTATAAAACCATGTAGCTAAGCAGTGATAGTTAAGAGTGAATTTTTTTTTACTTTTTTACCTCACAACGGATATGGTATTAGTGTGTCTTAGCAAGAGACAGAAATATCAGACACTTACAGAAATGTGTGAATTTTATCCTTTTTAGATCACACAGCCTGGTCTTGGGAATATTCCTAGGAGATCACACTTCCCAAATGCTTAATTTATAATGAGTATTTTGAATCTTACGGCAAAATAGAGAATTTCCCTTTGGTGGAGGGCTGATTGACACTGAGGAAAAAGACTGATGGGGAATCCTTTTTTTTTTTTTTTCCCCCTGTTTTTCAATAATTAGCATCAAGGTGTTTCACAGTCCTGAGGGTTTCTGTTTGTGTCTGCTGGAGTGGGGATGGGGTTATCCCTGAGTGTGGGCATGGACCTCAAGGTGCTCAGAGAGTGGCAGATTTCAGTTTTTAAGAAGGATCTGGGTTAGCCCTGGTCTTTCGGGGTCACTGAGTTTCAAACCCAGATATTCCACATCTGTTTCTTGTTCACAGGCACTAACAAAGAAGTACAATATCGAGAGAGTCCCAAACAGCAGAGTGTGAGAGACACTTTAATAGGTTCCATTCTTGATGAAAATCTTGGAGCAGCCTGACTAATAAGGAGTAGAAATCCAATATTCCAGAAATATTTGCTGTGTGCAGTGGCCATCAATCCAGGGATGGGAAGACTTTGAAGGACAGTGTCCAATAACCACTTCAAACCATTGTGTAGTTAAGTTAAAATTACCTAAAACATTTGGAAGAAATGAGGAAAAATGTTGGCCTTTGCCCTCGAGGTTGCTTCTTTTTTCCTTGCAGAAAAGTTGGTTTTTTGGAAGTGTTTTGCTTTGGTGTGTTTTGTTTTGTTTTGTTTCTTGTTGTTGTTGTTGTTGTTGTTTTGGGGGTTTTTTTGTTGTTTGTTTTTTTTGTTTTTTTTTGTTTTGTGGTTTTTGTTTTGTTTGTTTGTTTGTTTTTCTTTTATTTTTGTGCCCTGCCTTATCATTGTCACTTAACCGTTAAGCTTTAAATTAGCATCAAGCATAAATTAAATAGGTTTTCATGTCAGTGACAACTTTGAGCTGAAAATTTCAGTGCACTTTAATTTATCAATTTATTAATCAATCCTCACAGCACCCCTTTGGCATTTGGTGGTACAGGTTGACATTTCAGAGGTGGGAAATTAAGGAAAAAAGGAAGTAAAGTTTAGGTGAGATCTCATATAAGCAGAGCTGTCAAAAAATTTGGAATACTAGAGGTTCCCTTTGTAGGGAAAAGAACAGAAATACTTTAAAGGTGAAATTCATCGCATCTTTTTCAAGTAGCAGTTGTAGGTGAGATTGAACAAAATTATGAAGGTGGTTGTGCTGGGAATTGCAGAAATCTTGGAGAACTAGGGTAGCTCTCACCCCTACATTTAAAATCTTGAAGTCTGATGAACTCAATCCCACGTCAGCAGAGAGGAATTCAATTCTCTATCTGTAAATGAGTGCCAGCACTTCCCTGTTATGAAGGACGTGCACTGATTATTGAAAATAATTCCAGTGTCATCTAAACAGAGCTGCTGTTTCATTTCCTAGCTCTGTGGTGTTTGTTTTATGTAGAGACTGTAGCTGGTCTCCAGAAAAAGGTGGGCAAACAGCGGTCTAGCCACCAAAAATATTTTGGCTGGTAAAACCTTAAGTAGCTTGAGTCACAGATAAGAGGTGGTAGATGAAGTACTTGGATTTTCACTTTGAAAACTTCCAGCGTTTCTTTTCTACAAAGATGCTTCCATGGGAAAACAACCCATTCTTGACTGCTGTTATTTCATGAAGTAATGTCAAATAAAAACGGTGTCCCCGAATCAGGGTCTCTCTCATGTTTTCATTTCTGCCAGCGAGTGAATTCGTTGTGAGAGGAAGGAAGGTGGGGATGGGGGAAAAGTCATGAAGGGATTGATGGTACACATGGTTTGGAGCAGCTGAAGGGAAGCAAAAGTGGGGGTGCACTAAGCACAGCCAGCCCTGAGTGCAGGGTGCAGAGTGATGGGGAGTGCCAGGGCAACAGGAAAAAAATCCTTTTTAGAGTATTCTCTTTACTGAAAGGTGTCAGTGCCGACTCGGGAAAGAGCTGCTCCTTGCCTGGTGTGGAGGATGTTCCTTTCCAGGGGCAGGGAGCACCATCTAGTGACCACAGGGCTGCCCACAGGGCAGGGAGCAGGGAAAGGCGTGGGGACACTTCCCTGCTCCTCCTTTGCTCTGCAAGGCCGGGCAGGGAGGGAATTGAGAGGCACAAAATCTTGGAAGCAGTGCTGGAGGAGAGGATGCCTTTAGTGGGATGCGAGTTGTGTCATCCCCGTGATAGGGTAGTGATAATTATTTTAATTACGTGGCTTTGCGGGCCGCTGGCTCCCACGTGGTGGTTGGATTTTGGGGAATGGAAGTGCCTGACTCCACTCTGTCCTCCTGGAGTTGACCTCCAGGTTTCCAGCCACAGCTCTGTCTGGGGAGCAGAGCCCATCATCCCTTAGCTGCTGATCCTGCAGTCCCTCGGGCATGTTCTGGAATTCTGTTCTCTCCTAAACACAGTTCCGAGTGCCTGATTTCTCTGTTTCACCATTAAAACCCTGATTGTGAGATCTTTCTTTGGGGTGACGGAGATTCTACCCCTCTGTGAGCAGATTCACTGATGTTTTCATCAGACCCTATGGAAAACTGGGAATTAAAGGGAGACAGTTCAGCTGAAGGGCTTGGTAGGAGCGTACTTGATCCTCACACACCAAACTGGGCATGGCCAAACTGATGTTGGGAGCTGCATTTAAGCAAAATGCTGAGGTTTTTTGAGAGGGTTAAGGCCTTTACAAACATGTCTTCATGTGTCATGAAGTAGCGGTAATTTGCTTGGACTTCTAAAATCTGCTTCCAAAAACTGCAGTGCAAATTCTTTTATTGTGCTCCAGTTGGTTGGGGTTTTTTGGAGGGGGAGCAGGGGGGGTGTTTTTATTTGTAGCCTGGTTCTACCTAGAAGAGAATCTGCTTTTTACCTGGAAGGTTGGAAAGAGGAACAAAACTCAGTTCTTTTCTCCGTTGTCTTTTCTTTTGATACCGACATCTGCAGACACTGTGTGTACCCATACCAACCACAACATAAAGGTGGATGTATCTCCGGTTTTCCAGCTATTTACCCAAAGATTTTTCTACAGATCAAGGGATGAAGGTCACATTATTACCATAGTAGAGTGTGGCCCTATTCTCTTGGTCAGCCCAGAGCAGAGTTCTTGCTTTACCTCCAGTATTGCAATGTATTTCCTTCATACTTCACAGAATCGTGGAATAGTTTAGATTGGAAGGGATCTTAAAGGTCTTCTAATTCCATGCCATGTCCTGCCATGGCAGAGACACCTTCCACTGTCTCAGGCTGCTCCAAGCCCCAGTGTCCAGCCTGGCCTTGGGCACTGCCAGGGATCCAGGGGCAGCCACAGCTGCTCTGGGCACCCTGTGCCAGGGCCTCAGCACCCTGCCAGGGAACAATTCCTGCCCAAGATCCCATCTAAACCCACTCTTAGTTTGGAGCCATCCCTCTTTGTCCTGTCACTCCATGTCTTTGTGACAAGTCCCTCTCACCTGAACCCATGTAAAACATTTTAGGTGTTTAAGTGAGTACATACATACTGAGCATATCTCTGTTACATCCTAGAAAGGATGCAGCAAGCAAAAAAACCCTTTTTTGTTTGGAATTTCATGTTTAGGACTCAGCCTGATCACTTTTTTTGCATGATCAAACCAAATCTTCAGGTCGGTCCAGAGCCCTGTTGGTTTAAGCAGGCTTAGATCAACATGGATTGGATCCTTCATCTCCAGTTTGTAAAGACCATCTCTAAAGAGGGAACTCTTGAGTCCTGAAGGTAGAAAGCACCTCAAGCAGACTTTCAGTGTGTTCAGGAAAGAGTTCAAGCACAGCTGTAACTCTAAAGCATGTGCAACTCCCTGCTTTGATCAGGACACTTAAGCACATGTTCAGTGTTAACACATGCTGAGGAATTTTGCTGCTCTGTAGTTTCCAGATGCAGGCTGAAGCTAGGAGAATATTCCAGCTGAAACGAGCCAGGACAAATTAGGGTGACGAGCTTCAGAGAGAAATTAGAGGGGAGCATTAGGTAACTTGTGTGGATTTTTAGTACTTTTTGTCATGGTTTTATTCTGCCTGTTGACCAAGTTTTTCAAACTCACAGAGCGTTGTTTGAGACAATAGCACAGAATTGCCTAACATAACAAAAACAAAAAGAAAAAAAACAGAAAAGAGAAAAATAGTAGAAGCGTTTGTACTCTTTTTTCTTTTGCAACTGGATGATGGTGATTTGATAACCCAATATTTTCCTTGCCTCTCAATACCAAGGCTCTGCTTGCAATTGGATCGGCCTCAGCGTAAGCACTCAGAAATCTGCCTGTGGGTATTAGTTTGAAAGTCAAATAAACTTTACTGGATTCTTTGGCACAGAATGTGTGCCAGTTGAAAATGGCAAAATCCTTGCTGGGCTGTGGGCTCTGTAAAACTTATATAATAGTAATAGAGCTCAGCAGTGCTGCTTATGCTTCCAAAATCCCTCTGTAAACCAAAAGGAGGTTTGTGTATATGGAGGTGGGATGGAGAAGAATCATTCCTAAAAACTGCTCGTGAATGAGTTTGTTAGATCCTCTCCACTGGGGAGCTGGAACTGATACTTGCAACCTCTTGATATATTGGAGGAAAAACCAAAATATCAGGGGCTTAACTGGAGTGGAAGTCACCCAACTGAAACATTATACAATGCTTTGAAATTTCAAGAGAAAGGTTCTAATCTTTTGGCTGTCTTGCTCATTGTTTGGAGATGAAAAGGGAGGAAATCAACATCCCCACGAAATACAATTACTATAAATTACTTTCTTTTCATACGGTTCATAATGAAAATAGGAAAGTCACCTACTCTGTAGGAGCACTGTAATTTGGTGGATGTAGACTGCAAGAGGACATTCAGCAGGGCAACACTGCAATTCTGTATGAACCAGCTACTGAAGAATATAAAATATTGTATAGCAGTGCTGACTCCAGATTGCTCTGAAGCCACGAAAAATCATCTTTACAGTGGAAGAAACCAGAGCTCCTTAAAGTGAGCTCTAAAACTGAGCTGATCTTGTGCAGGGAGTTGATCCTGTGTCCCAAAGGTTGGATTCCACGCTCTTGGAGCTCTTTCCCACCTTAGTGATTCTGTTTGTTACTGCTGCATCCAGGGATTCCCAGCTCTGTGGTCCCCATGGGACACCTGGAAATGAGAATTTCCTGGATCTGGCAGGGCCATTCCCATGAGCAGGAGCGGGTGGATGAGCCTTTGCTCTGCCCTGCTTTGTGGGAGATGGGGCAGCACCTGCAGGACAGATGAGTGAGGGACACCGTGTGCACCTCTGGAAAAATGCATTTCGCCTTTCTTGGGTCAGGATAGGAGGGGAAAAGTGAACGGGGACTTTCTGCTGCCTTTGTGTGGAAAAACTCCGTGTTGAATGCCAGCAGTCATCGCCAGCTACAGAACAACGCTCCCATTTCCTTTTTCTTTTCCTAAGGAGCAGGAGAAGGCGGCATTGGGCGAGGGTGAGGTCATCTGCTTCCACTAAATAATGCTGCAACGAGCCATTCACTATTTCTTGTTCTTTTTTATCGTACCAGAGTCCCTGGTCAGAGGGCAGGACCTTACTACAGCTGGAATTATCTTCCAGGCAACCTGTTTGTGGTTGGGTGTTGACACAGGGAGCTGTGAGAAATTATGAACTTGTTAGAGTAGGACCAGATTTTTAAAATTGTTTTTTAAAAATTAATAAATTCTGACTTGTTCGAATTTTTCCTTCCATTTTTACGGGTTGTATTTTCAAGCTTTTCTCTTCAGGCTGAAAGCTCAGAATCTCTTGACACCAGGGATTGTGTCTTTCATGAAAACATAGAGAACTGTGAGGCTCCTAAGTGGGAAAGGGTTGTGCCAGCACTGGATCCTGAGTGGAATAACTCTAGCTTCCACTGTGGAAGCACTTTGCCTTGTATTATATATGTATTTTTTTAAAAAGTTCAGATCTCTTATACAAAGGCCTGGGACAGGGACAGTGTTTTGTTTGCACAGCTGGGAATTCTGGGGTGCCCCATGACTGCCAAGTGCTCCAAAAGGACAAATGAAAATATAACACTGAATAAAAAATGGCCATCGCACTCTAACCAGGAAGGGAACTGCCAGCGAAACCGTCTCATTTCCATTCATGGATAGAGCTGTGAATTAAGGGAAGAACACGGGAGATTTAAGACTGTTTATGGCATTCAGGCATATGCTTTTGAAGTTTTATGTCTTTTCGTGACTTCCTCTCCTCAGTAAGAAAGAGACATCAAGAAGAAATTATTGTCTCCAACCTGTTTGCTTCTTCTCTAAGGAGAAAAACGTGCTAAATCAGATAGGCTGGAAAAGTGTCAATCGCTCAGGAATGCAGGAATGAGGTTAATGGACAAATATAGACGTGGTGTAAGCAGGGCCAGACCTCATTAACATATTTGGAGTTACACCCATTTATACCCAGCCTGGCTTTGGCCCTACATCAGCAATTCCCCAGTGAACAGCCTGCATCAAACCGCTGCTGAATTTGGCCCATTTCATCTGACATCTGCATCCTGCCTCGAAGTGGCCTGTCACACTTACTGCACATCAGATCACACCTGCCCAGGCGGCCACGGGCAATTGACTTTTTTGTTTTTAAAAAAAAAAAAAAAAAAAAAAAGCCCAACAAAAAAACCAAATTGTTTTTAAAAAAAATCAGTCACATATCATCAAGAAAAACAACATTGTTTTAGGACTCTTATCTCTTCACTCCCAAATATCCTGTTTCTTCGAGCTGCGGTGGCCAGGACCAATAGAAACCTCTTCCTGCCATTGGCTGACTTCATTTCCCAGAGTTAGCACAATCTCATCCGCTCTAAACAACCTCATCAAAACTTCTTTCTGGTCAGAGCGAAGCAATAATTATTATTAGCAATTATTAGCGATCAATAACCTTGATCACATTATGGCAAGCACTATTAAGGTAAGGAGGGGGTACCTTTTTTTGTTGGAATTTTTTTCTCACTGGCGTGTTCTTTGGTTTCCTTTATCAACCTAGATAAGTTAGAATTGGGCAACACCCCCACTGCCACAATAGAGGACAACAAGATTTCCTTTGTACTGCCTAGTAAATTTCCTTTTTCCTACTCCAACCATCCGCAAGGCTTAAAAACTTCAAACTCGGAAAAAAAATTGGGTTTTTTAAATTCACTCTTCAGTGGTGTGGATTGCATAGGCGAAGCCCTTTTGTGAGAGCTTCTGAAATTTCTTGTAGGTATCCCTCGGACAACTTGGATGTGTTTGTGGACTGCCATGAGGGGAGAGGGTGTGCACTGGAAGGAAAAACCGGGTTTCTAAGGGCACCAAACTTTTGGATACTTTGAAATGTTTTCTCTTGCTGACGGGGACACAAATTTTAGCGAGCGGGGAAGGAGAGGCACCAGCTCTTGTTCCTCTGTCTCATGCAGGTGTTAATTTTGTGCTTTTCTAGAAACTCTTGACTTTCAACTCGGGACCTTTCTGAAGGTTGTTTTAATGGTGGCGGGAAGATCTCGCGGGCGTGTTCTTTTTCATGTTTTAATTTTTTGGACAATAAAAATCTCTTCTTGGTGCATAACTTGATCTCGCTGCATGGTTTGTTGGCTTTGGGGTTTGTTTGTTTTTGTTTTTTTTAAAGAATGGCTTTGCTGAGTTGTTTTGGGCTGTGTCACTTAGAAAGTTGAATAAATCTGTCTGCCTATATTTTGTTTCTATGGACAGCAGTTGCCAATGGAGCAATAGCTGTTGTTAATTGCAGAATGTAATGGTAATTAAGCGCTCTGTGATAGTGAAACTAATTTTACATAAAGAGCACGGACAGGGAGGACTCTGCGGTGTTGTTTTATCAGGTTTGGGATCAAGGTATTACTGGATTCAGGATTGAGGTATTTGTTTTCTTTGTGGCATTGTCTGTTTCTGTACTTTTCTAATTATTTCAGAGATTTAATGAGGGATATAGAATAGCCTGGCTGTTGGATAAGTAGGGCTGCAGTCGGATTTTTCAGTAAATTCTGCTCCAGTGTTTACATTTTTGAGATAATTTGATGCTTTTTGTTATGGTTTTGGGAATCTGACAGTCTTGCCCGAGGGCAGCATGATTAAAAAGTCTAAATGAACCTTTTGTTTTTGTGATCACTGATGTTTTCATGAGGCTATCAACAGAGACATAGATCTGATTCTGCTCTGCATTGCTGGCCAGCATCTGCTAAATGCTAAGTAGCTCCTGAAACCGAGTTCCCTTTGGGGTTAGGGTTAGGGCCGTGCATTTCAGGGCACACAGGACATGACAGGCACTTAATGAAAATCTTGAGTTTCAGGGAGTCAAGTTCTGGCTAAAAGGAGGGCTGTGTACTGAGGTTTTAATGCTGGGTTTGCTTCTATTAATCAGAATATTGATACAAAGTTTATTTTCAAAAATAATGGTACCCATGAGATCGGATGCCATTTGTATTTTGGTTATTCCTATTATTTATTTACTTTATTTTTTGTATCGACTGAATTTAATAGGATGGAAAATTGTTCAGTGATGCCTAATTGTTATTATTTGACCTCCACCTTACACTTAGGGAACTGTTTTATATAGCCTGGTAATGCAGTGTACTCAGCAGAATGGAAAAATGTCCAATTCTCTATCCTCATCTGGAGTGTGAATCTTGCAGGAGGTCTCAGGCAACCCAAAATGTTGAGGATTTTGCTGGCCAGAGTGCTGGGAAGGCCTTACATGCTGTAGCAAGAATCTTATTTAAGCAAGTCAAAATGTGGAATGACTGTAAAGAAATGACAGGTGCTTTGTACTCGAGGTGCAGGAAATGTGCTCTGACATGAGACAGTCCAAAGATTTTCAATTCCTCTTCTATAGAGTAAAGACGTGGATAAAGAAATCTTTCAACTGGAGGGATTCTGAAATAAAGAAATTCTGTTTGAAGGCCAGGCAGGTGTTTGCTTAGCTTTTGCTAAACAGTTATATATATATGAATATATTTAACTATATATATATATATATATAGTTAATATAAATTACTAGTGTTTGTCTGCTGGCAGCGGGTAGCCCAGCTACCCCAGTTTGCTTGAGGAAAGATTGCCTTATCTGGGATCCCTGGGAACTCAGTGTATTCTTTAAGGAAGCCGTGGAGTCATTAAATTTCAGAATTAGGACGTGAATGGTTCTGTATTTGTCCATAAGCGGGCAGAGACTTCTCGGAACCTACACCCGTGCCAAGGTGACTTTCCAGTCAGGGTGTCTGATTCATCCTTTCCCCCTCACCAGCCTGCAGACGGACCCGTGGGACGCCGGGGCTCGGCAGGAACCGGGCTGCTTTCACCGGGGCTCGCTGGGCTCTGGGAAGGCAAACCCTGCTGTGAGGTTTGGGGCGCTGGCTTTGACATCCTGAGCGTGGTTTTCCTGGTGGATTGCTCTCTCCTCACCCCATGCCCTCCTTCTGCTGCCCACTGCTCCTTTTTCCCTGGGAAGGGGAAAGAGCCATGCTGGGAGGTTTCTCCTCAAGAGGAGGAGGATGAGGAGGCAGCAGCACCTTTTTCCCAGGCTCTGACATGGATAAATAATATTAATCCTGATTTCCCCACTGGACCATCCTTGCCCAGGCCAGGGATCTCTCCCTTGGATGGGGAGAGTTCAGCACAAGAAGCTGTGGAGGGGTAGGTGGTGCATGAAGGTGCTGCCAGGATTTGGGCTCATATTTCACATCCCAACACCTGGTGCCACACTCAGCTGAGCTCTCTGTCATGTTTTTTGGCATTTTGAAGGATAAAACGTGGCTTTTCAAGTTGAAAAAGTCTCCTTAGAGTGAAGGTTTCAGTGCTGACAGGTTTCCCTCTGGCTCAGATGGTGTCTTGACAGCTCTGTGGTGGCACGGCACTGCAGAGCACTGGAGCTGAACATTATCAAATAAATGCAGTTGTTTATATTTATTAGTCACACCACTGTAAATGCAGTTTTAGAACAAATCTGAATTAGGCATCAGTCTTTCATTTGTGTTCCAGCTTTTTTTTTTTTTTTTTTTTTTTTTTTTTTTTTTTTTTTTTTTTAATAGAATGGAGCAAAAATTATTGAAGTGTTACCTTGAGGTGAACTAAAAATAGTTATCCTGGAGGTAATTTTGGTGCTTTTTCCTATTATCCATTCCATAATGGAGGAAAGAGCATTAAATAGAAAAGTACAACTAGGATTCTAATTCCTTGCCATGTTCAAGCCTTGCTCTGTTTCTCTCTTTGCCTGCCGGTGCCATTATGCTTACTCTTAGAAAAACTCTAAATTGAATTTATAATGATTTATTGGTTATACTTGTGGGTATTTCTCTTACTTTAACTTACACCTAAATATGTTCTCATCTACTCTTCATAATTATTTTCTGAAGTGATGTTCATATGGAATCTATGGTTTCGGGGAGAAAAAGTCTGTGTATTTGATAAAGGAGAGGAGAATCTTTGTGGTTTCTGAGGCTTGAGGGCGTGGATGCACTGATTAAAGCAGAATATAGGGGGCAAGATTAATTTTTTTGAGGAGTCTTATCCTGTTCTTGTCTCTATAGCATTACTTTTCTCTCACTTTCTTTTAGAAACTCCAAGCAGTCACTCAAATGCTTCTGAAAGCTGGAGACAGTTAAGAAATAAATCTGTTCTTGGCATATGGAAATGTTTAAGGCTTTGTTTAGAGGATTCCATCTGCACTGAGTCCAGCAGAGCTGACACAGTAATTTGTACTTTTGTTCTTTGCATTAGAACAATTATAAAGATTATTATCTTTTTTTTTTTTTCCTCATCTCAGTTAACAACTGATCCAATGACATATTCAACTTTCAGCCTGTAAATGCTTCTGTTGGCTTTGTTGCACATTTGAAGCTGTGCACACACCTGGGTGCTCTGGAGAACCAGAGGTAACAGCAACGGAACCTTAAAGCTGATCCTCCCCCCCTTAATCCAAACTTCCCAGCAACTTCATGAGGGTTTTGTCCCAATAAAGGCAGTAGAATCAAAGCTATAATTATTTCCAGGTAAAGCAGTATTTCTGACTCCCCTACAAATGTGCCAATTTCAAGGCAGAAATGAGCAGAAGTTATTTTGGGGGGATTTTTGCGTTGTTTTCTTTTGCTTTTAATCAGCAGTCATTTATCTCAATTTGGTTTGTGTCTTCATATGCCAAAATGAAGTGAAATATAAGGATTTTGCTTTCTAGAATTAAGTCCCCAGGCAAGGAACAACAGCTGGAAAATGCATATGTTTGACTGTCTGAGTTTGTTGGTTTGTTTGTTTTTCCTGAACAAGAACTACATTATCCCTTAACAAAATGTTTTTCAGCAAGTTCCCCGTGTTACAAAAGGCCTTTCAGAAAAAATGTTCAAAGAGACAAGTGCTCTTGGAGAATGACTTGCTGAAAGATAAACACAGGAGCTGTTTTGCAAAATATGATTGCCAAAAAAAGATGTTTATTTTCCAGGTGGCGCTTTATAATACAATAAAAATATATAATGCTGTTTACTCAGGAAGAAGTAGCCTTTATAATGCAAGTTTCTAAATCAAGCTAAGAGACTTATTTGGAAAATCAGGGGGGAAAGAAAAAAAAAGAGAAAAAAAAATATTTTGTATCATTAGAATTACGAATTTTAGCAAAATAAGGGTGATAAAGTAGAAGATACCACAGTGCCGAACCTTGTCAGGGTAACTAATTCATTGCAATGTGATTCTTATCAGATCCATCTTTGAAAAATTAATTTCTTTGGATAGATAATTATACAGCCACCCTTGATGGATATGTATATATTATATATATATGTGTTTGATATATATATCTGTGTATTACAGAAGAAATTTTTTGCATTGAAAACATCAACAAAGATGGGAAAACTCTGAAGCACTTATGTGAAAAAGGCATCAGTCCTTTTCTTAAGGAGTGGATGTGTCTTTGTGGTTGGAGGGGTTGTTTTAAATGTCGTAACTAAGCCTGCCTGAGGTTAGAGAATGCTGTGTCCCTCAGCTTATTCCTGTTCTCTTAGAAGGACTGTAGAGTCCTGTAAATAATTTATAATGATGAACAGAAGTTGTTTTGGGACATCTGGTGAGATTTGGCTTGCAAGGGGTTACCTTCCTCCCTGAGAGGCACTGGGTTAGCAATTTTTACTGTGCACAGAGAAAGATTGGACATTTCTTTCAGGAAAGGGTTGATAAATAAAATTCATTATAGTTTTTAGTAACTGCTGTGTATGAACCAGCGGTTACCTCTTCTGGTAATTATCATTATCAACTTTGTTTCAAAGTAAAATGAACGAATTGACAATTATTTGTCACAAGAATGTCATTGACCATTAAAACTTAAAAAAGAATGATGAGTAATAGTGAAATTTTTTTTCAAGGGCTGGACTGAGGGACTCAAGAGTGGACAAGGGAAATGTTCTTTTGGGAATGCAGGGTGGAAGGAATGCCTAGGATGTGATGTGTTCCCCTTGCAGTGCTGTTTGTTTGCAGTTGTATCTCCAGCCGTGGGTGGGAAGTGGTGTCACCAGGCTGGCGTGACCTTGTCACCCTGGGAGAGGAGCTGACTTGCTTAGTCAAAGGTGTGTGCTGCCAACAGATGACAGGGACTGGCTTTATGCAAATACCTGCAGGAAGGGGTGGATCCCTGTGTTTTGGGAAGTGGCAGGACTTTTTAAAGCTACCTGCCTGATTTAACGGGGATGAGAGAGTGGCAAACAAAGACACAGTACCACGAGCAGAGAAAAAAGAACCCCAGGAGACTGGAAATGCTTTGTTTGACAAATGCCTCGTTACAGCAAGGAGCAGCACGTTAATTCTGCGTGGAAGGGTTTGCATAACTGCAGGAGGGGGTTTTTTTAAACCTCATTCTTCAGAGCTGAAAAACATCTTTTTTTAGACTCTCTGTTTATTACCTTGATAAACAGCAAAATGCTGCCACAGCAATTACCTTGATGATAAAGGGTCTGTAGACAGATACTTCCTGCGTTCATTTCCTACCCAGATAAGCTGCCAAAATCAGGGACTACCAATACAGGAAATGCTTTCAATAGGAACTTCCTATCTGTTAATATCTAATTCACTGAAAAGCTCTAAGTCCTTCTTGTTTCATATAAAGGTAATGCTCTACCTGATACTATTTGAGCACTCAAGTCCTGGTACAATGCAGCTGCTGCTGTAATAAATTTCAAACCAATGCTGTTATCCTGGACTATGAAATATCAGCGTTTTTCTCTGCAGTGGTAGGAGAAGTGCCCCTGCGTTTTGTAATACTGGGAATCAGGATGCTTCAAAATCCACAGTCATTCTGTCAGATGAAAAACAAGCATCCTCCCTCAAACTCCTTGTTGCCTGAATCCTTTCATCATTTCTCTACACCTCCAAGTAAAATACACAATTCAGTAGCACTTGGGGTGGACTTCTCCAACAAATAGTTCAGAGCATGTTCTGGAGATCTTGGAGGTTCATGGCCATTTTTTTGCAATCCACAGGGCTCTACATATTCAGTCAAAATGACTGAAACAAATTTTGCGTCACTGTGCTGGGAAATAAAACCATGACTAACCTGTGTGTTTGAACCTCTGCTATGGAAAAGAGAAACTCAGAGCAGAGGGAGAGGAAATAAAGACAGAAAACCTCCATTGCTAATCATAACTTCAGGGTAATTTGTTTCAGGCACATGAACAGGATGAATGAGGATTTATGAAACTTGGAGTGAAATTGGCCAAAATGAAGTCAACAGTATGGCTTGACTGGGGCCAGGCTTTCACCCAAGTTATTCAGGAGTTAAGCCCAAAATTTCTGTGTTTTGTCAGTGATTCCACTGGAGCCATTCCAGGTTTCTGCCATTGTGACTGAGATGGGTATTTTGGCCTTTCACTGCAGAATTGAAAAGTCCTTTGCTGTTGTAGCTTCATCGCTATCCCACCTTTTCATCTGGGATGAGTAGTCCCACGTTAGGTTACCTCCTCACATTGCTAAATTCATGTTGTGCTCTGCATCTGGCATCTGAGAATGTTGTTGGTTTTACTGAGGCATGGAATCTGAGGCTGGATTCACAGGCCCATCCAGACACCATGGTGAACACATTTTTTGGAGATTTCTTGGCTATGGGACAAGAGGGATGCTCCTGTGGGCACCTGACCCCAAACCCCAGATATTACAGCAAGTTCTGCAAGCTGGAGGTTGATTTTGACAAGTGTCTTTCCCAAAGCAATGGATGAAGAAGCTTTAGGAATTTGCCCCTTGGTTTTGGGCTCACAGGGGTGCTGGGGAAATGCACACTTTGTCCTGAAAGCAATGTTCCTCAGATGTGGTTTAGTCAGTTCTTATCTGCTCACATAAATTTTTATTATTGTTAATCTTTGGCGTACTCACAGCAGCTTTCCTCATGCGTCAGGTATTCCCTTGGAAGTGCTCAAAACTGTTGCTTTTTACTAATCAGATCAATTCACTAAAGCGGTGGCCAGAGACATTTTTCACATAATTTCCATGCAGGCATTACCTGCTAAAAAATTTCCCCGCGATTTGTCATCGAGGCATCGTTACCTCTGCTGTTTTCATGGAATTCAGAATCCGATTGTTTAGTCTACGTAAAGGGGGGAAAACGAGGGGGATCCTGTGCCTTTAATGTTGTTTATAACGGTTGGACAGAGCTTGTCAGGTGAAGGTTAATTGCTCTCCAGTTAAAGCAGTTCTCTGCACAGATGGGTTATCAGGGCTGAACACTCGTTACAAGATTAATCTCGTTTCCGACAAGACTTCCCTTTCCTCCAACTGATTTTTGCTCAGCCATTGGACCTGTCACCAGCCGTTAAGAGAAGGGTGGGTTACCTCTGGGATATTAATGCCTGTGAGCAGCGAAACAATGCAGAGTGTGTGTCATATCGGCGGGGAACATCTTTAGGAGACAGCACATTTCAGTGCTCTTCTGAAGGTCGAGATTCATAAACAACAGAAACAATCAGGAGTGTTTGTGTTAACCCTCCTCGTGGACACAAACTCGTAGGCTCCTTTTTTGCGTCCCTCCTCATCCGTTTGGAGCTGGTTTTTTTGGTCCAAAGGTGTATTTTTGGTGAAAATTTTAGCCAACAAAGCTGGTGAGATGTGGAACCCAAGATGCTTCTGTCCAGTCGATTGATGGACGAGGCCTTCAGTTTACGTTTAAAGGAGAGGCAATAAATCATGGCGACCACTCAAAGAAATTCAGACTTTGGGAGTTCTGTCTTGGGCTCTAAGCAAACCTGCTGAATTTTCCTCTTTTTCCAAGCTGGAGTCATTCAGAGATGGATCCACTGGGCTACAGAGGTATGGGATGGATGTAAAGTGTGAGGAGAACCAGGCACATCATGTTCCTAGCACAACATTGCCTTTCCAGCCAAGGCTGCAGCAGCTCTGCCAGTCCAGGCTCATCCTGAGCGTTTCGATGGGCTGAGTTCAAGGAGGCTGCGGCACGAAGGCAAAAGTCTCGCAGGAGATTTTGGGTTTATTTCAGGAGTTCTGATACAACCAAAATAACACAACTTGGCAGAAGGCTCTGGCTGCCAGGTTTCTGCCACGCAGCTTCAGTCAGTAAATTCCAAAACACCAAACAAATATTCAAGGCAACAAACAGGGTAGCTCTGATGTTTCCTTCAAGTTTCCTGTCTTGGCTTGGGATCAGCTCCATCCTGTCGATGGTGCTGAGCCTCTTCATTGACTTCTGTGAATTTTGAGTCAGGCTGCATTGTCCCAGCCAAGAAATCCAGCTCTGTGGAGTCATGGGCTGCACGGCACTCACTGGATGATTTATTTTTAATTTGTTCTATAAATATGCAACAATACTAATAAATTACATGAAAAACAAGTTTTGTTTAGAAAAAAAAATCTATCTACAAGTTTCTGAAAATTTCTTAATTTTCTTTTTTTAAATTTTCTTTTAATCACTGAGTAGTTTAATAACCTTACTGCTGAATTCCTAAGGTTTCTCATACTAGTGAGATTAAAAATGCATTTTCCTTTGATTTAGAATCCACAGGGTTTAAGGAAATTTAGTTGCTCCAGTTATAAAGCTGAAATGAAAGGTAGACAGGAATGTAACCTCTGGATGTCATCCTCTTCAGCACTGTGCATTCAGAGCCAAAGCAATTCAAGAGAGTGAATTCCATTACTGGTTCTAATAAGATAGGAAAAGTGCATAGTAAATCTTTACAATGCCAGCTAAATCACTGGTGTTTTAGGCTGAAGGAGGCAAGTTTAGTAAAAAGCTTTTTAAATAGGCCAGGTTGAATTATTTTTAAAAGAAGAAACTCCCTAAGAGGTTGTTAAATCTCTGCTCAGAGCCCTGAATGAGGATCTTGTTTTTCAAGATGCTGATCGAGTTGAGAGTTCCTGCTGTCTGTGCTCAGTGGGAATTCAGATGGTTTTTGAAGAGAGTTTTATGAACAATTATGAATTGTTATGCCACTTACCTGACGTGAGAAAACCCTTCCCCCTCAATACCACCTTTCTAGAAAAAGGACATTGAATGTGGTCAGATCTTTTATTATTTTATTTTATTTTATTTTATTTTATTTTATTTTATTTTATTTTATTTTATTTTATTTTTCTCAAGGAAAGGTCTTTGTTTAGCAAAATAATGGAATCTTTGAATTGAGGGCAGCGAGAAGCTGTGGCTGCCCCTGGATCCCTGGCAGTGCCCAAGGCCAGGTTGGACACTGGGGCTTGGAGCAGCCTGGGACAGTGGAAGGTGTCCCTGCCAGGGCAGGGGTGGCACTGGATGGGCTTTAATCTTTCCAACCCAAACTATTCCGTGATTCCGTGATGGTTTGGTTTTCTCACTTAGAACAGGAAGCTTAAGATCCAGACATTCAAAATGAACTACAAATTCCAAAGCTGTTTGTTGGGCAAGAGGGTTGAAGATTTGAGAACTGCAACATCTAAAAAAAAAAAACAAAACAAAATTCATTTTAATAGACATTGGAAATGCTTTGAGCTGAAGCACAATCCTTGAAATGCACATGTAAATTACTGACTTTAAACCCATCCTGTGTGAATTTTTTCTCTGCAACGGTGCCCAGATCCTTTTCAATCAGCATGAATGTGAAATCTTCTAGAATCACCGAATCCTTGAGGTTAGACAAAACAACCAAAACAACCAAGTCCCAGCTGTGCCCCGTGCCCACCTTGTCCCCAGCCCAGAGCACTGAGTGCCACCTCCAGGTGCCACCTGCACGGATGGGCACTGCAGAGCTCCCTGGGCAGCCCCTGCCAAGGCCTGAGCCCCCTTTCCATGGGGAAATTCCTGCTGCTGTCCAAGCTGAGCCTCCCCTGGCCCAGGCTGAGGCCGTTCCCTCTGCTCCTGTCCCTGTTCCCTGGGAGCACAGCCCGACCCCCCCGGCTGTCCCCTCCTGTCAGGGACTTGTGCAGAGCCACAAGGTCTCCCTCATTCGTTGTCTTCAAATTTACTTCTCTTTCTCCACACCTTGATCACATCCTTAATGTAACCTTTTAGGACCCAGACCAGACCAAATTCCATTTCAAGTATGTTTGTCTTCCGAGCTTGGATCTTCACAAAACTGTTTTCCTCTTTTGTAAGATTTTTATTCGGCCTCTGTCCATCTCATCTGCTTCTTAGAGGACGCAATTCTCACCAGCTCTCACCATTTTTATTGGGAATCTTGTGATATTTAGCAACTGAGGGTCAGTTTCTTGAATTGTGTGAACATTCGAAATCTTCAGTGTTCACTGACAAAAGGCTCTAGTTATAAAAATTTTGTCTTAAAAGCCAAGATACAAACCCAAAACATATTGGGTTTAAGTACTTTTTTTCCCAAGGCCTGATCCAAAACTTTCTGGTCATGTTTCTGGTTTCTAAGTTGGGATTCAGATGTTTTCTTGTCATCAGGTTAAATCTTATTCTTGAAGGTGTCAAGAAATAAAGCTGGCACTTCAGCCTCTTGGAGAAATATATTTGCTGTGTAGTAACTGCCAAAAGCTTCAGCACATATTTAAAAAAAAGTCGAAAGCATTCAAATTTTGCAGCACGAAATTGTGATTATATAATCACAAGTAAATAAAATGCATTTCTATTTTTATATTAATAGAAAATTTCCCCCCAAATATTGCAATTTAGGGGAGTTGATGGCTTTGATGACACTGGAGAGGATCAGTTGAAGGTGCTCTAGGTTTCTTGAGAAGGTTCTGTATAAAGTGGAGTGTTTGTGAGCCCCAAGGCTTTTCTTTCCTTTTTTTCCCCTCCTAATTCTCTGTTTCTTTCCTTAGTGAAGGGAAGAGAAATTCAGAAGGTTGAATAAGAAGCTGAGTTAAAATGTTGCAAAAAAACATTTTATATGAAAGTCTCAAGGTTGAGGTAGAAAGCAGTGGGTTGTGATGTTGAAATTAAGGTGAAAAGATGTTAAAATGTTAAGAAATATGTTAAATTTCCTGTCAGTAAAAATATTCAGAATTCAAAATGACGTGACCTTAAAAATAATGGAATTTCAGGGAAATACATATATATATATATAGCTTGTCTTATCTGCCTTCTAATTCACAAGTACATTGCTCAAAATGAAAACCAACAGTCTTTTTAGCTGACTCTAGAATTTAGGTTCAGAGGAACCTAAGGTTCAGTAAGATCATGAAAGTTGGCAACCACCATCATTACAAAGGAAGCTTGATAAATTCTCAGAATTAACTATTTTAATTCCTAGTTAAATAGGAATGGGATAATGCTGAAAATGAAATTTCTAAGCTTGATAAAGACACTAAAACTATAATCTCAGAAGGAGGAGCTTGATTTAAAATTTGATTTAAAATAATTTCCCCACTATTCCATGAACAACTGAAGCAATAATTATCGGTGCCAGTCAGTGCTGCTGAAGAAACCAAACCAAAGCGAAAGGTGGGAAAACAAAATCTGTTGAGAAAGTTCTTTGTGTCATGAAGGGTCCTAAGGAGGACAAAGTTTTCAATTTTTTCGAAGCTGTCAACTTCATATTGGAGAGACAGTATCAGAAAAGAAAAACAAAGTCATTAGACTGTGGATTTTCATGGCACTGAGTATAAACTGTAATCTCCAGTTCCAGACACCATTTACAAATCACCAGGCTTGTTGAAATGAATGAGAAGGTGCCCAAGCAAAGGAGAACAGAGGCCCAAACTTCCCAAAAAAAGTCTGAGTTTGCAAACAGAGAAGTGCTATGCAAAATATTGCCTCAGTCACCCCTGAATTTCTCCGATTCCCTGGGTGACTGTTGGATTCCACAATTCCACACCTTCCCAGTGCTCCAGCCACCAGAAGAGCCCTCTGCTACCACAGACTTCAGCCTGGTTTTAGTCATTAATGGGCTTTCTTCACCAGATTTCTCTCATTTTGCTCTTCTTCATCTCTTCCTCTCTTTTCTTTCACACTCAGATTTCAATCTCTTTGCTTTATTTAATCCTCAGTTGCTCCCAATTTCTAAACACACATTTCTGGAGGGCAGAGCTGGTTTTACACTTTGTATCTCTGAGATAGGGACTTTCCACAAAGGCTGGAGGGACAGGACACAGGGAATGGCTCCCAGTGCCAGAGGGCAGGGCTGGATGGGAGATTGGGAATCAGGAATTGTTCCCTGTGAGGGTGTTGAGGCCCTGGCACAGGGTGCCCAGAGCAGCTGTGGCTGCCCCTGGATCCCTGGCAGTGCCCAAGGCCAGGTTGGACACTGGGGCTTGGAGCAGCCTGGGACAGTGGGAGGTGTCCCTGCCATGGCAGGGGTGGGATGGGATGATCTTTAAGGTCTCTTCCAACCCATTCCATAATTCTGTCATCTTCACACAACCATCTCACACCCCTTTCCAGCAGAAACACAGTTCACCCAACTCCTCAAATTCAGGTCTTGTTGAAACGTTTCTAACAGTAGTTTGCTCGTGTGGGAAAATCTTTCCCTCTGAATAATGAAAATAAGGGGGGAAACAATCCCAAATGTATCATCAGCAGCCTCTTGTTTGCTCCTGTCATTGCTGGACGGGATATTTTGGCTTTTTTTTAATTCCATGTGATCAGTGCTGACTCTGGCAGAGGATTGGGAGAGAGAATTTTCAGTCACATCCACAGATCCTCACTGTGATATGAAATAAAATCACTCTGCATTTTCAGAAACAGCTGGTTTATTTTCATGTTCCCAGCTGAGACACTTTCATTGTGATTTTCAGAGCTTTTCTATTTCCCACTGAATTTTCATTAATAGCCTTTAAGAGCTTTTCATCTGACTTGAAATGGGACATTATTCTGCTCAGCTGCTAAAATTGCATGGGCTGCCACCAAGCTCCATTAATGCAGAAGTTGTTCTAGTGCTTTGAGAAATATCTATTAATTAGAGGCTCTTTGCTCTTATTTGCAAATAGTTCTATTTATGGCAATACAAATGCTCATGTAAAAGATAAATTTGAAATGCAGATTTTTTTTTTAGCTACCAAGTTTTAAAATGAGCAGTGTGGTTTTCGTTGCAAGGACTGATGATTTCACTGACACTTCAAAAATTCTGTAAAACTTAGGAAAATATCCTGAGAGATGTTCTTAGAAATACAGGATCAGGAGCTGTGGACTTAGGAATAAAAAAGAATTTTTCAAATAACTTATTTAAAAATATTCTTTGTACATGTCACCAATATAGTATTTAATGTACTCAGCATACAAAACCTATTTGTAGAAAAAGTAGAATATAAGAAGATGTGGCAGGAATTTTAAATGTTTCTAGCAAATGTTTTCTCCACACTTTTGTCTGAAGCCTGAAGCTTCAGAGGGCCATAAACAGCTTTAAAACATGCCTGGTCAGTGATGAAATACTCAACATGAGGAAGCAAAAACTTTTACTGAAGCTTTAGATCTGTTTTCCATATTCTTACAAAAGAGTTGGTTTCTAAAGATCTGTTTTAGGTTTCAGTCTCACTGGAAGTATCTTATCAGAAAGCTTTTATATACTTAAAAGATATTCTGAAGAGTCAGAGTTCTCCTGATAAAACCAGTTGAGTGTTTCTGTTAACTCTGATGGAGCAAAATGAATTTGCTAATTGTTTTGGTAAAACTGGTGTGTGAAATCCTCAACAAACTGTGTTTGGCTGGCTGGAAATTTACAGTCTTGAGAAACTGATGCTTTGAACAGATGCCCAGTTCAGACATGGACACCAACAAGAAAGATGGAGAGGGACTCTACTAAGGCCTGGAGTGACAGGACAGAGGGAATGGCTTCAAACTGACAGAAAGGGGGGGTTAGATGGGATATTGGGAATCAGGAATTGTTCCCTGGCAGGGTGTTGAGGCCCTGGCACAGGGTGCCCAGAGCAGCTGTGGCTGCCTCTGGATCCCTGGCAGTGCCCAAGGCCAGGTTGGACACTGGGGCTTGGAGCAGCCTGGGGCAGTGGAAGGTGTCCCTGCCCATGGTGGGGGGTGGGAATCAGTTGATCTTTGGGGTCCTTTTCAACCCAAATCAGTCTTGGATTCTCTGATAGCTGAGACTGGACACCTCCACGTATATCAGAATTAATTCTTTGCCTTGCCAATGTATCAATCACCCACCAGCTACAAAAGCTTTATTACCTGCATGTGTTTCAGACGAGCTGAATGACGTGTTAATAAAAGAGTAAGACTTTTCTTGGTCAAAGTCCAATCTTCAGGCTGCCGAGCTCTCAGAGGGAAAAAAAAAAAAACCCTGAAAAGCCCACCTTCCTGCTGTCATGTCAAGAGAGGACAGTTTGCCCAGAGAAGCTGTGGATTCCCCATCCCTGGAAATGTCCAAGGCAAGGCTGGACAGGGCTTGGAGGAATCTGGGAGAGTGGAAGGTGTTCCTGCCCACAGCAGGGGGTTGGAATTAGATGATCTTTAAGATCCCTTCCAACCTGAAACTTTGCTTTTCCTTCCTCTTTCATCAGGCTTTTCTCTTTACCTTCATTCCACATCTTGCCTGTCATGTCTAGTGCTGTTTCATTATTTATTATTTTCTGGTCATTCAAATTGAAAAAATAACCTCTGACACAGTTGTGACAGTCAGTGCTCACACTTTGCATTCAACATGTGCTTTGTATTTGTTTCCCTCAACTCCTGTCTCTTCCGTGTTAGCTGTAAACATTTTCTGACAAGGTGTGTCTAATCCTTTGCCTTAGTTCTGTGCCCAAGACAGCAGACCCCATTTATTTATTGCATAAAATTTGTCAGTAAGTACTTTTGAGGCACTGGAAAGGTCCTTTTTGCTGCAGAATTACAGCAGTTTAAGTAGAAGTGCACAGTAGGAAGTCAGCACGTTGTGACATGAGCGTTGCCCCACATCTCCCTCTCTGCAGAGTGCACCTTTCATGGTCATGCCAGGTCTCTCTGACAAATGGTTGTGTGTGGGTTTTCATTGCACTGACTGCAACATCTATGGGTTTGCATCTTTTCTCAGCAGAAAAAAAAAAAAAAAAAAGAACCAAGTTTTTCTCTTTTATTACAGAAGCTGTGTCTCCCTACCCAAATATTTCAAAGCTGGTCAGATTCTTGATTTCATGGATTCATAGAATATTTTGGGGTGGAAGGAACCTTGAAGATCACCCAGTTCCAAAACCCTGCCTTGGGCAGGGACACCTTCCGCTGTCCCAGGCTGCTCCAAGCCCCAATGTCCAACCCGGCCCTGGACACTTCCAGCTTCTCTGGGCACCCTGTGCCAGGGCCTGCCCACCCTCTCAGGGAACAATTCATTCCCAGTCTAACCTAACTTTTCCCTCTTTTCAGTTTGAAGCCATCCCCCTTGTCCTATCACTACATATTTTCATCTTCCAGCTCTCCTGGAGCTCTTTTAGGCACTGGAAGGGGCTCTGAGGTCTCCCTGGAGTCTTCTCTTCTCCAGCTGAACACCCTCATCTCTCCCAGCCTGGCTCCAGAGCCTGGCAAGCCCTGGGATCAACTTCAAGACTTTCTCTGGGCTCTCTCCAGCAGCTCCACATCCTCCCTATGCTGGGCCCAGGGCTGGGGCAGCTCTGCAGGTGGGCTCTCACCTGACCAGGGCACAGGGACAGAATTCCCCCCTTCCCAGCCCAGGCTGGGGCATCAGCCCAGGCCACAGTTTGGGGAAGAGCATTCCAATTGTGTTGATTCTATACTGTGTTTTTTTCTTACTTTAATTATCCTCATGGACAGAAAGGCTGAAACTATTTGTTCCTTCCTTCCTTTTATTCCTTCGAATACAGAAACGGGATTTTAAAAGGTCATGGTAACATTTATCATTTTCTTTTATCGCACGTGTCTCAATGAGTGGTTTTCATTCCTGTGGGAGCTCGGTGCATAGCTTTTCTTGGCCTACTGAAGAGCAGGAGCATTGGACATTGCTCAGGTCAGCCATGAACTAAATGAGCAAGCTCATCTGGTTTTCCCTTCTTACCCAATGACATCTATCATTTCGCTTTATTTAGTCCACACTTTAATTTTATTAGATTAGAAATGGTGTCTGCTTGCATTCCTTACTGATTCAGCTTGCCATGCTGACCAAGTATGGCTTGAGGAGTCTATAAAAAGGTACTAGTTTCTGGCTCTCAGACGTGTAAAGGTGTTCCTGGAAGCTCCAGACCCAGAGCGCAAATCAGTTAAGCCTCCTCGACGATTCTCGACGATTTTGAAACCTCAAATCCTTTGAAATAGTTGGCAACCTGCCTGTTGCATATTTACAGTTACACAACTCACAACTCTTCCCCTCTGTGACTTCTAAAAGTTCCTCCTTCCTTTTTCTCCTCCAGGTCCCTTGGCAGCATCGCAACAGCCCCTCTGCCTCCCTCCCGCTCTTCCCTGCCTTCCCCCCAGCCCTCCTCCCCTTTATCTCTCTCTCTCTCCTTAGTATGGCACATTGTTCTGGGGAAATGGGTTGTTTGGAGTTCACACTTTGTTTTCCTGCTGTTTTTCTGGGAAGCTGGACATGGCACGAAAGATATGGGAACAGCTTGTAGGAAATGGGTTTGTTTGGGGAAACAATAAAAGAGAAACAGCCTGCATACATCTCTACCTCTTCTGGATGTTGGAAGGCCTGGGTTACAGTATGTAAAGTCATTTTTGGGGTCGCTTTTCAACAGAATACGAAGAAAAGCAAATAAAAATATTTTCTTTTAGCGTATCTTAAGCTTTGCATCCACCCAGCTTCATTTCCTGTAGCAATGTGTATTGAACACTCACTAGTGAGGTGTGGGGAAAACCATCTTAAAGGCTTCTATTGCTGTGGTAAATCCAGATCTCACAGCTCTGGACTGGAGATTCTCTTAATTTGCATTGATGTTCTCAGTTCACTTTTCATCAATGGCAGCAGCGGATCTTTTTTGTCTTTCTGGAGCTGATGTTGGTGCTGTTGCAAAAACCAGTCAATGTCAGAGCTGCAGGGCCTGGTTTTTGACTGATAACTTTGGTAATCACAAGCTTGGAAGAAATATTGCCACAGTGAAAAGCTGCAGGATTTTTTCTTGCCACCACATCAAAGATATTGCCACGTGCATTTTCCTTTTCTTCTTCACATGTAAAATTAAAAATGGGCCACAACCTGTTTCTGTTGCATATGAGATTCAGCAGAGAGCCACAATCATAAAACGGTTTGAGTTGGAAGATAACAGTTAAATTTGTGAGGCAGATCTCTAAATAAAGGAAAAATAATGAACCAGTTGAAAATTTTCTGAAGTAATTGCTTATATTTTGTGATTTCGAAGATTTTATTTAGAAAGACATTGCTTAAATAAAGGAGTAAGAACTTAGTTTAAAAGCAAAAGCACAGGTGTAAATGGGGTTAGATTTTTTTTTTATATTGTCACAAAGCAAATTGTTTTGTGTGTATGTGAGAGTTTCTTTTTGGGATGGTTCTATTTTGATTTATTTGGGACAAACAAAGAATGTCCACTTTGTTTGCCATAGGTATGAAACAACATTTTCTTCTGATCCATTGGTTTGGCTACTTCTCAAAATGAAATACATCAGAAACAATACCAGTCTCTTGGACTGATTGTAGTTAATATTTGACAACATCCTTTTTTTACACTAGTTCAGCAGAGCAGGTTAAATATCCTTAAAGAAAAGCAGGCACTTAACTTTATTGCTGTTTCACTAAACTCTCTCCTGTGTGAGTCTTTGCACACAAAGAAATTACTTAATGCTGTGACATTCAACCCCATCTTAATTTCATTAGTCATGTTTTTTAGATGACTAAAATAACGTGCGCAGGAGTATGAATCAAGATATTCATTATAAACAATTATAGGAAAGTATGCTGGGCTATACACTGCAAAGGTTATCGTGACAGGAAGTCATATTTTACATACACAGTGGGCATATTTGGGAAGCTCATTCTGAGTTTAGAAGGATTACCCATCTGAGCAATATTCCATATGCTCCTGAAATGGGGAATACCATGAGCGGCATGCAATACTACATATGTATATATCCAGTGTATACATGGGAGCTCCAGAATGAAAAGTGTCTGAGGAAAAGGAAGGGAGAATAACGTAAACAAAAGATTTTCTGCTCCAATGCTGGGCAAAAACAGAGAGCACTGTTAACAGGGTAAATTTTTAAAAAGCAACATAGCTTTGTGGTTAAAGTCCAGTTATCTAATGTGGAGAAGTCAGTAAAATATATAGAATTATAGAATTATAGAATCAGGGTGTGGTTTGTGTTGGAAGGGATCTATAAAATCATCTTTTTTCCCAACCCCTGCTGTGGCAGGGACACCTTCCACTGTCCCAGGCTGCTCCAAGCCCCAATGTCCAACCTGGCCTTGGGCACTGCCAGGGATCCAGGGGCAGCCACAGCTGCCCTGGGCACCCTGTGCCAGGGCCTCAGCACCCTCACAGGGAAGAATTACATAGAGACAAAATACACTTGGAATTGAATAAAAACCATCCATACAAATAAAGATGACTTGAGCAGTGTTTGTAGAATCTTTCAAGCGAGGAGATTCACGAGAGTTGAACGTTGTCAGTGCTCTCTAAATAGCGAGGTGAGAGTTTTAAATACATAGGAAGGTGAACACAGGGCACCATCTGAGACTGGCCAGCGTGCTGCTGCTTGGTCACGCACCCAGCGAGACACCCTTTTGTTTTCCTGTGATTCCCTTGGTTCAGGGGATGTTTGGAGCTGAGGCTGCCCTGTGAGTGCAGTGTTTCCAGCAGGAAGGTGAGTGACCCCCTCGTGACACAGCCACGCTCACCCTCGCGTGTGCACGTGCACAAACACCACGCACAGACCCTGCAGGGAAGTGATGGGTCACCGAGGAGCTCAGCTCGTGGCCTCCATCCAAGTGTTATTTCCCTAATGCTCTCAAGGCATTCCTGCAAAACGAAGCCTCGCTGGAAAGGAAACTCGTTTGGATGCATTTTTTTTTCAGGTTTCCTCAATGCGGTGGCTCTCTTCATTCCTTCCCATACATTTCTAATCACTTTGCTGATGAGCTTGTCCTTGGTACATGCTGTGCTTTAGGGAAAGGTATTTTAACGCCTGAGTTATTTTTACTTTAAAGTTTGCTTGGAGATTGAGGGTAGGATTCTCTAAAAATGTGTATGTGTACATATACTTAAGAGTGTGTGTGTGTGTGTGTGTGTGTGTGTGTGTGTGTGTGTGTGTGTATAAACATATATAAAACAGGAGTATGTAATTATATATAAAATATATCTATGGTGGGTCAACCCACCACAGAGAACAAATACTAAATGCAGCAAAACAAATACTAAATGCAGCAGAACAAATTACAAATGTAATGTATAATCTTGTAGTTTTCCTTGGATGGTAGGGAATAGAGTTGCAAATGTTACCGTAACACTGGACAGATCTTCTGAATAAGGCTAAAAAAACTGATGTTAAAAATTTTCTCATTAGAGTTTCCAAACTTTAGTGAGGGTAGCTACTGTGTACAAGGAAAAGCTTTAATTCTGAGCAGAGAATAACTCTGATTAGCACGCAGTAATTCTTGAAGAAACCCCAGCTGAACTGCTGGGTCTGGCCAAGATGCAAAGGATTTTAAGATAAATAAAAAAAATGGGTAAGACTGATGGTGTGGAATGGGATCAGTGCCTTGTTTGGGCACTGTTTTGATCTCAAGACTGTCCCAGGGTTCTTTCCCAATATCATTTTGATCTTTTAGCTCTTAGCAGGTGTGTGCAACCTCAGTTCCCTTCCTATGAGGCTCTGGGCCAATTTACAAACCTGAAACCTGCTTTGCAAAACAAATTTATGCTGAAAAGGTTGCTGAAAAAACACTCAAGATGTTTGTATTTTTCAACAAAGTAGAAGATTGGCTCCTCCTTCAGATTGGTACAGTCCTGTACTAGAAAAGCAAAATAGCACCAACAGGCTAGCTCTGGGCTGAGATAGAAATTAAAGAGTTCTCATCCAAGTTCTCCCAGTTTTCTAGGCATTTTGAAGGTCTAGAAGTTACCAGCCAAGCATGAAAGAGCAAAAAACTTCAAGTTTTCAAAGTTTATAATTGACAATACTCTCTCTAGATGAAAAGGAAGAAAAGTCTATTGTATTGACTTAAAAAAAAAAGTCATTCAAACGTCACTGCTCGAGCTCTTTCCATGGATGGAAGTGCTAAAATAAGCATACAAAGCTCCAGTTTCTTTAAAAATGCAATATATTGTATGCAATATACAATCTGCAGGATATATTTGTATTGTTTCCAGCCCTGGTGATTTAAGATTGACATAACCATTCAGGAATCCGTATTCTGATCATTGTGCTGCTCCAACCCTGCACCGTCTTCGTTCACCTCATAGTGCAGCTGATAAAACCTAGTGTTGCCTCTGTATTTTAAGTAATTTTCCAGCACTTTGCTGGTGCAGGAGGAGATTCTTGCGGTTCACTTTCACTCAGGAGCCTGGTGGTGCTTCCAAGCAGCTTGAAGCCCACTCAGGTGTTGAGAAGGTTGAAATAGGTGCAGGGTGGAAGTCTTCATCTCCGTGACATGTACAAAAAGAGTTTCCTACTTCCATTTATTAAATCTTGGCTTGGTGTTAAATTACCCATTTGCACTTTGCTGACAGATAAAAACTGCAGGTGAAACGACTGTGAAACGGCAACTCTTCTAATTATGTGTTGTTGCTTGCTCTGGAAGTTTCTCTACTCTGCGTGATAATTTTAATGTGTGAAATGCAGGGTAGTCCCAAATACAGCGCACAGGGAGATATGTTTTCTAAGACCAATTTTTGGCAATTCTGACCAAAGTTTCACCATCTGCAATAACAGAATGGTGATTTTTTATTTTCTGAAGCACTTGCAGACATGGAGTTGAATGGCTCATGCTGCAAACATTACCTTATGCTTTGCTGACATTTCAGGAATGACAGTTTATTAGGAATTGTGATAAGGCAGCAGGGTCTGCATTTGAATTTATAGTATTTCAGAATTTGTTCATTAAGACACAAAATACTAAGCCTTTGGGCTTAGCCGCGAGGCCTCTGTTCACGTTAGCGGTGAAGTCAGAGTTACGCAAAGAAGGCTGCAGGATCAGGCCTCAAACATCTGCTGCCTTTTCCCAGAAATGAATCTAGCCTGCAATTTCATAACATCAGTTTGATGGATGCTTGATTATTCCTTTTTTCAAGTGGGGCTCCAAACATCCTTGTATTTTTCTCAGCGAGAGGTGAGGAGAGGTGATAAGTGGCAGCACCGGGCCTGTGTTTGGATTAACACGGAGTCTCCAAATGCTCCCTGAAAGGAGGTGGAGGATGTTGACTGAGCTGGCAAATAAGATTCTCATGGGTGGAGGTGAGGACAACATCTGTCTTTCCTATCTTGTACTTGCCAAGGCTTTTCGTTGTTCCTGAACTCTCCTCATGAATATAATATGCGGGGGTTTTGTCTCATCTAATGAATCCAGGACTCAGAGATTTAGAAGGAAAACATATTCCAGATGTGTGTTGCAATTCCTGACTCAGGTGACTGCATTTTAAGCAGTAACCTTTTCCAGTATGTTCCCCACACCGTATTGAATATCTTCCTCCTGCAAGTAAGTGGTCGGGCGAGACTTGTACAAGCATCATGATTAATAAGCTACAGCAAGGCTGAAACATCAATCATTTGCCTTTTGTTTCACCCGATTGCTGCTGGATGCAATGAATCCAAGGCTCAAAGGCTTGGCTTTGGAGCAGGGCTGCAAATTTAGGCTCTTCAAGCGGTTCAACCCCAGCTTGTTTCCTCGTACAGTGGTGGCTGTTGCAGACGTGAGCAGAGTCTCAGGCTGGAAGAGTTCCCGCTGCTCAGGGAGGTTCTGGTGTCCAGCCTCCCTGTGCTCTCTGTTCCAGCCTGGAAATGACATTCCTGGCCTGTTTGAAATTAGGTTTTCACTCCAGATGAGCAGCTGCCTAGAGCATCAGAAGATGCAGTCTGATGGGGGATAGGTAGAAGACCAACAAGCAAGAAGAGTGACTTGGTCAAATCTTGTGCACTGTGTGCTCTCCTCCACACCCTCACCTGTTCTTTCTTTCAGTAACAGCCATAATTCAATTTACAAACCTTCAACAACAAATGTTATCAGCTATACGAGGGATACCAAGAGCACTAAAGCATGGAAACGCTTAAGGAGCTAATTGCACAGCCATAATGAGAACAATCTTCCCTCAGAAAATGCAGGTCCTCTCCAAATGTGACTATTTAGTAGAAAGTTGTAACATCTGCAGAACACACGCTGGTGTGTTACAATTAATCCTCATAATAAACAGTTTGGTGAAAGTTTTTGTATAACAGCTTTTGGTCTAATTTAGAACGAAAATAAGTTGCAATATGTCAGAATTCTTTTTAGAACAGAGAGGTTTTTCTGACCAACTGTAGACATCTGAGAAGTGATAAGAAACAGCCCATGTCTCTGAATGGATTGTGGCTGCATGGAGGTCAAAGCTTGTGCTTATCTATGTATTATCATGAAATCAGATTAGAAAAGTAAAATGTGTTTACATCGATGGGGATAAATGTTTTAAAACTGGTGTCAAAAAATAGATTGTATAAATGCAATGCATATGGCAAAGTTAATTAAAAGTTCTTTATTGCAGTCTTGTTGTAAGCCAAGGGTAAGAGGGCCTTTTGGGAGTATGGGAATGCTATCTGAAGAAGCAAAAAATGCATTTTATTTCTGTAGCATCTCAATGTACAATGACGGGTTTTGCTGCGTTTGTGTCCTCTCACTCATCCTCCTCCTTGGGTGCAGTTCTTGGCCCACCCTGTCCAGCCTGGCCTTGGGCACTTCCAGAGATGAGGAATCCACAGTTTATGTGGGCAGCCTGTGCCAGGGCCTTACCATCCTCACAGCCAAGCATTTCTTCCTGAAATATAATATAAACCTGACCTCCTTCAGTTTAAAACCATTGCTCATGGAAGAAAAAACAACAACAACAAACCCCCCCCCCCCCCAAAAAAAAAACCCCACACTCAAAAAAACCCAGTTCACAGTCTAAAACTTTTGTCCATTCTAACCCCCGGGTTAGAGTGGCCTCCAAAGTACTTTAAAATCCTGCTGCTGTGTTTATTCCCCAATATCCCTCACCCCAAGCAAATTCTGCTGCACAACCACACACCTCATTGTCTTCTGTAGCCATTCCTTAAGTTTGACCAAACTTTAGGGAGAAAAAAAAAAAAAAGTTCTTTGTCCTTAGTTCCTGAGATTGCATTTAAAGGAGAGGGCAGCTTGCATGTGCTTCTCATGATGGGAACTACTTCAATCACATTTCCTGTAACTTCATGTTTTTAGGCCAAGTAATCTTGCATTTGATTAAGTAAACACCTTTGTCCTAATGACTTTATGCCTACTTTAAAGGCGTTGCTGCACCTATTGTTCTACAGATTTGTCAGTCTGTTATTCTTTTTCTTTTTTTAAACTTATCAGTGAAGTGTAAGTCAAAACCAAATAGAGAAATCGTTTTGTTCTTTTATCTTTAGTACAGAAAGTCCAAGGGAGAAGCCAGGTTTGGCATAGTACAACCAATTAAAGTATAAAAGGAATATAATGAAAGAACATGGTTTTGTTTGGGTATTGTGGGGTTTTGGGTTTGTTTTGTTTGTTTGTGGGGTTTTTTTTTTGTTTTTGTTTTTTTTTTTTTTTTTTTTTTTTTTTCTGTGATGTCATGAGAGGAAATATGTGGAGAAAGGAAGATGAAATAAAGAAGATTCATGTTCAATATTGACCTCAAATACCAACAACTCTGTTTCACAGACTTGTATGAAAGACCGTTCCCACCTTCTCCTTTAAGCTCCATGTGTTCTTTTCTTCATATCCCTTTACTCCAGACATTAACTTTGAGAAATTAAAGTCTTAATTTCTGAGATGTCATGTGAATATGTTACATCATGTCAAATCTAGGAAGATGACCCATTCACTGCTAAAATTATTGTCAAAAAGGTACAAACCTTTGCAAAACTGAAAGAAGCCTGTAATGCATCTATTTTGTAATATTTATTAATGTTTACATTTCTTTATCCCACTTATGGCTTGATGTTGCCAAACTGCTCCAGAGACAGCATTAATATGGATGAGAAAAAGAAATTAACATGTAAATGAGTAATGAAAAGCATTTACTAGGAACAGAACTGGCATCCACATGTAATAAAACCTTGCCAAACACTCTCAGTATTAATAGCTTTGTTTACATTTATATGTGGCCAGACCATGCAGCTATTTTTTCATGATGGTGAGTTCTGACCATTTTCATATTAGATTTGGTCCAGGAGCTAGCATTTGCAATTATAACACAAAACAGATTTTGAAGTCTCTGTATTTAGGAATCACCCGCACTGCTTTCTGTCAGCTGTTCCAGGACAGCAGTTTGCTGTTGGAGCCTTCCTTGCACAGTTTGGGGACATCGTGTTATGCCCATCATCAGACATTCCTGTATAACTGAGAAATGCTTCCCATTGCTGGGTGCTATTTCCGTGCTTTTCCCCAGGATGAGCTTCAGGGGTGGTTCCGTCAGGCTGGATGAGTTCTGGTTGTTCAGCATCCCTGGGGCTTGCAAGGTCAGAGGATTCAGAAAAGCCTGAGCCAGAAATCCTCTCCTTTTAAGTGGTCTGAGTTGATGCCAGGGCTGGAGCCCCTCTGCCCTGGAGCTGGGCTGGGAGAGCTGGGGGTGCTCACCTGGAGAGGAGAAGCTCCAGGGGGAGCTCAGAGCCCCTGCCAGGGCCTGAAGGGGCTCTGGGAGAGCTGGAGAGGGACTGGGGAGAAGGGATGGAGGGACAGGACACAGGGAATGGCTCCTAGTGCCAGAGGGCAGGGCTGGATGGGAGATTGGGAATCAGGAATTGTTCCCAGTGATGGTGGGCAGGCCCTGGCACAGGGTGCCCAGAGCAGCTGTGGCTGCCCCTGGATCCCTGGCAGTGCCCAAGGCAAGGTTGGACACTGGGGCTTGGAGCAGCCTGGGACAGTGGAAGGTGTCCCTGGGACAGTGGGAGGTGTCCCTGCCATGGCAGGGGGTGGAATGAGGTGATTTTGTCCCCTTCCAACCCAAACCATTCTTACATTCTCTGACTGAAGACACTGAGAGGAAGAGGGGGTTGGAGAGGACATGAGGCTGATCCCAGCATGGGCCACGTTCTTGTGCTGACTCCTCAACATCTTGCAAAGGCTTCGATGGCTGGTGCAGCTTTTGTCACGCAGGGAGGGCTGATCCACGTCCTGCTGTCCTCCCAGACAGGCCAGCCAGGACCAGGGGGGAGAATGTCAGAGGCCCACACTGTTGTGGAGTGCACATTAATGAACCTCCACCAAGGGCCCGACCCACAGCACACAAAGCTGGCAGGAACTCAGTTATTCCTCCAGAGCCTTCCCAGACCTGTCAGCGAGCACTAACTGATAACCAGCAGGATGGAGTACAGATGAGTGCTATTAAACCTCAGCTAAACTCGGGCTGAGCTTGCTTTCTCCATGAATTTTCCCTCTGAAATGTGAAGTTTAAGTCTGTCTCTTGGGCTCATTTATGTTTGTCTTGTTTTGTATCATTAGTTGTAGATATTCACACAGCCCTAAGTAATTGGGTTCGTATTTCCAGCATTTACTATGCTCGTCAGGAAGTTTAAATGTTTGCACTTTCCCTCTTCAGGCAACATATTGGGCACCCATAGTACAAGCAGTGTTTGTTGTCATTAGTAATGCCAATAAATAGAAAACTCTTTTTTTCTTGCTGTTCTTTACATTTATACTTACCCTAAATATCCATAAATTAACTTACATTAGGCAGAGTGATTTTTAATAGGAACCAGAAAAATGTGCTTTGTTTCACTTGTGTGGGGGAGGATGAGAAATAAATCCATTATATAGTGCTTGATGCCTGTTTTGAAAATGTCCTTTAGTAAATGATTTACAAAATTAAATAATGTTTCATTTGCAATCTGTATCAGCTTTCTCCAGTATAATTCACACTTTAGTGTATTTACTGGAGCTAACTCTTCCAAAATTAACATTCTGTTACATGTTTTTTGTCTCACGGATTGAGGTAGAAGAGAGGGAAATGTGCGTTCAGTAGCATCAGGCATGGGATGCATTGTGAACATCTGGCCAGGTTGTGTTTGTGCACATATATATATTTAATTTTGGGGGAGTTATTTCATGAAGAAAATCTTGTGGGCTGCTGAGAAAAAACTCTTTCTTTTCCTTCCAGTGTAACATCTTCTTTCTTTAGTTCTTGTTACATGATCCCTGCTACTTTATTGCCCAAGCACATCAAGTTCCCGGCTGTCTCTGGGAAGAATCCTTGGGGAGCAAGTGGCCATTTCCCCCCACACCTCCTTGGTCTGCGGTTTTCTCAGAAAAAGCTCTTCAGAAAGGCTTCAGACCACCAACAGCAAAGGTTCCTGGCATGAGAGGCATGACAAAAAGGAGAGGTGTTATTCTGGCATCCTTCTTGTCTCCCAGAACCAAAAAGGCAGCTGGTTGCAGGTTGGTGGGAGTGTGCAGAACACAGAAGAAAGGGTGGTAACTGAGAATTCACTGGTGGCAGCCTAGTGGTGATCTTTGCACTCAGATGGCATCTGAAAATCAGCAGTTAAAAGGTGCAGATCACTGCCTGAACTCTGTGTTAGTAATTCAGTCATCAGTCTCAGGGTGCTTGAAGGGCCTGAGATCCCTCTCTCCAAGTCCTGGGATTAAGGGGTGATCTCAGTTTCCACAAGCAGTAAGAAGCTGGAAGTGATGTCCCCACCTTTGCAGCTGCAGAGCAAACTATGAATGTTAGCAGAGTGTATCCCAAGGGCTCACAAACCAGGTGGATAAAAAGAAGGAGGAATGTAGAATCACAGAATATCCAGGGTTGAAAGAAACCCACAAGGATGAACTCCAGCTCTTCTCGCATAGAACATCTGCAAAGGTCACACCATGGGTCTTAAAATGAGCAAACACTGATTTTTAGGGCAGCATGTGACTGCTGGAGATCGGCAAAGGCCTCTTCCAGCAACCTGGGAGGGTAGGAGCCTGCAGACAACCACCCACCCTTCCAGGGCCGGGGAACTCCCATCCATTTTCTCTCTCCCTTCTCCTCTGCTGACAGGACCACGCATTTCTGGCCGTCAGCAGCAGATCTGGCAGGAGCACAGCCCACCCATGCTGCCTGACGGAGCTCCCTGCCCCGAGCCTGGCTCAGGATCCCCTCCACTCGCTGATCCTTGGCCCCCACACTCGCAGCCGTGGCCAGCTGGCCCAGCCTCCCCCTCAGCTGCTGTCAGCCCCTGGGCTCACACGGAGCCTCCTCGCCGGCCCAGGGCTGGGGATTGTCCCCACAATGGCAGGGAGGAGGTGCTGGGCTGCACCCCCTGCTCCATTCCGTGCCACAGGGCCAGGATGGAGTCACACAGTGGGCTGCTGTCCTTTCACAGAGTCACTGAGGTTGGAAAAGCCCTCCTGGGCAACGAGCCCAAGCTGTGCCCGATGCCCACCTTGTCACTCCTTGGTCACCTCCAGGGATGAGCACTCCAACACCTCCCTGGGCAGCTGTGGGAGATCAAGGCACAGAAAATTTTCAAATCCTTTTGCATGCAGGCCCAAATACAGCAGAGAATACAGGGTTCAACCTGAGGCCTTGGAAAAGGCTTCCAAATTTAGAGACCACAAGCAAGAATGTGGATTTGTACTTCAAGCAAAAACATATTAAGCTAGGTAGTGGAAAGTTTTAAAGCTTTTAAGTTAAGATACAGAAGTAGTCATAAAGGTAATAAGAAGTTTTAAGGTGTAGTTCTGTAGGATTGTGTGTCACTGTACGATGGGATAAAATTGTCCCCATTGCAGCAGGATGTGTGATACAGTTTAATTAGCCATTGGTGTGAAAATAAAACAATCTGTGTGGCAGTAGATTATTGGCTAATAAGCCTTTAAAACCTCTTGTAACCTGTGGTCTTGTGACCACTGACAACCACTGACCACTGATGACCACTGACCACGAACTCCTGGCGTACGCGATGAAGATGTTCTCACCCTTCATGAGATTGAGGCAATAATTCATGGTTTAAGATGCCTCCCAGTAGTCCCAAATCTCTTAATATCCCGACAGGAAGCCCCTTCCAGTGCTTGAATTTGCACCTTTATGCACCTTATCCACCCAAAGTGACCCCTGGAGAAGGTGGATTTTTTTCAGAATTCTGCTTTTGGAGGATGCTCCCTGTGTGTGTGCACTGCTGGAGGACAGCAGGACAGCCTAGACCTGCTCTCATGTCTGGGGAGCCTCATCTCAGGTGGGATGTGTCCCTTCAGGAGTTTCAGCTCTTCCCACACTTCCTGATGGATGTGGTAGCCACAGCACCATCCCAAGCCTGGGCCAGGTGCTGCCTTGCTGACAAGGCTCAATTCCACCTAGCTCAGGGAAGGAATTGGTGCCAGCAGAAATGCTTGGCAGAGGGGACAGAGGGTCACTGTCCCTCCCTCTGATGTCTGTCTGGCCTCCAGACGGACACGATGGCACTGAGGGACCTGATGGGCCCTGCTGCCCTCAATGACCATAACCCCAGTGCTGCCATGAGGAGAGTGGGAAGCCCTTCCCACAGCTCCAGAGTGGGATTTCCACCAGGAAGCGTTGCCGTGAGAAGGAGAGAGGTGGCTGGTGGGCATGGTGTCTCTGGATTGGAGGTTGTGCCCAGATTTCTCGTCTCCTCGTCCAGAAAGGACTTTACCTGGGTCCCTGAGGAAGGAAAGGAAGATCCCAACAGGTCAGCAGGGAGGGCCTGGCTTTCGGTTTCTCCTCTCAGGGGCAGCAATTTTTGCTGCATTCAGGAGATCTCACCCTGTGCAACTCTACTGAGATCCCACAGACCTGGGCTTTGCTGCCCACCCTGCCCTCTCCTCTGTTCCTGAGCATTTGTGTGTTTCTGCATCGGCTCGGCTGCTCTGGGAGGGTCTCCACAGGTCCTCACCTCCACAAAAAACAATGCCGTGCCTAAAACTACTGAGACTGCTCACCTCCCAGTGAGATGATCCCCTTTTTCCCTTGGGGAACGCTGTGATGCGTGCCCTGGGGCGTGGCCGCACTGACCTTTCTCTGGTTTGCAGGAAGCGTTATCGGTGGTGAGCGAAGACCAGTCCCTGTTCGAGTGCGCCTACGGATCTCCCCACCTCGCCAAGACAGAGATGACAGCCTCCTCCTCCAGTGAATATGGGCAGACCTCCAAGATGAGCCCACGTGTCCCCCAGCAGGACTGGTTGTCACAGCCCCCGGCCAGAGTCACCATCAAGATGGAGTGTAACCCCAACCAGGTTAACGGGTCGAGGTAATGAGGCTGGTGGTGGCTCAAGAGCAGGGAATTTTGTGATGGGTGTGGCTCAGTTGTCTAAATCTGTGTATTTAGCACCGTTTTAGGTGCCTCAGTATATCCCACCAGGCTCCAGGTTGCCCTACCTTGACCTGCCAGCTGTGTTCAGGTGTTACAGGGGGTCTAAAATGGTGCTATGGGCACAGATTTCTTGTGAGCTTGGGCAACACCCTTCCTCTGACTGCAGATAATTTTCGGATGTGAATTTGCTTTGCACACCAGGTGAAAGAGCACCTATTAAAGTTAATAAAATGGGGAATTGCTGTAGCCTGGAGGAGCACCATTGATCCATCAAAGAGCGTGGTGTGTATGATCTAACGCTCCATGGAAGTTGTCAAATCCAGTAATTTGGTCATTTGCCTTTGCTCCAAAGATCACCAAACAGGGAAACATTGAAAGTAAAAATCTTCTAATGGCAGAGGGACTGAACTATTGATCTTTCCTTTCCTGTTTGCTGTGAACATAATGCCAAAAAGTGGAGCTGGATTTTAGAATTCATGCTGAAAAAACAGCATAAATATGGAGACAGGCAGGGGAGTAGAAGGGAACCAAAAAAGAAATTACTTGGCTCAACAGGCAGTAGCCACAGAGTGTCTGTGTATTAACTGTTGTCTCAGGACATTTTTTGGGGAATGTCACTATATAAAGGAGACTTGTATCAATTTCGCTGCAAAGGTATTGCAGTGGATTTTTGGATATTGACTGGTGGCTTTCCCAAGCTTAGGAGCACCCTGTGGGACATCTGAAAAAATACAATGAAGATTTTTTTTTTTTTTTTTTTTTTTTAATTTTTGAGGAAACTATCCAAACAAGTGCTTTCCTGTTTAAAATGCCTGACTGTCAAAACAGTTTTCCTTTGGTACTGCAGAAAGGGCAAAGGTCCAGAAGAGTCAGTTGCTGACAATTGTTGGTGATATACCAGTGGAGCCTGTGCTTCACATCTCTCTTTCACAAACACCTGTGTTTGAATCTCATCTCCCAGGATCAGTTATTCAGGAAAACCTCAGCCCTGGGCTCTGTGGTTGCTGTTCACACTTGCTGTTCTGATGTGATGAGCACCACAAGCAGGGCAAAGTGGTCTGCCCGCTTATCACACCTCCTCTGTTCTGTGGTGAGGATGGAAATTGTGCCGAAGTCAAATCAGAATTTCCAGTGAGTAGTCAAAGATTTGAGATACGTAGAAATAAACGGTGAGCTGAAGTTACAAAGAATTAGAGGAAGTCTTCTAGTAAAGCTACTTATTCAGAAATTCAGGTGTTTTTAATCTATTTCAGTGTCTTTTTAAATTTTAATTTTTTTGTGCTAAGCAAATGCACAGGTATAATCACAAACTGTGTATTGATTCAAAATCATTGTTACCTGCTTCCTAAAATTGCCTCTGAAGTATTTGTGCTGGCCTTTCTGTAAGAGAGCTGAACAAAAAATAGGGCATGCTCATACTGTACACAAAAATAATTTTAAAAAATTACTGTCATTAAAAAACACTTTATTTCATCAGAGAAGTTCTATTTTATAGGGCCTATCTCATGCCTGAAGGAATAGATCTTAATACTACATTTTTAACGGAGAACTATCGCTGCCAATCAACAAAAATAAACATGTTGTGGCATTTCTAAATCTCACATACATGTGTGTATGAAATATGCTATTATGCTCTGGGAACTGAAATGTGGTATTCTTGCCAGTTTTAGGGAAAACAAAGTGTATATCAGACTGTGCTATCCTGCCTTTTCTGTAAGCTACTTTGCATTTTTTTTTCTTCAGAAGCCTTCCCCACTCTACTTGTTAGCATCAGCTTATTTCCTTAAATGACATTACTAAATGACAATATTTCCACAATTCTTAAAATTCCTTGCATGTTAAATATTACCACAAGCAGTACCTGGAGTGCTTGGAGCTGCGTTTCATTTTTAGTAAAACTGTACCTGCTTTGTTTAGACCATTTTAAAATCTCAGTTTCAGAGGAGTCTAAAATACAACCTCACATTGCAGAACCATGCAAAAGGATCTTCAGGGCATTCTCTGTAGCTGTCCCCCCACGTGGGCACCTGGATCTGAATAATTCAGGATGCAAAGCAGGGAATGAGATCCCCCAAACTGGTGTCCAGGGAGAAGCTAACACTGCTATTTTTTGCTGTCCAGCTCTACCTTCTCACTGTGTCAGCGCTTCCTGGCCATACAGTCTGTTCTTTGGAGGAGGGTATAAAATTTTAGGAGCATATTGAACCTTTTAAACATCCCCAATTAAGCACCCACTCAAAGAAGGAACGTGCCCCCTCTGCTAGGACTTTCCCCAGATATCCTTTGGCTGTAATTACCTTACATTAAATTTCAAAACATAAGGGTCTCAGAGCTGGAATTCCTGTGAATACCAAAGAAATGCTATTAGAATGAAATTAAAGGGTTATTTTCAGTGTGCTGCACAGGGATTAGCTGCCCACTTTTCTTTAACAACAACAGTAATTTTCAAGTGTAACAGTATTTTTCAAGATAAACCCTGCAGCCCAGCACCACAAAACACAGCCTGAGGGCTTACCTCAAATTAAATAAAGCAAGAAAAGTTTAAATTAAAGCTGTCATTTACCTGGCTGCTGTTGCATATATAATGCAGGTTGTGACAGGCAGTATCAAATTGAGTTTCTTGAAGTACATTAATTCTGTTCCTTCCAGGTACATAAATCTAATGAGACCTTTTGTGTTACCCTACGTTCAATCTTTCACCTGCATGTAACAATCCTGTTTCCTGCTATTTATTGCTCTTGGGTCAAGCCAAAAGATTCTCCCTGTAGTATAAATCTGGAGGCTGCATATGCCACTTTGCCGTTTATTGTTCTTTATGCATTTTATCAAATTAGGCATGAGCAGTTCTACCACAATGACTGCAATTCATGTCATGCATTTAGGGAGAAATTTACTCCGTGGAAATGCTCTCATGAGGCTCTGGGTACTGCTTAAAAAACATTTAAATCTATGGATTTCCCCACTCACCCATGGGGCTCTGCTGTGCCTATGGGTGGGACTACACAAAGGTAGCTCGGAATAATGATATTTACTGTAGGTAATCAATCTTTTTCAGGCAGGCTGAAGTGGAACACAGAGTCTTATTCAGGCCACAGATAAATTTCTCTTGCTCTGAGCAGCGTGGTGATTTCATTGAAGAAGTATTTTGAAAGTTAACTGCAGTGAAAGCACAGCAGAAACTTTCCAACATCAGCTTGGCCGATAGAGAAGTTTTAAAGAAATGCCAGAAATAATTAGTTGTCCTTAGGATTTAATCATGTGCAAAATGTTGATTTAAGTGCTACCAGTTGTTGCTTGAAAACCATTTGAGAATGAAATTATCACTTAATACATCTTTTGTGCTGGCTCTTTTGGGAAATACCATTTTTCTTTGCATGTAACTGCCCAAATTTTCATCAAAGAGCCTCTGTACTCCCTGAGTTCAGAACGTCTGACACACTGGAGGACTTTTCAGAGTCCAGGGTGAACTTGAGTTTCTTTGCTGGTGGTTTTTTTTTCATTTTCCCTTGATGTGAAGTCTCCTAAGGAGTAGATCCTTTGTGCTATGCAAGCCAGCAAATTGGAGTGGGGAGTCTTTGAGGTACCTTGTACCATCAAGATGTGTGACAGCTGCTGTGCCCAGGCACTGGGGAGGGAGAATTCATCCATGTGGAGCTCTGGATTCCAGCAGATCCATCCTGCTCCCAGGATACAGGCTGGGAGGCTTTAAGCTGTAGGAGACACCTCTGCATCGTGGTGTGGTACTGGTGGATATAATTAGAGCATTTAGGCAGCTCCACGGAATCACAGAATCATTGAATTGTGGAATTTGTTGGGGTTGGGAGGCTCCTCTGGAGATTACCCCTGTTGCCAAGGCAGGGTCACCTGGAGCAGGTGGCGCAGGAACACATCCAGGTGGGTTTGGAATGTCTCCAAACTCCTTGTTCTCCCTGGGCAGCTATTCCACAACGAAGTTCTTCCCCCTGTTGAGGTGGAACTTCTTGTGGTTCAGTTTACGGCTATTGCTCCTCATCCCATCACTGAAAATTCTGGCCCCATCCTCTTGACCGTCCCTGATGAGTGCCCAGCGTGTGCAGGGACAGGGCTGATGTGCATCCACCACCCTGACATCACTTGTTTTCCCAAGGCACGGCTTTTTCCAGCCCTGGAGCACAACCCTGCGGCCGGGGCGCGGTGCCTTCCACATCTGGTGGCACACCACCGGCATCCAGCCTGGGATTCCTGGGAAACCTCAGCTCAGACTAAACAACAAGCCCAACCCAAACTCCCCTACAGGCCATGGGATTCTGTCTCCAGTGATGCCATGATGGTTTTTTTTTTACCTTTTATTTTTATATACCTTTTATATATTCTCAAAACCCTTAACGTACATACTTGTAATTCTTTAAACCTAATATCTTAACATAATCCTAATATTCTACTAAGCCAAAAAACCAAACATCTTAAAACCCTCATGATCAAAAACCAAAAAACTTTACACTGTCTTTAAAAGCCCCCTCTAAAACATATCCTATAAACCAAAATTATTATTAAAAAAATACTTTAAAATAGAAAAATGTCACACTATTCATTTAAGCCTCTCATTAAAACATCTTTGTTAAATATGCTAGTTTACAGAATCTATACAATTGTATATGCATTCTATGATATATATACATTTCAGCACATTTCACCTTAACAAATTATTACACCATAAAAATCCTTGTTAAATACCAAAATAACAACCCTTTATCCCTTAACCATGTCTAGCTCTTAATACTAAAACCAAAGAAAAGGTATTACCAGCAGAGTCAGCCCTTACTGCAGCCCAGGGCAGAGCTGGGAGCTTCATCCTAAAAGGATGATTTTCCTTATTGGAGCTGCCTGTGTAAAGTGTTATTGATTTTGGGTAAGAAGACATTGAACATCTCAGTCTGATAATGCTTTTTCCCAGTGGCTGGGTGGTTGGTGGGGTGGCTGCCTCCCAAGCTGGAAAAATGGCAAAGTCAGGATGTGTGACTGCTTCAAGGAGCTCCTCTTTCCTCCAAAAATCCACCAGCTTAACATGAGCACTTGCGTGTGTGTGGGGGCATGGTTTGGCACTGTTTTGAGGCAAACATGTTGCCAAGGAGAAAAACAAACTCAGCTCACTAATACTACAACTATTCTATTTTTTTGGAAGCTTTTTGGTGGGGGTGCTGGGCTGGCAGGTGCTAAATAAGCAGCTTTCCAGTCTGGGATAATGGGCTCATTCATAATTATCATGGCTACATTTGGGATTGACCACTGAATTCCCAGCGACCGAAGGCTTTCAGATGGGCAGTGAAATATAAAAATAATTTTCAAATAATGACATAGGACCCTACAAGAGTCGTGATCGCTGGCATTATTCAGGACTATTGCCATCATTGCTTTATGATTTCCTGTACAGGGTTTACCATGTCCAGAGCACTTAGAGCTGGTGGTGAGTTTTCTCCTCTGCCCTGTCATTAGTGGGTGTTTCATTTTGATCAGGGTAGTATTGGTGGGGGTGTTCAGTATTTAAAGTTTAGGAATAGCTTTTTAAGACGAAACAGAAGGTAAGGAAAAGTGCCTAATCGTGGGCTTCGGCATTTTGCACCCACACAGCCCCTCAGTGCTAATCATGAAAATCAGCAGACATTCCACAGACATAGGGGATTATGGTTTCCATACAAGATGTCACTTCTGTTTATGCCTGGCATGCTCTATTTTCATGACTTTCTATGTGATCCCTTCCCACAAAAGAAGGCACGTGTGGCTTGGGAAGGGCCCCATCTCCTGGTATTTCATATTTTACGAAACCACAAATACAACAGCCTTACAAGCTCTTGAAATGAAATACAATTTGAGAAATGTAATCCATTACCATCATAATAGAATTTCTATAAAAATAATAAAAGAAAAACAAGAGAAAATAGGTCCTGAAAGTTATAGGCCAACTGGGAAGTCGTTGTGGCTTTGGCCTAGCTATCACCATGTCAAACCTCAGCCTTGTCCCAGGCAGCGATCTAATTGTAAATTATGTATATACAGAACATCACTTCTTAGCTTTGGCTTTCCGTGACCCCCTTCCCTGCTTTCCCTTTCTTCACTCCAACCTGACACGTAAGAAATATTGAAGTGTTTGCACTAATGGAGAAATGACAACGTGCAGTCAAACTTAAACCAGCTGTTTCCCCGCACTGGGAGCACAAAGAGCCAGGCTGGGAATATTTATAGCTTGACTGGCCTCTAGTGAGCCAGACGCCGATTGCCTGCGTTTGCCACCATGGCCTTGAGGCTCACTGTGGGCTGCAGGATAGCTGGGGAAAGCTCAGGGGAAGAAAATAAAAAAAGAAAATGAGGAGGTTGAATTAGCCAAAGTTATTGTTCGATTGGAGGTGGAGGGTTGCTGCGTGTACAGCTCAATAAAAAAAGCGCCTTGTTTACAGAAATCCAACAGCTCCGTGTGCGCTGTCGGAGGAGAAAGGAGCCAGAGGTGCCTCCAGGTGACATCTGTGGGTGACCCTGGGCCAGCCCCACGTAACCCTGAGCACCCACCGAGCCCTGGCACCCCACACAGAGGTGTTTGCCCCAGCTCTGGGTGCTCTGTTTGCAGGGGGATGTCCCATTCCAGCCTCTCCATGGCCACAGCTGCTGGGCCTGCCGGACCACGCAAAGCCCTACACAGAGCAGGGCAGTGCCACGACTGAGGAGCCCAGGGATGACTGCAGTTTCCTCTCGGGTTCTGTTCCCAATACTCAGGTAGCTTTAGAATCTTTTGCCTTCTGCAAAGCCCTGAGCCAGACACAGGAAAGAGACGGAGTCTTCAGGTTCTGATTTTCAAGGCTGCGCGCTTTGTTTATTGTTTCTTATCTTACAATTCTCTCAGTGCCCAACAAAGGTCTGTGCAGCAGCTCGGGCATCTGGCGACTCCTCCCACACTGGGCTGTCACTGCCTCTTATACTAATTGTTACGTACTCTTTATTTGTAATTATTTGCCAATACTACTGTCTATTCTAAAAAGGTCATCTCTACTCTGACCCAATCTCCTTAAACTACTTTGTGCCACCGTCACTTCAGAAAATGGAGTGAAGGAAGAAGAAAGAAGCAGCAAGAGACAACACCCAAAATCCTCCATCTTGCTCCCATCTACTTCCATAGTAAAAAACCCAAAACTATGATTTTTCACCCTGTGATAAGCTAAACTACTACCTTTCACACTCTTGTGGCCTGTAATTCATCTTGCAATGTAGGAAGCCTTTCCCATGGACTGAGATCAAAGCCAGTATCTTCCTGGGCTCTGTGCCAGGGTTCCAGACCCTCCTGTCCAGGTCCCAGACCCCTCTGCCCAGATCTCTGACCCTCCAGGGCAACCAAAGGAATGCCCTGGACTCTGACAGTTTCCTTTTTTTTTTTTCTTTTGTCTTCTCAGGGCTGCTTTTGACACCTTATAGTGAAGATTAGCCATGGCTTCAGCACCGGTTTAAGCAGCTTTAGCCAGTGGTGTGCATCTGGGGGACTTCCCTGCCTTCCACAGAGCTGGCAGCTCGTTCCCACCTGGTCCATCCCCTTTTCCAATTACTCACCTACTCATTTTTTTACATCTTTGTGTACAGCTCCCCAGCCCAGGTCACTGAGCAGTTGGTCAAGAGCCTGTGGGAGCACCCCAGGGATGTTCCAACCAGTGTGAGTTTTCTGGCATTTTCGTGCCTCTATTGTGCTGGAGCTCTCTGTGGGAAATTTTGCTCTCACAAGAAGTCTTGGAAGGGAGTCCAGAAGAGGCACCAGGGCGAGCAGAGGGATGGAGCAGCTCTGCTGGGAGGAAAGGCTGGCAGAGCTGGCATTGTTCAGCCTGGCCAGGAGAAGCTTTGGGCTGAGCTCAGGGTGGCCTTGCAGGGCCTGAAGGAGCCCCAGGAAACCTGGAGAGAGACAATTCCCAAGGAATGGAGGGACAGGACACAGGGAATGGCTTCCCAGTGCCAGAGGGCAGGGCTGGATGGGAGATTGGGAATCAGGAATTGTTCCCTGTGAGGGTGTTGAGGCCCTGGCACAGGGTGCCCAGAGCAGCTGTGGCTGCCCCTGGATCCCTGGCAGTGCCCAAGGCCAGGTTGGACACTGGGGCTTGGAGCAGCCTGGGACAGTGGAAGGTGTCCCTGCCATGGCAGGGGGTGGAACGAGATGATCTTCAAGTTCCCTTCCAACCTAAACCATTCTGTGATTCTGGGATTCTCTGACAAGTGCTGAAGCCTCCAAAATCACCCCTGGAAATGCTTTTCAGAGTCTCAGCACAGGCTCCTTCTCACCTGGGAGCATCTGGCTGTCCCCACAGTACTTCAGACTAACAAATTTCAGGAAAGTTTCAGGTTTTTTCTTCATGGGCCACTTTTTCAGTGACAAACTTCTTGGGAAGGAAGCACTGACCAAATTCACGAGAGCTTGAGTGGCTGCAGTGAATGAGGATGAGACTGAGCAAGCTTTGCAATGCCCTCAGCATGAGCTGACCTTGTAGCAACCTCTGAAGTCCAAACTGTGCTTATTAAATAAACTTGTGAAGACACGTAGATATTTGGAGAATACATTTCTTTCTCATTTATTTCCCTCTGCAACTCAGAAATATTGAACAGAGGAGTTTATATTATGGGAATGACACATGCAGGGTTTTGATGATTCCTAATCTGAATTTCTCTGACACCTTGCACTTCAGCACAACGCAGGTGTTTCATGTCACCTGGGGAAAATAGTAGCATAGTGAAAAGGAAAAAAATGTGTTTCATACAGTTATTTATGAACTTACATCTGCTTTCATCAGAATCAATGGCTGGCAAAACTCCAACTAGCTTCAGTAGGAGTGGGTGATAAATTTAACTATCAAATCAGCTTGATTTTAAGTAGCCCTGCATAAAGGTGAGGCTTTCAGGTCCAAGGAGAAAATACTTTCTCAGCAGACATTGATCAGCTCAAGACTGGACGAAATGTTCTTGGGTAGTATGATTGTGTGTAGTCTTACTTTTTTTTTTTTTTTTTTTTTTTTTTTTTTTTTTTGTGAATTCCAGGTGTAACACAGTATATTTACAAAGGGCAAAAATAACAGGCAGCCGTGAAAGAAAACATCTCAGGTTTCATTTCAGACCTGGACCTGGGGATGAATCACTGCAGAGCTGCACCCTTCATCTTGAGCACACTTTCCAAAAAGCTGCTTTTCCACCCTGCTCCCCTGGTGGTTCAGAAATAAAGCAGACTCACAGAAAGTCCCAAAAAAAACCCCTCCGTAGACAATCACTCTCTTGTTGTTCTGGACACTAGAAACACCATTTTCTTGCGTCTGCTTGCATTTTTGGTTTTGCTTTCTGTACTGTAGAAGTTTGTTCCAGGCAGTTAAGTCCTGGCTCAGTGGTTTAGGGCACACACTCAATTTGAAGTACCAGAGTAGTCCTGTTAAATCCCATGGAGCTGATTCCATGCCTGAAATTAAGCGTGGTCTTAGGAGATTTGATGGATGGGGGATTTGCTTGTCCACCCACTGAGCTAAAGGGACAAAACTCTTGACCATCTGCTTCTGGATTTTAATGAAAAGTTATGACTTATTTATGATCTTCTTCCCCACCCCTGTCTGTTTATATTCAGATCAGAAAAGCATCTCAGAAGCCCTGTCAGGTTGCCAAAAGCTACTGGATCTTTCACATCATTTACTGCTCAGTGTTTACAAGAGTGTTTTTAATGCACCGTTGCCTGTAGAAGTGCCGTAGGCTGCTGCTGATGGGATATTTCACTTTGGAGCCCCTTTATCCCAAGTTTCTTTACCCAGAAAAAAACCCAAAATTAAATAACTGTGCCAGTTAAACTAAAGGCTGTTGCTAGCTCTCTGTTTCCTAAAAAAAAAAAAAAATCCCTGAATGGACCAAATAGTTCTTTGTAACAGGATTGCTTTTGGAAGTCGGGGTCCACATCTGCACAGGTATAAGGGCAGGTGGTGGAGGATGTTTCCAAATATCCATAATTTATCCAGACTCACTCATGCATTTATGCCATTTGTATTTGTGAAAGAAAAAGCCAACATTTCACTCACAAGGAACCATCACAAAAGCTCTCCTTCAGCATTTATGTCTGAAACAATAAGCAGCTTTGTTTTGCTCTGCTCTGTTTGGACAGAAACAGGCTGCATCCCAGGGTTATATTTAGTGGTGTGTGGTAGGAGAGCAAAACTAAACCTGAGAAAATATTGCCCAAGTGCTCTGGTTGTGAGAGGAAGGGCTGAATTCACCACCACACAGTGGCAGGTGCTGACTGTGCTTTCCCTCCTGGTTGTTTTTCAGTCTTGGGGCTGATGGAGCAGTTGCAGGGTTTTTACACAGGGCACATTTCATATGGGATGTGTTTAGAGGCATCCTGGAAAAAGTGTGTGAAGCCAACGTTTTCCAGGCAACATTCAAGGCCTTCTTCCTTCTCCTAAAGATGATGCTGTCAACCATTGAGTGATCTCTGTGATATATTTGATTTTTAAACTGAAAGTCAGCAGCAGTTGATTTTTTTCTTTTAATACCTGCCCTAACACAGAAGGGTAAAATTAGTAGAAACACTGTGTGGCAAAAATAATGCTATATTTTGTATTTTCTTTTAGTATTTAAGATGTACACTAGTTTTTCAGCTTTCCAAGTGCCGGTTCTTTTTATAAAACACTTATGTGAGAATTGTAACTGGATTAGTTCCTGAACCATGGTAGTGCTCAGCAGTCAACACAACTGAGTCACAGGGCTTAAAAGGGGCTCCGAGAGAGCTGGAGAGGGACTTTGGACAAATACCTGGAGTGACAGGACAAGGGGGACAAGGCCTTAAACTGAAGGAGGACAGAGTTAGATGGGATATTGGGAAAAAATCCTTCCCTGTGTGGGTGGGCAGGCCCTGGCTGCTGTGGCTGCCCCTGGATCCCTGGCAGTGCCCAAGGCCAGGTTGGACACTGGGGCTTGGAGCAGCCTGGGACAGTGGAAGGTGTCCCTGCCATGGCAGGGGGTGGAACTGAGTGTTCTTTAAATTCCCTTCCCTCCCAACCCATTCTGTGATTCCGTGATTCCATGGATCTATGACTTGCCTCTTGTTTAGTGAGACCACGGCACGATTTCAGGAGTTAAACAGCAGGACTAAAGGAAAGCTTGTTAATAATGAGGTACTGCTGAAGAAACCAAACCCCAGCTAACACCCTTCTTCCCTTGCCAAACAACCTCTTTACTTTTAAAGGTATTCCCCATGGCTGAGTTCTTTATTTTGATTTTTGTAACAATTTTTCTCCCTCTGATGAAACACGTTGTAGACATTAAATTAAGGGACAAATATGTCTGTGTCTGCCAGAAAGAAAACTGTGATGCAATTAAAATGCCATTAGGGAACCCCCTGTGGGATGTTAAACCTAAAGACTCTATTCAGAAAGCAAAGCCAAAATTAAAGAGGTGTCTGGTTGCAGATCCTCTGCAGATTTCCCTGTCTTGACTACAGTGCCGTGGAGGCTGAGCTAGGCAGGAGCTGAAAGGTTTTTCCAGTCATGCGTGTGGTATTTTGAATCATGGCTTTGGCAAATACTCCTTTTTCTTGTGAGCCTTACATAGAAATGTGAATACATTGCATGACATGGAGTGCAACTGAGTGTGGAACAACGATGGCAGTGGAGGTGGGCAGCTCTCCAAGCCTTGGGCTGCTTGGACAACGGCGACTAAGAATAGTTTTCCCCCAGAAAATATGCAATAAGTGCATTTCTGTGTTTCTCAGTTGTCTGTGAGTTGTTTGGAGAGGGAAATGCAGCTCCTTGCAGCCGCCAGGCTGAACAAGCTCATGACCAAGCCTCCATTCCATGTCTGGAATTAAATTATTAGTATTTATAATTTCTGGAGAGATATGAGGGCCTGATCCTGTGATATGAGAAATAAATATATGGTCCATTGAACCTGGCTGGTGTTTCTAGACAGCTGAAGGGATCTGCAGAGTCACTGGGTGGGGGGTACTGGGTTTTCCAGGTGCTCGACTCCCAGTTTTCCATTTCATTCCAGGTGATTCTCTGCCGGTGATATTAATAAGGACTGGAATAATAACGGAAGCACACCTTTCTTGTCTGTCTAGGAATTCTCCAGATGACTGCAGCGTGGCAAAAGGAGGGAAGATGGTCAGCAGCTCAGACAGTGTGGGGATGAACTATGGAAACTACATGGAGGAGAAGCACGTTCCACCCCCGAACATGACAACCAACGAACGAAGAGTCATTGTGCCAGCAGGTTAGACCCTCTACAACAAAACTGCAAGCTAAAAAAAAAAAAAAAAAATGCATTTCCCTCAAGCCCACTAAGATTTTTTAAGAGGGTTTGGAGGAAAGTAGTGATGCGGGCCATCAGGAGGAGAAGAGCAGTAATTTTTAGGGGTTATTGAGAGAATGAGCTGAGGAGAATCACAGAGAGGACACCTCCTCAATCTGTTCTTCCCATTTCGGCAGCAGAACGGGCTGATAACAGGCACTCAGATCTTATCTGACCCCTGTAGCTCCTTTTGGAGGATTTCACCCTAAAGTGGGCAAAAGGAAGAAGCACCTCTGTTTCTTAATCCTTTGGACAAGCTGTGTGCAGGGTGTGTGGGGGAGAGAGAGAGAAAGGGTCACTGTAGCACAGATTATCTTTGAAAATACCAAAAAGTAGCTTCTGTAGAATCAAGTAGGGCATGAAAGGCCTTTATGTGGGTTATCCCCGGAGTCTGGGCAGCATGAAACATTTTAATAAGCAAACTGACAACTCCACTGCAATGTAAGAGCACAATTGAGAAATTCTTGGTCAGCCTTGGCAGGCTTGGCTGTGGGATTCAACAGTTGATGGGACAAGAAGGCTGCTGCCTTCTTGTCACTTCTGGCTGCCTTGTCCTCCAAACAGACCTGGAATACTCTGCAGAGTAATTAATGTGCCTATTTCCAAGTCACAGCACCATGGCATCTGTGGGTGTTCCTAAACCACAGGATCTGCACAGGGTAAACTCAACACCAGCAGCCAGGAGGGAATGTTTTTCTGCTGGTTCCTCTCCAGCAGAGAGGTGCTTGCCTGAAATGTTTCTATCTCTGCCAGGTTGCTTAATATTCTTACAGTTTTTCGGTTGCTTAGACATGCAAGAGTACTGACTGTGGCAAATTTTGCAAGCTGTGATTATTTCAGTTATTTGTCAAGAAAGGTGTGGACAAATCTGTTGCAGTGTCCTCTGCAATGGTATTGTCAATTCTGTTCTGGAGACAGGAGAGTGATGCTCTGAATAATGAGTGTCCTGCCAATACTGAAATACACAGCTTTTGAATGTTCTCCTAAAACATTTCTCTTCCTGGTGTTTGGCACTTCTTTTTTTAAAGTCTTTTAGTAATCCTTAGCATGACTAGCTCAGCAAGGGATTTTTTTATTTAGTGTATTCCTGGAGGTGTGTTTGAGATGGGTTTGAATGTCCATTGAGGAGCCAGATGGTCACAGTCACAGCCTTGCCTTTTTGAGGTCACTTGAAGAAGTTAATGGGCAAAAATCAATTTGTTTTGATTATTGCATAGGCAGTGTGCAGGTCATGTGGTAAAGTTAGAAATAAAATTCACATTTCCAGTGGTGGTAGCTTTCTATTTATCATAATTAAGGGGTGTTTCAAAATTACAGACATAATGAAAATATTTTGTTAATTTTCCTGGTGTTTGGTTGTTTACTTCAGAGCAAACCGAAGTTTTCAGGGTTCTCTGCTGTAGGTGTGCTCTCATCAAGACCCAAGATTTACCACCAGACTTGCACCCCTCTAGATTCCTGATTATTTCATACCAGATGGAGGCATTATTTTAAGTGTTTTTTGGTGGAATTCAGGGGATCTCCACCTCTTTCAGACCAGCCTGAACAACAGTGAAAATAGAGAGAATGGCACTGAAGTTAAGCCATGGAAAACCAATTTAGGCTGCCATTCATGTCCCAGATTTTCATGGGATGGACAACAGCCAGTTGACCTCCATGTACTCCATTCTCAGCCTTGAGGATATCACAAAATCACAGACTCATTTAGATTATAAGGAAGAAAGCCTTGAAGAATTTTTTTTTTTTTTACCTTGGCTTTAATCTTTTCTCTGCAAAAAGTATAAATTCTATGAGCTGAGGGACCTCTGTGTTGTTAGTTCCTTACTCAAAAACAAGGAAGAGTAGAATGGGAGAGAAATAGAAAATGAAGTTAAAATTAAGGATTCATTAAAAAACATTTTGCTAGAAATCTCGACTGTTTGAGGCTCTTTTTCCCTAGATGGTTTTGCTAACACTTCAGGTATTGAGTGCAAACCCACGCAGGTGTAGCAATGTAAAACACAGCAATCTGGGAAAGAAAATGCAGAATATTTTAATATTATATTCCAATATTATTAACTAGAGACCCATTCCAGTTTCTGAAATAACCACCCAAATCTCTGAGTGCTGATTTAGCCTGCACCCAAGAAAGATTCTTTCAGACTCGAGTGGAAATTTCACTTGAATAAAGATAAGGATTGAACAGAGAGTTTTGGAAATTGTTCAGCTACAGCTTGCAGTGCTGTCGGTGGGCCAGAAGCTCTGTTAATCTGTGACTAAAATGGCCTAAAAAACAATGAGGCAGAAGAGCTGAGTGGGAGAAGGAGCTCACTCGTCAGCACAGGGTTTGCTGTTAACACTCAGAGCTCACAGCTCTCCACAGTTCTCCCTCGCACTCAGGGGGAGCACCAACAATTAACTCCCAACACCAAATTAACTCCTCCAGCAGTCAGTAAAGAGGGGATTATTTTGCACTGGTCCAGCGTTGCCATGCACTCCCACACCTTAACAGGTGCTTCCACATTAGGAAAGAGTTTAAGTTTCATCCCTGAACTTACAAGGAAAAAGAACCAGAAACTTCGATGCTCTTCTCACCGTAATTGGCCCGGTGCCAGCACAAAGGCACCTGTTGGGTCTTTGAAATAAGAACTGTAGCTATTTTCTATTGGGCAGCATGCCAAAAACCCCTCCTCAATCAAAACATGCTTAAGAGAGAGCACGGAGATTATCTGTGCATTTTCAGGGTGTCTCAGCAGGTGTAAGGTGCCTCCCTGTGCCGTGCACAGCCTTCACTCTTTTGTTTTGTATAGTTTGTTATTTCCTGCTTTAATTAAAACCTTTTTGCTTTTCCAGACACCTCCAATCATGTCATCTTCACTAATTTCTATAAGCCATTTCTGAGGCTGTGGGCATCCCTCAGGGTATGAGGCTAATAACACCCTGGCTTCACGTAGCCACGCATCAGTCCAGTGCCTCAGCAATTCCCTGCTGGAGCCCTGGGCACTGAGAATTCCAGACTTTCTGTGCTGACAGGCACTGAGCCCCCAGCAAACACTGCATTTGACTTGAGGCCGTGGAGAAGGTTTCCAAAATTGAGTGACAGCACTGGGATTATGGGTGTGGAGTTTGGATAGAAGTGTGTGATATCACAGGGTAGAAAACTTAGAGTTTAAGGTTTTAGAATATAGTGATATCTATAAAGCAAGATGGAGGTTTTACGGTAAAGGCTGAGTTCTTCTTTTTCACTTTCTTCCTGGGTTTGGTTGGTATTTGGTAATTGGATAGAAAAATCTGCATTGCGGACCACGAGTGGTTGGTTTTTGGGTTAAAAGTAAAAATAATTTATGTATCATTTCTTAATTGGACAGTTTCTCCTTGAAAGCCTTGTAGAGAGACAGATAGAGCTCCATTTTTCACTTTGCTATCTAGAAGTGCTGTAGAACTCACGGCTTGTGCGACTGTAACATAGATGAGAATTAATAAACATCTGAGTCCAAACAAGAAATGCTGTCTCGAGCATTTAATCCCAGCTCTGGCTAAAAAAAGAAGCTAAAAGATAAATTCCCCTTCCCTGCCTGATTTTCCGCTGTGTGGCCCCCGCAGACCCCACGCTGTGGAGCACCGACCACGTGCGCCAGTGGCTGGAGTGGGCGGTCAAGGAGTACGGGCTGCCGGACGTGGACATCCTGCTCTTCCAGAACATCGACGGCAAGGAGCTCTGCAAAATGACCAAGGATGACTTCCAGAGGCTCACCCCCAGCTACAATGCAGACATCCTCCTGTCACACCTACACTACCTCAGAGAGAGTAAGCCAGTCCTCCGTCGTGCCTGCAGTCGGTCCGAATTGCCGTGAATAACTGGGTTTTCAAATGTCTGTTGCAAGTGTCGCTGTTCCTCAGAACATAAGAGGGAGCCCAGCCCAAATCCTGTTGGGTTTGATGGAAAGATTCCAAATTATTTCACTCATGTTTATCAAAGAGAAGAATTAGGGGCTCTTTCTATGTATCCATCTCAGAGAAAAATCGAGTTGAAGCTCAGCATATTCAGCAGGAAGAGAAATCACATGGGGTTCAGTGCTAATGTTTTTTCTGGTCACATACTCATTTCTTTCCATTTTAACTAATCGAGAGTGCAATTGATTCATAAAGTGAATTCCAGGCATGATTCTAAGGACTGGCAGCAGTTTGCTGTATGCCGGGTAGGATCGGGAAGATTCAACTGAATTGAATAAAAAAAATACCTGTAAATTCATGGGAAAAAATGGACAGTCCCTGAAGTCCAAATGCAAATTAATTGTAGTGCATGGCTAGAATTTCAATGGGAAAAAAGGGACTAGGGATTACCTGGATTGAGGGCTTTCACCTAAGCTTTAGGAAAATGTGTCTCAGTTTAAAGAAGTTAAAATGAACATAGTTTTTAGAGTAAAAAACACCAAGCATTGCAACACCAGTGCGGTGCAGTCTCCTCCACACGCACACTGTCAATAACCAGCCAGAAATTTTGTGCATTCATAACAATAAATTATGATATTGGATAAATGGATGCCCTGATTTACCCCATAGCCCACATACCTCCCTCCAAACTGCAGGCTGTTGATAGATTCACATTCAGGCAATCCTGTCAGGGGAAAATATGGTTTAAAAAGATAATTCGCGATTTTTTTTACATTTTGGTGTTGCTTTTTGTTTTGTTTTGTAGCTCCTCTTCCACATTTGACTTCAGATGATGTTGATAAGGCCTTACAAAACTCTCCACGGTTAATGCATGCTAGAAACACAGGTAATGCTGGCACTGCTCCCACTGCTGTAGGTCATCTTCTAACAGCACAGGGTTCCTTTCCATGGGCTGATTGCTAAAAAAAAAAGGAAGTGGTAAATCAGGAGGGAGGCAAGAGAATCCCCTCCCTGCTGTCTGTGTGTTTTCTGCACAGACACACAGAGAAAAGGTGAGACCACGCAGGACCAGGTGGTGCGAAAATGGTGCAAAAGTTTCTTGTGTCCTGCAAGAGAATGGGGTCCCTGACACGGCAGAAAGCTGCAGGTTTGGGGCCTTTTTTCTGAGGATTTTTTTGGTCCTTCTGTCCATTCTGCTGTCAGATCTACTCCATGGATCCCTAGAAGCTTCTTGGAGCTCAGAAGTGCTTTGGGCTCTGGGGAATGGGGATGTCTCCCCTCCCATGAACTAAATGTTGTAGAAATCAATACAATTTCTCTTTTGGCAGTTAGCTCATCTCATTTTCTAGTTGCTGTGGGACTTGAGCTGGGAATTCCACTAAGTCTGATGTTGTTCTCACCACTGAGTCTGATCTGAATTTAAAATGATTTTTGTTGATATTCACCCTTCTGTTAATTTGGCCCAGGAAAGTGTTGAGTGTAGGCAGGAGAATGACACATGCCTCATCTGTCTTTCAGGATGCAACTTAAAATATTTATGAAAATAATTCAGAATCTATTTTGACTTGCTCTAACAGTTGTGCAACAGAGGATGGCATGGAATTGTACAAATAATGTGGTTTACGTCCCTACAAAAGATGTTTGGAATATTGCATGATCATGCCTGAGGGTGTTAGTTACTTACAGTGACCAGAAATAACAATTCTCTATGAGAAAGGAAAAAGATAATACAAAGGATAATGCAAAAGGAAAAGAAAACAAAACTTGGATTGCAATGCTTCTTGCGTATTTTATTTTGTTTTTCACTCTGAGTGAGTTTCATAGCAAAATTCACTGGATTAGAAGATCTTTCCCTGAGATTAGGGGTTTGCCACTGGTCATAGTGGCAAACAAAGTCCTGCTGTGGGCCCTAGGCCTGCTGCAAGCCCCACCAAAGGCAACGAAATTTTTTTTCCATTTACTTTGATGTGGTTTGGAATAAGATTTAAGTCCTTTTTAAAAATAGATGGACTTGATGGTCTTTTCCATTGCTGGCTTTAGAGATTCTGATTTGCCGAGCAGCTTCCACTTACAGATATCCAAGTGTTGTTCAGCAGTTCTGTGTGTTATCTTTTTTCTCTATGTGTGCACTGACAATGATATTCTGAAATTCATTTCACCAAAATGAGATTGTCTGTCATTGGAGAGTGTGAATAATGTCGTGCTGATCATCAGCATATGGGAAATGAGTTGTTCAATTTTCAGTGGACCGCAAAAAAGTTAGAAAAAAATTTCTTGAAATCAGCAGTAATTGATTGACCTTTTTGATCTTCTTGGGGGTCGTTAGAAGTCCATTGGTGCAGTCAGTACAATTCCAATGCCCAAGAAAAGAGAGAGTCCATTTCCTACATCATGCTCAATATTTCTCTTTTTTTCACTCTGGGGAAGATTAATGAGATATCTGAGGGCCTGACCCAAAAGTCTCTGTTGAAAATATGAACCTTTCTGGGAATGCATTAACGAAGGCAAAGAGGTTTTATTTCAGAGGATACAAAACCACCTTCCCAGGTGGAGGTGGTTGTGATAGAAGGGATTTCCTGAGCTTGACTGTCTCCTTTTTAAAACAGATTTTTCACAGAATTCTATCCAGTAATTTGAGTGGACTTACCTAGATATAAAGATTATTGGAAGGAACTTTTATATTTAGCAGTGCAAAGGTAGAAATAAGTTATTCAGAGTCTTCATTAATTCACTCTACAGGAGGGGAAAATATTGGTGGATTTAGGGACTGTGGAAATGAATCTTTAGGTGTTATGTCCTCTTCTTTCTCTTCAGGAGGCGCCACTTTTATTTTTCCAAACACATCAGTTTATCCAGAAGCAACACAAAGAATTGCAACCAGGCCAGGTATGAACAATGACCACTTTTTGTGTGCTGTGATCTTACTCATTTCATCTCTTGAAGTATCTCATTCTTTTTCTCATTCAACTCCCTTTTCATAAATATGAGGCTCTATTTTGAACTTATATCACATGTTTATGTGTCTATATAATTGTGTAGAGCGAAATAATTAAAGAGAGCCGTTTAATAAGTCCATTTCTTCCACTAATATCTGTCTTTGAAGCAAGTGTATAAACTTTTTAAAGCACCAGGGAATCACAAACCTGAGCTCTGTTTACTGGTTCTGTTGCATTGTCCCAGCACAGTGACTTGTCAATGCCCTCCAGCTCTCTGTTCATAAAATGAGGCTAAAATTCCTTTTTATTTGAAGTCTGTTGTGGAAAAATACTCTAAAAATGCAGGATATGTGCTTCTCTTGCTATTTATATTTTATTTATGTTTGATGCAAGCAGAACCCACAACAATCTGATTATGAGTTTGAGTCTTACATAAAATCAAAACATAAGGAAGTTCTTAACGCTCAAAGTTTTGAAACCTGTGAAAGTTTTGTGGATGTGCTGATTTGTGAAAGGCTAATGGGAATAATTAAAGAAGGTGAGGACATGGCTATGAAGCTAAATATTTTCTTTTTATCACCCTTCACCACAAAAAACGCTGGAAAAATACCTGATCTGGACATCTGCTTTTCCAATAATGAGTGCAGAGTACTAAGGGACATCAAGAGGGGTTGCAGCAGATACTGAATTTAAAGGAAGTAAATCCATTACTGAGCCAGAGGCAAAAATCCAAGTGCTCTGAAGGGACATGGGCTGGAATTGGCTGAGCTCTGGTGAAAAGATAGATTATCACATTAAAAAGAGGGGGATTGAACAGCAATTGTTCTATTTGTGCTCTAGGGTAGAGTCCAGGAGGGTACATAGAGATACTATTTTATATAGCCTTGTGTACCTGTATATATGCATGTGTGGGGGGTTTTAATTGATAATTAGACAAGAGAGAAAAGGAAACAACTACCAGGCCATTACATCAACAAATTCAACTTGTTTGCATTGCTGGAAATCAAACTCTGCTGGATTTGTTTGTTTATATTAATGCCTGAAAAGGGAACTGCTAATCCAGTGCATACATTTGGCTTTCATAAGGCATTCACCAAAATGCCCCACAACTATTTACAGTAGAATTTAAATCAGTGCATCATAAGAAAGAAATTAAGAACTGGCTAATTAGACTGTCTCTAGTAATAGACATCTTAAGTTAAGTTGGGATTGTTCAGCCTGGCCAGGAGAAGCTTTGGGCTGAGCTCAGGGTGGCCTTGCAGGGCCTGAAGGAGCCCCAGGAAACCCGGAGAGAGAAAATTCCCAAGGGCTGCAGGGACAGGACACAGGGAATGGCTCCCAGTGCCAGAGGGCAGGGCTGGATGGGAGACTGGGAATCAGGAATTGTTCCCTGGCCGGGTGTTGAGGCCCTGGCACAGGGTGCCCAGAGCGGCTGTGGCTGCCCCTGGATCCCTGGCAGTGCCCAAGGCCAGGTTGGACACTGGGGCTTGGGACAGCCTGGGACAGTGGAAGGTGTCCCTGCCATGGCAGGGGTGGAACTGGATGAGCTTTAGGGTCCTTTCCAACCCAAACCCATTCCATGATTTTGTTGTCACTTAAACCCGGAGATTCCTGTACAGGATTCCTCCCAGGTACCCAGGAATTTCATTAGGGAGAAACAACTTGGAAATATATTAAGAACTGAAAATGCAAGGTGATAGATGCAGCACCAGCTATTTGCATATCTACTAATTCCAAATTAGCCCCCTTCACTCATGAAGGAGCAACTTAACACAGTCATCCTTATTTATGGCACGGTGACAGCCACTGCTCTGCTCGTGGGCCAAAGTAAAAATGTGAACAAATGAAGAGCCACAGTGGAGAATCCCATGGGAAACGTGGCTGTGCCATGAAATACCCCAGCAGTGTGGCCTTGCATGGAAAGCTGTGTCAATCATGCCTTATCAAAAGCGCTCTTTGTAGAGTTTAGAGGTTCTTAGAAACGCCTGGGAAAGCCATGGGAGTATAGAGAAATCTTTGGAGCATGTTGAGAGATACAGAGGTTTGAAATTGTTCAAATCGTGGTCTGGGGTTGAGGAAATGTGATACAATTATCAAAATAAAGTGTGTCACAGAACACCTGCGGAGTGTGAGTATAAGAAGGGATATCCCAAATAAATTAAACATTTTCATGGAGCATTAAAGCAGACTGGGGCACCCAGGAGCTCTCAGGGACACTGGGGAATGTCAACATAAATAAGGGTGAGAAAACAAAGGAGAATTATAGAAACAATCACCAAACATAAATCCAGAGGCCCCAAAGTCTCAGTAATTCCCAGCGGAAGTGAACATGTAACATAGGACCAGAGGGAGCTGGTGTGCTGTAGGAAAAGCTATGCCAATGGAGAGAATTCCAGGTAAAGGTTGGAATGAGTCTGTTTTCCACTGGACTTGGATGAAAACTGGGATTTTTTTTTTTGTTCCCTGACAAGGTCTATGATTTTTATATTTGTTTCATCCTATGTGTGATGGAAAAGTAAAATGTTAATTTTCTCTAGATGAAAAGGTCCTACACCACATATCAGACATGGTGAGCTCCTTCATTTCAGCATTTTTATCTAACTCACGTTTAAAATGGCACTTAGGAAACAAAGTGCTTTGTGTCAACATATTCCTGCCTTCACACAATTACTCGTGGAATTGCAGTTTGGTTTTAGGTTGTCTCTATTATTCTGTGCAGAACTAAACATTTTCTGCCCAGAATGAACGATTTCTGCCCAATGAACAGTAGTGATTTTGGTAGTATTGTTTTATTTTATCTTTTACAACTGAAAGTTGACCGACATCTTCAAAGTCAGAATTTTTATTCAGAGAAGAAGGGGTTTTTTGCAGAAATTCTGTTTTCTTTCTGTTTTGTTGGCTCATTCCGTGGCTTTCCTTTGAGTTAAATGTCACATTTCAACCAGGCTGCGAAGAAGCTTTCCCTTAACAAAGCACTGTTCATGTGAGAGCAAAAGCAGACCCTGGGGACAGCCACTTGATGACATGAAAAAGGTCAAAAACGAGGAGCGGGGGGAATAAATAACATTCAGTGGGAATCAGCCAAATCCTGGGGTGCAGTTCTGGAGAGAGTAATTAAGCACTGCCATTGTTAAGGCACTACAATAGAAAATGGGAAATGAGCAGGGCTTGCAGTGCAAGGGAGGATTTCTCCAGTCACCTTTACAACAGAACAGGAGGTTTCAGTGACAGTGACACAATGAGGCTCTCAGGAGCTCAGGGACCCCTGGCTGGGGTTTGTCTCCCCAGACAGGAGCATTCCCATCAGGGGTCTGTCCGAGGTAAGGACATGCTGTGCTGATATCTCATGGACAAGAACGGATCCACTAATCTGGAATAACAGTGTGTTTATCAAGGCACGATTCTAAACCAAGCATGAAGCTGGAGCTTTGCTCTACTCCAAGAAAAGCTGATAATGTAATTTTTCTTTTCATGGAGAGGGCGTAGTCAAAAGATCGTCTTGTGATGTGATGAGTTAAAAGGCAAAACATTTTTCTCACAGTACTGAATTTGTACCAAGTATGTTTCAAGTGGCACTGAGTACAAGCACACACAGCATCTCCCAGTCCTCTCAGGGCACAGGTGTCTGATGATTTGGAGATCCAAAAATAGGAGAGAGGAGAGGAGAGGAGAGGAGAGGAGAGGAGAGGAGAGGAGAGGAGAGGAGAGGAGAGGAGAGGAGAGGAGAGGAGAGGAGAGGAGGAGGAGAGGAGAGGAGAGGAGAGGAGAGGAGAGGAGAGGAGAGGAGGAGGAGAGGAGAGGAGAGGAGAGGACGAGAGGAGATAGGAGAGGAGAGGAGAGGAGAGGAGAGGAGAGGATGAGGAGAGGACGAGGAGAGGAGAGGAGAGGAGAGGAGAGGAGAGGAGAGGATGAGGAGAGGAGAGGAGAGGAGAGGAGAGGAGAGGAGAGGAGAGGAGAGGAGAGGAGAGGAGAGGAGAGGAGGTGGAGAGGAGAGGAGAGGAGAGGAGGTGGAGAAGGAGGAGGAGGAGGAGGTGGAGAAGGAGGAGGAGGTGGAGAAGGAGGAGGAGGTGGAGAAGGAGGAGGAGGTGGAGAAGGAGGAGGAGGTGGAGAAGGAGGAGGAGGTGGAGAAGGAGGAGGAGGTGGAGAAGGAGAAGGAGAAGGAAAAGGAAAAGGAAAAGGAAAAGGAGAAGAAGAGGAGAGGAGGAAGAGGTGGAGAAGGAGAAGGAAAGGGGAAGAGAAGAAAAAGGAAAAGAAAAAGAAAAAGGAAAAGAAAAAAAAAGAAAAAGAAGAAACTGTGGTTGGGACAACGTCTTTCTGGGCAGGGAGTGGGAAAACTGGAGGGAAAAAATAGGTTCCTTATGTCACCAGAATCTGCCTGGCAGGGGAATATGGAGAGGAGGAGGCAGTGAACCTGCTCTGGAGTGGGCAGGCAAGGCAGGACTGCACAGGATACACCTGCAAGCCCCCCACAGCTGAGCCCCCTCTGTACAGACAGAGCTCAGAACCCACTGGAATTACGACCAGAGTAATTCAGGATTGGTTTTTTTGCCAGATGATAAAGTCTCTAACTAAACAGCAGTGTTGATCTCAGCCTGGGCAGGACATCTGCAGTCACAATAATCCATAATTCTGCTCAGAGATGAGCACCTGTAAAATTCACATTATTTTCTCTGAAGCTGTGGAATAGTTCTGAAGAAATCAGGGATATGAGGTTACTCAGTATGAAAATGCAGTACAGAAATCCGTTGCAAATCTCATCAAAGGCAAATGTTTTGAAGTGTAGGGTTCTGGAAGGTGGCAGTGCCGGCAGTGCCAAACAGAATAAATAAATTAATGGCAATTCGGTTGTGCCTTTTCCATTACACTTTATTTCCATGCAATGCTGCTTCTTCCAGTGCTTGGGAATGGGAAAATACATCTGCCTTGCACAGAGCCAGTCTGGGGCTGTTTCTTTGCTTTCTAACTGGTTTCATTTCCAAACATGAAGTCTGAAATAAAGCACAAGTAGTGTTGAGAGTCAAGACATCTGCACCAGCTTAGTTCCACCAGGTGGGCACTGCTCCCTCTCTGAGGTCCTGGAAGTTAACATAAGTCTCTGATTTGGGCAGTAATTTTAGCTAATGTGCTGAAATCAGCCATGGAGAAGCACGGGAAACTGCCAAAGATTTCTGAGGATAAACCAAACATTTGAATTTACTACATTTGCTTTATGAAGAAAGCTTTTATGGTTTAGTTTTTTCTTTTCATTTTTTTAATATGCTAAAGCACTGAAATAAAATAGAAGTAATGAGTAAATGAAAGAAAGGGAAATGAAAATTTAGATGTGTAGATTTAAAGAGCTTGTCCCAAGAAGCAGAAAGGAATAAATCAACTAAAGCCTATCTTTCTCAAAGGAAATGCTCTTAGATGCTGAATTTGGGAGGATTTATGCATAAAACAAGCTCTTGGGAGACTTTTCCTGCAAGATTCTAGCACAGATTATTCATGATGTCAGTGTGTGCCATTCCTTGATGTCGTGGGCTGAGGAAGGAGACTGAAAGGAGTCCCCTGAACCTTTGGAAGTGCTGAAATCAATATTGTCTCTAAAGATTCTTCGCACCACCTGTTTCAGTGCAGCTCAGACTCCTGCAACAAAAGGCACCTCTGCAGAGCAGTGCAGAGCACAACTGTTGTTTTTACTGTTGTTTTTAGAGGCAGTAAAGATGATAAAGTTTTTAACAAAGAATTCCCTGCCTGTTTCAGTAATTTTCCAGACCCTGAGTCCCTTCAAAGGTGCCCTTTTTGGACATAACCATTTTAGGCCATATCTGCATCAATAATTGTCTTTTTTTTTCCTTCACAGATTTGCCTTATGAGCAAGCCAGGAGATCAGCATGGACGAGTCACAGCCACCCCAGCCCTCAGTCAAAAGGTAAAAGCATCTGCACATCTGGGGAAACGTGGATTAGACTCCAGAGGAATTGCAGGAGCTCTGGAGGGGTTTTATCTGTGCATTTTCGGAAAGCTAGTTGTATAGGCAGTTCTGGGAGGTGTCACTGGGCAACAGCATCCTTCCTTAAACTTCATCAAGTCCATCAGCATAGAGCCTTTAAAAGCTTTTTAGGAGCTTTAAATCCTGTTGTGTCCATCCTCTCATAGGGGACCTCTCATAGGTTTGGTGAGCAACTTCCTAACTGGAAAAATAACTACATGGGTTTGTTGTTTGTTTTTTCCATTTTCAGCTACTCAGCCATCATCCTCAACAGTTCCCAAAACAGAAGACCAGCGTCCTCAGTTAGGTGGGTGTCATTTGGTTTGAGTTCTGCCTCTTTTTGTTGAATATGATGAGAAGGGCAGCCAAACTGCACGATCTAGTTCAGACCACACCAGCTGGAGACCACCAAAACCCCAGATGTGCGTGGGGTTTGCTCTGCAGCTGCATTTGGGATGAATGCAATGTTTAAAGGCAGCGACACCCTTCCAGAATAAAACTGCTATTTTAAAAAAAAAATCTATCTACAGTTTGAGTACAAAGATGGAAGGTAGAGATGTCAGAAGACCCCAGTAGTTGTGATGCCAGCAGCTGGAAAATTTGCACAAGCCAAAAAAAAAAAAAAAAAAGGGGATTACAGCTACAGAAACCCATTGGAATTTGGCTCCTGAAAAACAACAGGAATATTAGAGGGATTCTCAGTCTTTTGGAAAACTGAGGAGAAAGCAGGAGCTTATGGGTTTGTAGAGTAGTGGTTTAGCAAGATGGGTGCCTTTTGTGTTTTCAGAGCAGCAAATCCATGGGGTGGGACCTAATCCCTTATAGCAAATTCAGCTGTATTTTGGACAGGTAGCTGGAGAGCACTACAAAGGTCCTGAGTCAGTCGTGGCTTTTGTTAACAGCAAAAGGTTAGAAGGAGGAAATAAAAGAGATTTAGAGGATATTCTTAGCTCAGAAGACTCTGAGCCAGTTTTTATCACATGGATTTTAAATCATTATTCTGGTTTTTGTTATAGCTAAACAAGACTGTGCATGACTAGGTCTCATTAACTCATGCACAGACTGCCTGGGAAGTAGTACACTGTTTTTTGCCCAAACAGTGTTTTGTCTAATCTCACCTTCCAACCACAGGAATCTTCCTAGAAATATACTGATGATTTATGTAAGTCCTGAGGACCTTTTAATGTCTGTGTGTGAGCTGCACAGATGATTTAAACGTGTAAGGGACAAAACTTAATTGTCTTCTTGGCTGTAAAAGCCACAAGGTCACTCAGTGGTCTCAGCCCATCACTTTGGCTTTGGTCCTGCTGTCACAGCCCTCCCTTTTTCCCTGTTGGACTTCAGGCCAAAGTAAGTTTTCATTTCCAGAGGGAATTCCTAGAGGGAAATACTGAGATGCTACAGGCATTGGAAGGCTGACAGAGGCTCTTCTGAAAACCCCAGCTGCAGGGCTAATCCATGGGATCCCTCACTGGAGTCCAGTGGCAAAAAAGAATCACAGAATCATGGAATCACTGAGGTTGGAAAAGGCCTCCAGTGTCATTGAGTCCAACCTGTGACCCATTCCCATGTTGTCACCCAGCCCAGAGCACTGAGTGCCACCTCCAGGCCTTCCTTGGACACTTCCAGGGATGGGGATTCCACCAGAAGAATGCTTCATAACAAAATTTACATTCTGAATATATGCACCTGCACATTAGTACAGTACAAAAGGCAAATGTATATCCTTGCACTCCAAGTTTGAAAGGAAAACATGGGAATATCACCATGCAGAGGGAGAAAGTTGTTTAGGTGTTGGACCTGCTGTCCCATCAGGCAGTGCACACTGCCCCTTAAAAGGTTCAGAAATTGTACCTAAAATATTTGACGTCACCGTTGCATGATTTTAAATCTTCCTTTCACAATTTTGTAGATCCATATCAGATTCTTGGACCGACCAGCAGCCGACTTGCAAATCCAGGTGAGAAGGGATTTTGCTGATTTAGGAGTCTTTCCTTTCTTTCACTGCTGAGTGTCCCCACTCCAGCTTTAAGACCAGACCTGGAAGAGGATGTCCCTGATTCTCCCACTCTTCAGCGTGGATCAGGGAGAGCTGATGATACACAGGGTGTTGCAGAATTTCTGAATTACACAAGGGTGGGACTGAGGAATTTAGAATCATTAAGGTTGGAAAGGACCTCCAAAGAGTCCAACCTTTGAAGCTGGAGTTCACTTCAGTTACCTGAACATCAGGATTTGGTTAAGGGGTGTAAGAGACCCCGTCTGGTCTCCAGTTACCGCTCCAGAAGGGTACAAATCTCTTCATCAGCTGTGTCCCAGATTCTGTTAATCCACAACACAGCATCATACTGCCCTCGATGAATACAAAATTTTGGGATGAATAACCCAGCAGAAATATATAGGAAAAATAAAACAAAAACCAGGAAATAATAATCTAGTTGCAAATAATAATTGGGTTTAAACACTTCAAAAATGTTCTCCCACCTTGAGAAGGCAATGGGGTGCATTGTGGATAGGGATGTGCACCTTAGAAGACAATCACAGGCTCAGAGAATCACTCAGGCTGGAAAACACCTCAAGGGTCATCGAGTGCAACCTTGGGCCAGCATGTTTTTGCTACAGACAAGGGATTTTCCGGGTGATTTAATAGCTCTGATTGGGAATTGTGCAGATTTCACTGCTCCAAGTCCCCAGGACACACTGTGGATGTAAAGCACCATGATCAACACCACAGCCCGCCACAACGGACTGGCACTGTGTGTTCCACTTGTGTCCCTTGCCTGGACAGTCCCAGGGCACAGCATTCCTTGTTCCACGCAGATCTCCTCAGCCCCCAGTGACAAGGGTTTTTTTACAACAGTCTTATGGCTTTTCAAGGCCTGAAATTGCCAAAATGCTGATCAGTTTCCTTTCTCTTTCTCCCAAGTGACATCGAGCACAATTCTAGATTAGCTGACTCTAAACAGTTTTGTGTGGCAGAGGAAAGTAATTAAGTAAGTGTTAAGAACAGGATTTTCCAAATGGCCTGAGGTGGTGGGGGTTTCCAGGCAACACTGGTCTTGACTGGAAGTGGGGGCCTACATCCCTTTAATTTGGTCATAAATCATGGCTTCCCAAATTTTATCAAGTGTCCATTTGGTTGACTTCATTTCTGTGGATGACACTAACACAATCTGGATTGGGATGCTTTTTAACATTTGGATGTGGAATTCCTCCACGCCGTCATTCCTGTGCTTTAACATGTTTTGTGTGTTTATAAATCGGTGGAATTACTCTCTCATTAAAAGGAAATTGACAGCAACCATTTATTTTCATAGGACTATATATTACATTTGGAAGGCAAGTGTTTATGTTAGAACATATGTTGGATTGCTTATTCAAAAGTTTGTGTTTTGTCCGGTGCTGAACTGTTTATTGATTTTCAAAGCCTAATCCTCTTGTTATGTTTCGTGTATTAAAACTTGCATGCCTTGCTCATACCATGGATTCTTTTGTTTGTTTGTTTATTTAATGCATGTTAATGGAACAGAAGAAATTCATTAAGGCCGGTTTGGATAAATACAATTTAAATGAATATGGGTTTCAGTTGCACTGAAGTATAAACTGCTAATGGGTTTCAGATGCCGCTCTAGCTCGATATTGTAATTGCTACTATAAGCTTTCTAAAGAAAAGCTTATTTATTATACCCACATAGCTGGTTTGGATAAAAAAAAAAAAAAAAAAAAAAGAAAGAAACCCAACCGATTCCTGCTCAGAGACATAGTTCAGAGTTAGCACATCCAGGCTGGTTGGCAAATTCTGCTGACACCGTGCTTGTGAAACAGATTGCATCGCAGGCTGCTTCGGCTGCATTTTGCATCATTTCAGTGTTGCTTTGCTAAGAAATGCTAAGCTTCTAACATGACTATCAGTGGCAAGGCCCCTTGAAATCTACTTTCGCTTGTCTAAAACGGACAAATTTTGTTGCCCTACCTCACTCTTGCAAAGTTCACAGCAGACTGTTTTCTTTTTGCGGTGGAATTGGCAGAGAGGTGAGAAAAATGCAACAGCAACCTTTTACGGCTTAATGTAAAATAATTTTAACTCATTTGAAGCAGAATGATGACAAGGATGTATTTTATGGACCTTTTCACTGTTCTTGCAATTGTTTTGCCCTCTGGTTGTATGCAGTGCAACAGCAAGCTAATAAGTTTCCGTTCTGCATTTCCCCAAATGCTGCAAAGGGATGATATGGTTTGGCACGGGCCCAGCTTGCTCTAAACTTCTCCATTTTGTGTGGGCTCATTCCATAGCAGGGAACATTTAGTTGCAACATAATGCTGTGAGAACAAGCAGAGTGTTACGCAAGTGAAAGCTGTTTGTGCTGAACTTTAGAGATTAGTTTCCTAAATGAGCGCTGTATTATTTCCCCATCAATTGTCTGCGCTGAATGACATTAGGTAACAATTAAATCTCCACGGAATGGCATTCTGCCACTCACATGAGGGAAAACACGACACATTGCAATTATCCCTGCTCTTTAGGGTTTCGTGAGACAGTTCTGAGAGAAGGGGGGACTGGCTAATAGAAGGAATTAGGAGCCAACATCACAACATTTCCTAATGGGGTCCTCGGGGAGAGCCCGCAGAACTGACGCCTTGACATTATTAGCGCCAGCCCTGACAATTCCCGCTTTGTTTCCTCCCCGCAGGGAGCGGGCAGATCCAGCTGTGGCAGTTCCTGCTGGAGCTGCTGTCGGACAGCTCCAACTCCAACTGCATCACCTGGGAGGGCACCAACGGCGAGTTCAAGATGACGGACCCCGACGAGGTGGCGCGGCGCTGGGGCGAGCGGAAGAGCAAGCCCAACATGAACTACGACAAGCTCAGCCGCGCCCTGCGCTACTACTACGACAAGAACATCATGACCAAGGTGCACGGCAAGCGCTACGCCTACAAATTCGACTTCCACGGCATCGCCCAGGCCCTGCAGCCTCACCCCCCGGAGTCGTCCATGTACAAATACCCGTCGGACCTGCCCTACATGAGCTCCTACCACGCGCACCCGCAGAAGATGAACTTTGTGGCCCCCCACCCCCCTGCCTTGCCCGTGACATCCTCCAGCTTTTTTGCCGCCCCCAACCCGTACTGGAATTCGCCCACCGGAGGGATCTACCCCAACACCAGGCTGCCAGCTGCTCATATGCCTTCTCATCTTGGCACCTACTACTAAAGTGGGGTGGGGGAGACAGAAGCCAGGCAAAGCAAAGGCGATTCTCGGTGGGATTCGGCCCCTGAGGAGTCGCAATGAACTCTGTTGGAGTACTCGAATTAAAAGTGCCTAAAGAGACAAGTGAAGGTTTGGCTGGGGGAAAAAATTATAACCCCAAAACCACGTTAAAAATAGATGTCAAAAAGACTTTTTGTAGTAGGGATTTAAAGGAAATATCCAAGAAGTATTAAGATACTAAAATGTAATGTATATGGGCATCGACTCTGTGGACCAAACAACAATAGACTATTGTAGGTAGAAGCATGAAATGATAAGGAAAACCTACGGAAGCTGGTGGTCTTAAAAAGTTGATAAGCTTGTTAAAGTGTGTAAAGTTTGATATCATGCTAGTGCAAGACTGGGACTATACTACAGCAATATAAGGATAAGGCTATAGTGACCTAACGTACAGTATATGGATCATTACAAAAAAGAGGGAAAAGGAAAAAAAAATAGGGAAAAAAAGAGCCTATCTGTATTTAAAAAACAGAAACGTATCAGCAGAAGAGACTGGTGAGTGTGTAAGCTGATTTGGAATAGAACAGCAGTGTTGTAGTTCAAATGAAACAAGATCCATTCATCAGAGCGGATCAGCTGCTCAAACTGTGAAGACAACCCAAACTTTCAGATTCCTTGACAGTTTTACAGGAACCCTGAGCCAAACGTGGGAAATGAGAATGTGCTGGAGGGCAAGTGTATGGTTGTAGATCAGAGGCCTGCACCTGGAAGCAGGACGCAGGAAGGAGAAAGAGGAGGATGAAGGTGGTGACAAGGGGAGGAAAGAAACTTCTTGACTAGTAGAGACTGAAAAGACTGAAAACTTTGTAGTGTTGGGACTATGAAGAAACACTTGTTTGGACTTGTGAAACATATTGCTCAGTATTATACCATTCCCAGTATTTCAGGAGGAACAGACTTGATTCAGTAGTGATAAAAAGTGGAAAAAGGGAAAAGCAGAAGAAGCGAGAAATCAGAATATGCATCTCTCTTTTTTTTTTTTACAAAAAAAAAAAAAAAAAAGCAAAACTGGAATTGTGTTTGATATTTAAAAGTTACCAGTTAGAACCTCATCATTACCAAGGGAGTTTGTTTTCTATGGGTTAGAGCAAGAGACAACCCCTGACTGCCAGAATCAGAAATCACCTGAGTATTTTTGTTAGGCGGGCGCCAGTTTTTCTTACCGAGTCGCGAACGCTGTGCGTTTGTCAGAATGAAGTATACAAGTTCAGTGTTATTTTTTTTTTCCTTTTTATATAATTATTATATAACTTATGCATTTATACACTACGAGTTGATCTCGGCCAACCAAAGACACACACACACACACACACACACAAAAATCCAAAAAAAAAAAAAAAGGGACAATCCAAAAAAACCCTATTGTGGCCTTGAATTTTAACTCTGTATGCTTAATGTTTACATTATGAACATATTAGTCCTTAGATTGCAGAATGTATGTAATAAAATAAGCTTGGCCTAGCATGGCAATTTCAGATTGACACTGTGGTTTGCATTTGTGTTTGCATTTTTTGTGTGTTACACCCGTGCCAGATGTGCTACTCACCAGTTTAAAACAGGCCAGGCTTTTTGGGCTGTGAAAATGTAGGAGCAAACAGCCTGAGTTTAAAGTGCAGCGGTGCTGTGTGTCTTCTTTTCCAGACTGTTCTCCTGAAACACTTCCAGCCCTTCTTTAACAGTGCCTTGCCATCCCGGTGCTGAGCTTCCCTGGCCCAGAGATTGCAGCCATCCCCAGTTAATTAATTGACAGCTCCACACCCGAGACTGGAAATGAAGCCTAAGGGAGGCCTCTAAGGAAGAGTACTTATACTCAGAAATTATCTTTTGTTGCCACAAAGTTATGCTGCAAAAGCTCAGCCTGAGATGTATCTTCCTCCTGAATCATGTGTTGAATTGCTTTGCCCCCTTGCCCTTAATACATTCTGTATCATTATTAGCAAAAAAAGTGAATAATGAACAATTTCCATTATTCCCCACTTCAGAATGGAGTGTATGGCAGCCTTGTTCATTTGTCATTGCAGCCCATCCTGGCTGTTTACAAAGGGCAGGGTTTTTTATTTTTCTCTTCTAGCTTTAGAGGCTTCCCACTCTGTACCCTGGGCCCCAAAACTGCATCTGGTGCCTACTGGCATAAATCCATTCTTTCCCAACACCATCTGAAGAACTGGCCTGGAAAATCAGCACTGACATTTATGAGTGGCTCTCCACAGTGTTTGCTGCAGGAATCCCAGACAGCTCAGCCCTCTGTATCCCTCCTTTTTGCTGTTCTTTTGTGGCCTTTTTCCCCAGACAAAATGGGTGTGGTTTCAGGTTTTGTAGGAAATGTTCTGCATATCCATTTTTGGGGGGAGCAATGGGACCCAGCTCTGCCATGCTTTGTGTGAGGAGTGTCTTGGTGGCAGTTTAGAAGCACAGGGTTGTGTTACCAATGCATGAGACCTGAGCAGGGAAATAAGTACTGTAAGTCTGTATTTCTTAAAAAAAGAAAAAAAACGAACTCTCGGAAAATGTCATCACTGTTTTAGAAAGTTATGGCAGGCACACCTACATGTGACTATAAAGATAATAATTTGCCTTTCAGTGGAAATAAATCTCCAGATCCTCACTGTCTGCTTCATGTGTACTTCCAACCCAAAATGGTAAGTGTGTTTTTGAACCAGCTTTTAATTAAACACTAAAAATCCAGATTTAAGTAAGGTCTTTGTTGAGATGGGCAGGGATGTGCCCGGAGGCCTCCAAAGCATCCCCAGTGCTCTCGGGGCTTGCTGCAGGATTTCCAGATTGTGTTGCCTGGCTGCTGTCCAGTGCAATGGGAACAATGTCCCGGCATTGGTGTGCAGATCCCGGGATGGAGCCAGAGCAGATGGCCTGATGGAGTCCCCTCGTGTGAAGAGTGAAATCCTGGAGCTGCCCATGGGAAGCTCACTGGTGAGCCGTGCTCACCCACTGCAGAGCCACGCCTTCCTCCAGGACCTGCTCCCTGCCTTCCAGGAGCCTTGGAAAATACGGATTTTGCAAGAGGGGAGTGAAGGATGGAGAGCCCCTACTGCTGCTGCATTGGGATTGTTTGTAGGGTCTCCCTGTGACCATGACGAGGCAGAGCTGAGGAACTCCATGTCCATACCACAGGAGACATTCAGTGAAGCTTTGACAGACCCCAAGACCTTGGCTGGATCTTCTCTTTGCCATTTAGCACCTGGACAACACGGCCCTGATGTGCCCACATTTGCAGAAATTGGCAATATTAACGGCTTCAGCCCTTTTTTTAAGTCAGAGTTGCTTTTGAAGTCAGTTGTCAGCCAAGCTGCAAACCTTACCCACATTCCAAAGAGTCCACACTCGGTACCTCAGATTCCACTAGCCTTTTAAACTGCCCACAGAAACACAGGGATCATCAGGGATTTAGACTTTCCTTCTGCAAATTTTTTCTATCTCAGATTATTTCTTGCCCAAGCCAAAATATTTTAAAATAAATTTCTCATTATGTGTGCGTTAAAGGTAAAAGAAAACATTTTACCTGTATCATATGATTAGTCATCCCATGATCTTTGTCTGTGCCATCTTCTCAAGTTTTGGTCACGTTAAGAAAATACCCTCTCATCTAAATTGCTGGTTAGTCAGAAGGGCACCTCATCCATCCAAAGGGTTCAGTTAATCCCTGACTGAGTTTTACCTGCCTGATGCAACACAAATTCTTCATTCCTTCTTTGGGCAGTGGTGGGAGCACTTGGATATCTTCACAGCAGATCCTGCCCGCACCCTCCAAAGTGTCCTGGCTCTGCTGCTGTCCCCTGGGTGCTGTGACCTCTCCTTGGAGGCACTGGAAGGACATCAGAGCACGACCCAGCATGAGCTCTGCTTGAAGAAAGGTTAATGAGAGTGTTTTGAGCTGGTTAATGAGAGTGTTTTGAGCTGGTTAATGAGGATATTGGGGCCAACTGGAATGTGGGAAATTATTTCAAAATTTGATTTTGTAGCATCACAGAATGGTTTGGGTCAGAAGGGAAATAAAAGTTCCAACAAGGACACCTCCCACTGTCCCAGGCTGCTCCAAGCCCCAATGTCCAACCTGGCCTTGGCACTGCCAGGGATCCAGGGGCAGCCACAGCTGCTCTGGGAATTCTATTCCAGGGCCTCAACACCCTGCCAGGGAAGGATTTCTTCCTAATAGCCCATCTAACCCTACGGTCTGTCAGTTTGAAGCCATTCTTCTTGTCCTGGCACTCCTGGCTCTTTTAAAATCCCTCTCTATCTTGTCGGCTCCCTCGCAGCATTTTTTTTAAAGGGCACATATTTTCAGAGTAACTAACAAAAAACCCAGGGTTCTTAGGCCAGGAATTGCCCCTGAGATGTCTTTTTAAATCACTGGATTGAGGACTTCTCAAAATCAGAAAATTTTGGGGTTGCGTGCCAGAATATGGATCCACATATATTTTATAAAAATATAAGGCGCAGAATAATTTTTCTGTGCCCAATCCTAGAAGCACTGAGGAATTCTGCTTGGGAAACCCCGTCCATCCATCCCATTATAACCAAAACTATTTCTACTCTACGTTTACTGATGTTTCCTTAACCTTCTCCTTTGGAAAGGTCTCAATTCCAGGGTATTTCCACCCATTCCTGTCACACGGAGCCCAGCACATCTCATTGTCAAAGGGGTGGTTTGTTGGGTTTTGTTTTGTTTTCCTGCATTTCTGTACTTTGAAATTCCTTGGATTGCACTCCCCGTGCATCACCCTCCGAGTTCCTTCGCCTGCCTCGGTGTTTACAGCTTTCCAAATATTTGTGGTCTGTTATCACACTGCCTTTGACTGGGTGTTTGCCAAGCTCTGACATATTCCACTTCACAAACCTATCCCTCTATTCTTGACAGTCGTTAATGTGCCCTTCTTCTTTTTTGTTTTGATTTTTTTGTCCTTTTTTCCACCTCTGTCTCCCCTGACATTGCCAGGGCTGATGTCTCCTCCTGTCTTAAACCATTCCCATCTAGGACTTTTTGACTGCACCTCCATCCCGCTGGAGGCTGTTCTTCCCGGTCAAGCAGCTGGGTGAAAGGTGAGCAGCTTGAGCAGCTAAAAGATGGATTTCCATCTTCTTCTTTCTTTGGAGTTTCCTTCTCATGAGCCGAAAATCCTCCTGTCCTCGGGTGTCTTCACCAGCAGACCACTGGGAAGGTTTTTCCAAACTCTTGGAGTGAAACTGCTGCGCCGGTTCCACCAGCTCATCCTGCCCCCAAAAAAGTGCCTGTTCATTTCCAATTTTCTTTGTGCTGAAGGTGTCGTTCTTCTCCACGGAAAACTTAAAATCTGCTCTGCAGAGGATCGCAGGATTGTAGCATCATCAAAGTTGGAAGAAACCTTCAAGCTCATCCAGTCCCACTGACCCCCCAGCACCGCCAGCATCACCCCAAAACCCTGTCCCCAAATTCCATATCCAGATGCCAAATTGGATACAGGCTTCTAAAACAGGCACAAGAACTTGGACTAAATGATTGCCATGGCACTTTCAAGCTTCCAAGCAGCTCTAAGAGGATGTGAAAGACAAGTTTTAAGTTTTTGGCACGTCTTCCTCAATTCTTTCATATATTTTTGCAGAATTCCCAGCTTGTGTCACAAAACAGCCGTGTAGGACCCTTGGCCACTGGACACATGGGCACAGGACTGCCAGGGGTGAGAGAGGGCTTCAAAGAACACTTCCTTCATCCTCCCAGAGAAGAGCTGGAGGGCTTTGTGAAGCTCCTCAGTATCGCTTGCAACCACTCTGACCACTGGAATGGTCGAGATTAGAAATAATATCCCTTTTCTCCTTGTTGGCTGGGGAGGGGATGCTCACCTGCATTGGTGTACTCAAAATACAAGGGGAAGAAAGGGGGGAAGGAGGAAAATGAAAATATCCATTTTTTTCATGGCTTGAAAAATGCCCTCGTGCTGTCTAGTTCCCAGAATCGGTCTGGGTGCATCCACACATTTCAGTTTTGCTGGGATGGGAATGAATTGAGATGACCCAGCCATGAGTCGGCTCCCATTGTGCAGGAGAGGGTAAATACAGATCATGACTAACAGATGTTGCTTTGAAGTGCTCGTATCTTTAAATACACAAGGCTAATAAATGCTGGAAAATTCTGTATTTTCTACCAAGACTAGGCTGAGCATTTTCCACTCTTTCTTCAAAGGGGGTGGGGGGGGATGGAATTTTTTTTGTTTGTTTGTTTTTTTTGTTTTTTTGTTTTTTTTTTTTTGTTTCTTCCAGCACACACTGAGGATAAATCCAGGAAATATGTGGAAGGTCCTTGGACATTGTGATGGGCTCATATCCTGGCACAGAGACACAGCTCATATCCTGGTTCCCCAAGGGACTGGAGTGTCAGAATAGTTGCTGGTTACAAATATGGAAAAATTCCAAGTGCCTCTGCATGGCTGTAAGCAAACTGTAAACCTCCCACCACAGGTCTCTGAGGAAAAGATGGGAAAATCAGGAGTACAGCAAGTGGCACAAAGCCTTTGGAGAAGGGTTTGAATCTCAAAACAGGTGTGAAAATTATCTTGGCTGTTCTGGGAGGTGACAGGGGCGGGGACATAGAGCCAAGGATGCAGCGAAATGAAAGAGCTTTTAACAGCAGGGCTTGGGAAGAGGAAGGGAAAATAGGAGAACGAGGCAAAAATGGAGATGTGAAGAAGAAGAAGAGAAGAAGGTTCTAAGTGCTGCCAGAGATGCAGCAAGTGCTGTGACCCTGACACCCTTATTAACAATTTATGGAAGGGCGTATGGAAGTGGAGGTTTTTAAGACAGCAGGGGTTACTTGGTGTGCTGTGGGACCTGATTTGATGATGGTGACACGAGGTCAGCCTGAGCTGTCAGCAAACGGAGACAACCAGAGCATCAAAACACGGGGATGACAACATGAGGACAGCAGCGCCAAAAGAGGTTGACTTAGCTCAACCTCCCCCTGCCCTTAGAAAAAGGGGAATTCCACAGGACAACAGGGGATGCCAGGGAGGCCTCCAATTGCCAGGGAAACCCAAGCAGCTCATTTTCCATGTCTAACCATGGAAAGTGAGATGGATCTGAGGGATGTGGGAAAGGAAACAGGAACTGGATGTCAAGAGGTTTGCAGAAAGAGAGAGGAAAGTGGAAGGTGACTGTGAACCCGAGGGAACTGAGACATTCAGGAGAAGAAAAGGGAGGCTTAAAAAGAAAATAAGGTCAGGTTTAACTCAAAAAGTGAGCCCAAAGGATGGGCTGCAGAGCAGCTGTGATGTGCAGTTCGGTAGGAGGAGGCAGGTCAGCACATCTGGGCTGAGGCAGCAGCCTGAGCCGAGGAGACGCTGGAGCGGGTAAATGTTGTACTTCATTTCTCTTTCTACACTTACTGCTTTAATATATTTTCAGCTAACATTTCATTACAATTTCCACAAACATTTCATGTCACGACTTCATTACAATGCAGGCCGCAGAGGGAACAGCTGTAAAATAGCCCTGCCAATGCTGGTAATTTGCACTGGGAATGTAATATCCAGCTCCAGTCGCCGACGAGCATTGTACAAAATGAGCTAACCGGCATTTTTCATTTCTTAACCACTTACCTCAACAATTAAATGTCTTGCATATGCTAAATGGGTAGTGTAGTAATCAGTCACTGCAGACTGTATAAAAGCATTCAGACCATACATACTCTGTTGTTTTGTCATGAGCTGTACAAGTGCTGGCTTAGCACTCTGCAGACGGCTTTGTTCGCTCTTGTTACTTTAATTGTACACCAAAAAACGGGAAAGTTTCATTCATACTCTTGTGCGTGTGTCTCCTGCTCTGTGCCAAGTCCAATATTCTCTCCATTTTCCTACTCAAGCAGATCACAGAGGAAGGTTTCAGCACAGCAGGCTTTGAGGTGGGAAATCTGCTTGATATTTTTGGATGTTACATTGTCAACTACTGGAACAGCTCTTGAGCTGAGACAGTTATCCAGTTACTGATGGATTTCTATTTCTCTACTTCGGACAAAAGCTGAGGTGTGTTGGTTTGTGACTCAGTCATTTATTCCTCAAAAATGTCAGGTGGCTTTACTCAGAACAGAACTCATGTAATGGTTTGGGTGGAAGGGACCTTAAAGATCATCCCATCCCACCTCCCTGCCATGGCAGGGACACCTTCCACTGTCCCAGGCTGCTCCAAGCCCCCAGGTCCAACCTGGCCTTGGGCACTGCCAGGGATCCAGGGGCAGCCACAGCTGCTCTGGGCACCCTGTGCCAGGGCCTCCTCAGCACCCTCACAGGGAACAATTCTCTGATTCCCATATCTCCCAATCCAGCCCTGCCCTCTGGCACTGGGAAGCCATTCCCTGTGTCCTGTCCTGCAGCCCTGGGAATTGTCTCTCTCCAGCTTTTCCTGGGGCCTCCTTCAGGCCCTGCAACGGCCACCCTGAGCCTCAGCCCAAAGCTTCTCCTGGCCAGGCTGAACAATGCCAGCTCTGCCAGCCTTTGCTCCCAGCAGAGCTGCTCCATCCCTCTGCTCATCCTGCTGCCTCCTCTGGGCTCTCTCCAGCAGCTCCAGGTGCTCCCTGTGCTGGGTCCCAGCTCTGCAGCTGGGCTCTTACCTGAGGGGGCACAGAGGGAGAATTGTGCTGCAGAGTCATTGATTGTGCCATGCATTTCTCCCCCCCCATTTTTGGCACAGTGTAAAGGAGAGAAATTTGAGAAGTAAAGCAGCGTACTTGTCGGAATACCTGGCAAGTGTAGTGAAGTGAATGTGAGCTGACTGATGATAAAGTTTCCAAAAGACCAAAAAGCAGCTTAGGCCCTCAAATTCGATTAGATTATGGGATTTTATGTTGCTGAGACCTTCCAGAAATCCCTCCCTGGTGTTTTGTCCTTTAAGAAAGTCACATTCCTTTGGAAGGGCTTGAAGCTGAGTGCCCAGCCCTGGAGGACCCTCCCTGCAGCAAAGGCAAGCCCTGGGGCTGCGGGCAGGAAATGCCACCACAAAAAGTCACAGAACTGGCTGAGTTGGAAGGGATCCACCAGGATTCATCCAGTCCAACTCCTGGCCCAGCACAGGACACCCCAGGAATCCCACCATGTGCCTGAGAGTATTTTCCAAATGCCTCCTTGGGCTCAAGACAAGCTCCTAATGTCCAGCCTAAACTTCCCCAGGTACAGCTTGAGACTCCGATCCTGACAATGGGATCAGTCAGCTCCTGATTGATCCATCCCTATTTCTGATGGAGCTGTGGCTGTGCAAGGCACCAGGAGCTTTTGTCTTCAGGAAGTACAACAAAAAATATCTGTTTTAAAAAGCTGAGATATTTTAAAAGTGGGCTGGCAGCTGGCAGTGTGTGCCTGGGTGGCCGAGGAAGCCAACAATTCCTGGTGGCATCCAGGAATTGTGCGGCCAGCAGGAGAGGGCAGGGATTGTCCCTCTGTGCTGGGCACTGCTGAGCCACACCACAAACCTCCCCTGTCCAGTTTTGGGCTCCTCACTTCCAAAAGGAGATTGAGGGGCTGGAGAAGGGAATGGAGCTGGGGAAGGGTGTGGAAAAACACGTCGCACACACGCGGAGTTTCCATGTCCCCAGTGCTCCCTGGTAAAGTGTCCCCCATCACCTCCTCACTCCCACACCAGCACCCTGCAGGGTTTTACCAGGTGGTTTTTTAAGAGGTGTTTTGGGGGCCGTGTTTTGCAGCACAGGCTTTGTTCAGACTCTCTCCCCTCACCTCTTTCACCTCACAGTGTTATGGCTGGTGAAAGCTGGCTGCACAGGACGTTTGGGATGCTCCATGCAGTTTGAAGGTCTGGGCTGTGCCCTTTTCCCAGGCTGTGGTGCTGAGCCCTGCACCAGGGCAGCTGAAGGAGAGGCAGAGGTGCCTGAGAGCGGGACACGAAGGCAGCAAGGGCTGGAAATGCCACAGTCAGTGCCCCTGGGATGGTTTTACGCTGCTGCAGCCACTGCAGGTACAACTTCAGTTCCTTCTGAGCACCCTTCCCTTTTCCTGTGCCCTCAGCAGGTCCCTGTGTGCTCACCCCCAGGGGCTCCCCGGAGCCGGAGCTCCCTCTGCCCGGATGTGTCAGGTCACATTTGCCGGCCCAAGGCATATTCCCATTTCTCCCAAAAGATGGCACTAGGATTCACCGAAATGAGCTGCTCGGCGCCCCTGGCTGCTTTCGTGTTGGTGAGAAATCCCACCAGGACCCTGCAGGCAGTGTCCAGCCCTCACTTCCATAACCCTCCGGAGCATCCTTCCCTGGGATTGGACTCAGGGCTGTGGGCAACAGCAGCAGAGGGGAAAATCGAGTTGTCACCTGCTCAGAGTGTGCAGCAGGAGGGGATGTTTTTTTCCTTAGAAATCATTTCCTAGGATGCAAATATTCCTCCCTCCCTTTACACCCTGGGTTTTATTCCCGAGGCAATGAGAAAAGAAAATCGGCAATATTGGAATTAATCTGCTTGAGCGCTGACGTTATCTGCTGTAGCAAAATTGACAACATTAAGTTTTTTACTCAGAAGTTAATTATTTTTTTCATTTGAACAACACATCCCATAAGCCTAGGAAAAGAGAATCTGCCTGGTAATTTAGACCACATTTTAAGGGCTTTTTAAATGCGAATGTTTGTGCATAAAGATAATTATAGAAATATTTCCATGATTAAAAGGATACAACCAATGAAAATAACTTCTAGGGAGATTATCTTTCCTTGCAATTCCTATAACCCCTTGAAGAGTTTTTTATCTGTCAGGAAAGAAACCATTTCTTTTCCTGGAAAACAATCCCCATTCCAAGATAATGGACTTTTTTTGTATTCATTAACATCTCTAATGGAGCTATCACCTGAAGAGGTGGAAGTTTTCATTAAAGAAAATGATAGGATCACAGCTCTATAAATGAAAAGAAAGTGTGAAGATGAAGGATTTCCAAAGACAGCAGAATTCCATGGCTGAATGTGCATTTAATAATGAAGGGAGCACCTTGTCCAAGAAATTCCCCTGCCTGGGCAGCTCAGCAGCGTCCAAGGACCACTGAATCCTACAACTGCTCTAAAACCGTGCTCATTAGCAACAGCAACTTCAGCAGTGACACTTTTTGCTCTTTTGCTTTGCAAATGTTGGTATCTCCTTAAAGACAGGCGCCTGATTCCCCCGTGCTTTCAATGTTTTGGAGGGCCAAAGTTTATCATGCAGCCAGAAAAGTTCTTTTCTTTGCCCTCTGTGTGCTACCGGCACTAAAGAGTGATTAAAAACACGAGTGCGAGAGGCAGCTGAAGACTCTGCTGAGCCCTGGTGTGAAAAGCCCTCGTGGCAGAGCTGGGGGAAGGTGATGTCCTTGCAGTGCAGGGGTTCTTCCAAGGACCTTGAGCTTGGAGGAGTCTGTCCAGCACTTTACTGCCCCTGCCCATTTTCCTTGTTTTTTATCAGCGATCTGCACATCCCACTCATGCATTTTTTTCGCCCCTGTGCAGTCCATTTTTGCTGCTCGTGTCTTTGGGGCTGTTCAGTGATTTACAAATTGCCACTCACCATTTTGCTGCTAATTAAGCAGTAAAGTGGTAGCACACATCTGGAGGAAAGGATGGATTCACCTGTAGCCCTTCTGGAGGGCTGGATTCACCCAGGACATTGTGGAGGGTCGGATTTACCCATGGACTTTCTGGAGGGCTGGATTCACCCAGGATATTCTGGAGGGCAGGATTCACCCATGGATGTTCTGGAGTCACCAATGGCCATTTTCAAGGGGGTGGATTCACCCATGGACATTCTGGAGGGCTGGATTCATCCGTGAATATTCTGGAGGGCAGGATACACCCATGTTCTGGATTTACCCATAGAAATTCTGGAGGGATGTGATGCCTTAATTTTTCTCTTCCCTGTGTTCCCTGTTCTGTGCTGCCCAGGTGCAGCTCTGAGCTCACACTCAGGCTCACTCAGCTCTCTGCACACAGCAGCCACACAAAACAAATCCTGTTCCTGCTGCACACCAAGGACAACTGGGACAAGTGTTCAGCCCAAAAGCACAAACAACGGTGGCTGAGGGGAGAAAACAAGAAGGATGGGACTGCAGAACCTGGAGCTGGAATTGGACAATGAAACCCCAAGGTGCAAATGGACCCAAACTTATCAAAGTGTGAGACCTCGTGACTGGGGCTCCATTTTGTGTCCATTTTGTGTCCACCTTGGGTGTAGCCCTCACCAGGTTCTTGTCCTGCCTAAGGTGTGCCCTTAAAGGCCTTTTAATAAATATCTACTTTATTCTCCAGCTCTGTTCAGTCTCTGTTCCAGGTCAGCCTTCCCAAGGCATCGGTTTCTGGCAATTCAGATGGGACATGAACCCACATTCCCTGGCTTGGGATAAATTCATCTATGAATATTCTGGAGGGCTGGATTCACCCAGGACATTTTGGAGGGCAGGATTCACCTACAGATGTTTTGGAGGGCTGGATTCACCCATAACCCTTCTGGAGGACTGGATTTACCCACGGGCATTTTTTAGGGCAGGATTCACCCACAGACATTCTGGAGAACAGGATTTACCTCTTCTGGAGGGCAGGACTCACCCATGGCCCTTCCAGAGGGCAGGATCCATCCAAACCCCTCCAGGAGGGTAGGATTCACCCCTAACCCTTCCTTAGGGCAGCAGTTCTCTGCCTTTCATAAACTCAGGAGGCCCCTGACAAAACAAAACAAAACCAACCAACCCCCCAAAAAACCTACAACAAAATGCTGCCCAAAGGGAGGAAAGAGCATCAGTTTGGGATGTTTTGGAGGCGAAGGCACGGGGTGCTGTAAGAGGAGCTGGCACTAGATGGAGCGATGGGTTAGCGCGATCCCTCCTCGCCGGAGATCCTGCTGGAAGCGCATTCCAGGGGTTTGGCAGGATGGAGCACGTTTGTCAGCCTCCTCTCCAGAGGCGCCGGGCTCTGAAGCAGCCGTGTGCTCGGGGGTCAGGGCTCAGAGAGGTGCTCGGCTGCCTCTGCCAGCCCGGCCCCACCCCAGCTCCACTCCTCCGCCTCCACCAGCAGCATCACTGCCCAGAAACTGCAGGAAAAGCCTCGCTAATTACCAAAATTAATCATCCCCAGGGAACAGGAGCCAACCTGCAGTGCCAAAACGGGCCCTGGGTTGTCTGGCTCTGCCATGGGGGCCGTTTTCCCTGTTTTCCCTGTTTTCCCCTGTGAGAGGAATGACAAGATTTTTCTTTACAAACAAGCCCTGGGTCTGCTGGTAGATAAAACTGGCACTGAGAGATAAGAGAAACAATGGGAAGGATCCTACTGATTGATGGATGGAAAAGAAGATGTTTGCCTTTACAAACAAACCGTAAATGAAATTGAATATTGAAACATGAAAGCAACAATGGGGAAAACCCATAAATCCCATAAAAATTAAAAATTAGGGGGGTTATACATTAAAAGGGGAATCATAAGTCTTAGGCATTTTGGGAAGTCTGTGCCTCTCAAGTACCTCAGCCAATGGGGAAAGAGAGAGGGAAATGCGGCCAGGAAATTAGGATAAAAAGGAGGCTGCATCCTCCAAAAAACTGAGAGACCCCAGGAGAAATGCCCCATGGCCTCTCCCTTTATTCAAATAAAATAAAAGGACTCCTCTGTCTCCTTTTCGGACATAAACTTCTGGTGTTTGTGGATTAATCTTCCTAACACCCGTTTCCCCTCACAGCCTCCAAGCCCAGCTCGTACCACTGCCAACCAGGGGAGCAGAATTCCCCATCTTTCGCCTCTCCTGGGCGCTGGAGCTCCAGCTGGCAAGTGCTGAGCAGCCACGGGGAGCTGTGTGTGCCTGCCCCACCGGCTGAGGTCAGTGGCAGCAGATGGGACACGGTTTGGCCCAGGGGGATGGATGATTCCTGCCTTTGTGCTCGCCCTGTGCTTTGTGGTCGTGGTGTGAAACGCGCCTTCTTGCAGAGCGGGTGATTGGGGGGCGGATCGATTTCAGCTTCAGAAATTTTAGGGAATTTTTTTTTTTTTTTTTTTTTTTTGGGGGGGGGAGGTTCTGTTTTAGCTGCTTCTTTGGAAATAGGGTGGCCAGGTGGAGCAGGGAAGGGATTGTCCCACCTCGAGGGATGGGGGAGTTCGATTCAAGAAAGAAGTTGAGCTGCTGGGTCGGGTCCAGAGAAGGACAACAGAGCTGGAGAAGGGTCTAGAGGGTAAATTATGTAGGGAGTGGCTGGGAGAGCTGGGAAAGTGGCTCATCCTGGAGAAAAGGAGGCTCAGGAAAGATCTTTTCACTCTCTACAACTCTCTGGCAGGAGAGTGCAGCCAGGTGGGGATCAGGCCGTGCTCCCAGGGAACAAGGGACAGGACAAGGAGCCACCAGGGAGGCTCAGCTTGGACAGCAGCAGGAATTTCCCCATGGGAAGGGGGCTAAGGCCTTGGCAGGGGCTGCCCAGGGAGCTTTGCAGTGCCCATCCCTGCAGGTGGCACCTGGAGGTGGCACTCAGTGCTCTGGGCTGGGGACAAGGTGGGCACGGGGCACAGCTGGGACTGGCTGGGCTGGGAGGGATTTTCCAACCTCAGGGATTCTGTGATAAGCCATTAATTGTGGTTGTTCAAAACATGTTTTTTTTCTTCTTCTGAAGAGATGATTTTCTTTCCATCACGTGCCAGCAGCAGACTCTGGGGCAGAACAACAACTCCTGGGAGGATTTCCTTCATGCCACCATGGATTAGGCACATGAAATCCTACCAGCCTCTACCACCCCTGACTCCAGTTTTTGGGCCACTTCAGCAGTTTTGGCCCCACTCTCCCACAACCTCAAAAAAATATTCTGAGTGCAACTTAAACCAGTCCTGGTGTTTGATACTTATCTGCTTAGGTTCTCTTCAATTACATGCATTAGTGGTCAAAACTGGGGCACCAATGTGCCTCCAGTCGAGTCATTGCTTTTTAACTCACCAAGAACTGGAAAGAAGGAAAAAGTGATGCATTATAGGAACTGAAGCCATCATAACTGTTGTTCAGTGTCTCTTTCTGTGGTGCCCACAATGTAAACCTGAGCTTACCTTCCCAGAAGAACAAAGTTACTTTTAGCACAGGATGGAGTTTTTAAAAGCTTGAGCTTTTCAAGCCTATGGAAAAATAAGCATTGAAAAAAATACAGGAAAATAATAACCTTGGGGAGGGAAAGAGGGATAAGATAATGATCACAATAAAATGGCTGTGAGTGTGATTTCACCATCAGGAACACTGCGGGAGGAATTTGAGATTTTTTTATCATTCATCAGGAGGGACAAAGCCTAAATGAATTGGGTGAGGAATATTTTTTAGGAGCAAACAAGGCAAGCTGAGTTTGCTGTGACCCCTGGATTCAGCTTTTGAGGTCAGCAGGGCCCAGTTTCTTACCTTGCCTGACCTCCTTCAACGACACAACACCTCACCATTGAATCCAGTTATTCCCATAACAAACTAAGGGAGAGGTTCATACTTCTTCATTAATATCCTGTTAAAAAAACTACAGGAATTCTGCCACTTTCAATCAGTTTTTAGCCCAGACATGTGCTCCTGCCAAAGTTCAGCCACTACCGTGTTTGTTGCTGCTTCGTTCGCTTATTTGTTTCCCGTCTGTCACAGACGGTGTGTTTCTGCCCTCTAAAAGTGCCCACACGTCAGTCAGGGAATAAGAAACAATCCCACATCCCTGAGGTGACTCACCACACCCTCGTGGATACTGAATCACCATCGGGATGAGGTGAACATGTGGTGTGCAAAGCAGAGGCTGGAACACTGTCAGCCAAAACACTCAGCAAAACGCTGCTACGAATTAGGGAATTCACGAAGAGCAGCAGCTCGTGAGTGGTTATTTGCGAGCCAGAGGGATAAGCTAACAATTCCCAAATGCTTCTGGCTGTCACCCCTATAAGAGACCCTTCATTTTGTGTGCCCCCCAAACCCAAAGAAATACAGAAAAATCAGCTTGGCTTCGTCTAGTTCTAGTCCAGAGACCCTCCTAAGCAGTCCGTACTCCAAATCTGGCCACTAATAGGCTAAAATATTGTTTCTTAGTCCTATGAGTACTAACCACAAAGGAGTATTCTGTAAAACCCCACAGACCACCCCAAAATCCCCTTGTGGTGGCACAGCACAAGGTAGTTACCCTGCAGATGCTCTGGAAACTCCATTCATGAGCGACCTGGCCAAGGCTATACTGGAAGCACATGAAATTATGGGAACTGAGTCACAGATCCCAGCACATACTGGATGCTTTTATAGGTTAAAAGTAAATAGTCTGAAGAGACTTTTTTTTCCCCCCCATATGAAGGCGATTTGGGGTGTTTATTTTGTTCAGGGCTGGACCGGTGACGTTTTGTTGTTGCCTGAACTGAGAAGTTCATGTGTTTAAAACGCTGTTCCAGGGCTGCAGCTGATTGTGTGCAGGTTAATAGACGAGCCTTTGTCAAGGACATTGTGCAAACACATTTCCACAAGACATTATTGTCTGGACACATGAGCAAATATTTGCCTAAAAAGTCTAATTAACCATTGTTCAAGAGCTGCCACCTGCCCCTGGGTTTTCTGGCACTCTCCTGGAAGGGACGGAGTTGTACAGCAGTGCCTTTAGCCAACATTTCCACGGGAGCCAACTCCTGACCAATAATTAAGTAAACATTCAGCTTGCTGCCTGTTATTTTACATTTCTTTTAATAATAAAGGAAGTGTTACGAAGAAAAGGAGTAAAGGCAACCAGCCTTACTTTAACAGCGCTGCAGGAAAAGGAGATACCTGGCCATGGGCTGACAAAATCCCAAAATCCCTGAATCACTGAGGCTGGAAAAGACCTCCAAGGTGACCAAGTCCAAGGTGTCACCCATCCCCACCTCCTCACCCATCCCAGAGCACTGAGTGCCACCTCCAGCCCTTCCTTGGGCACCTCCAGGGGTGGTGACACAAGGGACATGCTGGGGTAGCCATGGACAAGCCCATCAGCAGCACAAAGGACGAGCCTGTCTGTGCTGTAAAGTTCCTTTTGTCAGCTGAAGCCAGGAGAAGTGATGACAGTCACGATGCCAGGGGACGGATGGACAAAAGAGGATTGTGCAGCTGTCCTGGAAAATGTGGTGTGTGACATGCCAGGAGGTTGGAGCAGGAGCCTTTTTGAGCAATGTCCTTTTGCATCTCCAGCAAAGCTGCCCCAAACTGCAAATAAATGAGTTCAGAGACAAACACTCGCCCACCTGCCTTAATCTTAAAGATATATTTGTACAAAGATTTATTTTGGAAAGCTACCCTCGCATTCAAAGTGGAAAACCAAATATTTTTGTTTGAGAATCTTGAAGTTAAATATTTTGTTGGTTAACATTTTGTCTTCTCAGCCCTTTCTGGTTGAAGTAGTTCAATGAATTTGATAGGAATTCAACAAAATATTTGGTCAATTAAAGTAGGTATTTTTCTTAGTTATACCCTTTAGTTAGAAATTGTTTCAGGCACTTCCACTCATGGAAACTGTGACTGTCCAGAGCGATTTTTTTTTTCCATATTTATATCATTTTTATTTTGAATTCCTTCTCCCAAAAATAAGTGATGTTACTGCCCGGCTAAGCTGTGCCATGGGTTTTGTGGAGGCAGTTACTGGCTGGAAACATGTGATTGTACTAGATGTACAATCTTGGTTCACCCATAAAACATTTTGTTGCCAGTTAATAGAAATTATTATTGCTTTTCACAGATTTCCCAGCGGCCCAGCTCCCCCAACTCTGGCTGCTGCAGTTCTGCTGCCTTTAGAGCCCAGCAGATTAATTTCTTTGCCCACTCCTTTTGTTTCTTCCTCTCATACTCCCACTGCCGACTGAAATGGTCATGTTTTTTCAGGACTTCAGCAAAATCATCCTAATCCTGACCCGTATGTTCCAACTTGTCCTTGTCTCGTTGCAGAAAATAAGGCCCACGAAATCTCTTCTCTGTTAAGAGCTGACTGAACCACAGAAAGAGGATTAGAGAATTTTAAGGAAGGGAATGGAAGGGATCTTAGAGACCATCCAGTCCCAACCTCCCCTTCCATGGGCAGGGATGCCTCCCACTAGACCAGGCCACTCAAGGTCTTATCCAAGGCTGTGGACACTTCCAGGGCCCCATAAGTGGCTTGAATTCACCCCATACTCTTTTACATTGTCACTGCGGCCTCCCCAAGCTATCACAGCTCTTCAGAGACGCAATCCATGCGTGGTATTGTGCACCTGAGGGTCTGTGGCACCTCTGTGCTCATCATCTCCACCCTTGCTCAGAAAATACGACCGGCAGGTGAAGGAGAACCCAACCCGGAATGAGTTGAGTGTGGACAACTGTGCTTGCCTGGGACACACACACCGACCTGAGGCCCTTCCCCGCTGTCACCTTCCCCCTTGGATCTGTCACTGCGCTTGTGCTATGGCAACCACCAGCCCTGTTGACAAGAGGAGAGGAATAATGTCACCAAAACCGCCCCAAAATAGCCTCCTCGCCATCACTCGAGACGCCCTTTTCCAACGCCAGCTGTCAACTGCCCGCGGCAGGAAATGCTTCCTCCGGTGTGTTTTCCTCCTGAGGGACTGCGAGCTCCCAAACACGCCATTGTGCAGAGCAGGGATTCAATACACAAAAGGCTAAAAACTGCACAGCATCCTGTCCTGGCTGTTCCTAAGGCAGAGCCCTCCTCTCGCTCCGCGAGGTGCTGAGGGGCCTGCAGGGCGAGCGCAGGTGCCCGGGCCGGCAGCGCCGTTGTCACAGCAGAGTCCACGTCCCTAAGGATGGGTCCTGCTCCAGAGGGGAGCACGTGGGAAACAGAGCACCTCAGAGGGCTGAAATGTCTCTCCCTGCCCAGAAAAAAAGAGGGAAATGGGATGATTTCCTTGCAGGAGGACTGCGCGGCCTGCAGAGCTGGAGGGAAGAGAGGTGCCAATGACTTATGGCGATTCTTCCCAGCAAACTGCCTGGCCAACCTTCCAAAAAACACACTCACCGCTGTCCTCCAGCTGTGCAGGCTTTACTGGCATCCTGCTCTAGGTTTGGTGTGGCAAAGGCCTTGGAAATGACCCTGTGTCCAGCCCCTTTTGGAGAAGGGGGCAGAGGTGGTGGGCTGCAGCGAATTGCGGCGGAGTTCGCCGGGAGCGCGAATGGCGTAAATGCAGGAAATATCCTCCTGCTGCCTATATTTAGTTGCTGATAAGCTGCACCGACCCAGAGCATGCTGTGCCCTCTCCTGTGCCTTTCCTGCCCTCTGAGGAGCCGGGGGAGGCTTGTGCAGAGGTTTCACTGATGAAAGAGGAAGTCATTTCTTGCTGCATGCCAAGGTTATAATCGGGGGGGGGAGGTATTTGCGCAACTGGGAAGAACCCTAGACTTTTCTTCATCTCTCCCGAGGAAATTGAGAAGCTCCACTGCCAAATATCTGTTGGGAGAATCAAGAGGAAGCAGAGGTGTTTATCCTCTGGAGGAAGTGGGAGGGCCGAGGGGCTGCAGCAGGACATTATCTGAGTGCGGGGCATGCCTGGGGCCGTGCTGGGACTCTCATCCTGTTGCCTTGGAGGAGCAGGAAGCCTCCATCCCTGAGTCCTCTCTCCTGATGGTGCCCATGGTGCACTGAGCCTCTGGGAGGTCAGAAACCCCCGTGGGATCTTTATTTTAACCTGTGCTTCAAAGACCGTGCGCTTTACCGTGAGTTCTGTGTGTGACTTGCTTCTCAGCCGTGCCCTCCACAGCTCCCTCATTCAGCTTTTCCTGTGACCAAAGGGTTGAGTTCTCTCTGGGTGGGGGAAAAAAAAAAATAAAAAAAATAACAATTTTTAAAAATTAAAAAAAAAAAACAAACATACGCCCCAACCAAACAAAAACACCAACCCAGAAATACCTCTCTGTGTATCTCACCCATTCCTACTTCAGCTTAATGGAAATGACTCTCTGAATTTAGCCAACAATTCTGTTTAGGCTGTTCTACTGTCCATAGTTGGGGATTGTTTCTTATCCTATCCTGCTTTTATCTGCTCAGGAGCTGTATGTGGCTCAGAAGTGTATTATATCACATAATTACATATGGGGCATGTGGTTTGGCGTTCTTTTCCCAGAGGAAAAATGACTTGTGCAGTGTTTGTGTGTTTGATTTAGTGCTTTCAGGGTTTCATTATTCACTTTTGGGGTTTTTTAATAGCCTCATTCCTCTTGGGGTGTGTATTAGAGGATGACAAGGGCCCACAGCTCCTTGTGGGCAGATGATTTTCATGGTGCAGGACCATCTCCCAAAGTTCCTCTCCTAGAATAGAGAAATACGAAATTTATGGGGGAAGTAATTGGCACACTGAGGTCATTCAGAAATTCAGAAATGCTGGGCTAAGACCTGTGGCAAGGACTGTGGTCCCCAATACTGCAAAGCAGAGCTGCCACAGCCTTCTCTTGCAGCTGGTGTTCCCATGGGCTTGATGGTTTTCACAGATCACAGAATGGTTTGGGTTGGAAGGGACATAAATCCCATCCAGGGACACCTTCCACTGTCCCAGGCTGCTCCCAGCCCCAGTGTCCAACCTGGCCTGGGGCACTGCAAGGGATCCAGGGGCAGCCACAGCTGCTCTGGGCACCCTGTGCCAGGAACCTCACTGCCCTCATAAGGAAGAATTCTCACCTTAGATCCAAGTCAGTCTGAAGCCGTTCCCTGTGTCCTGTCACTTCCGTCCCTTTTAAATACCTGGAGCTTTGTCCAAAATGCCCACAAATCCCACAGACTGCACCTGGAGGTGATTCCACCCCAAGAGGGGCTCAGAAACAAACCTGGTCTAATGGAAGGTGTCCCTGCCCACGGCAGGGGGGTGGAATGGGGTGATCTGTAAGGCCCCTTCCAACCCAAACCCTTCTGTGACTCTGTGATTGTACCCTGGATCCAGAAACGTGTGCACACAAGGTGCTTTGCCCTCTGTCAGCCCTGCCACGCTCCTACAGAGCCTTTCTGGAAGAACTGAGCAGCCTTTAAAGTATCTGCCCATTTACACATAAAACCAAATTATGTAATTGTAGCTCCTCTCAGAGTCCAGGGAACACGTCCACGGAGCAGCACGATTTGGCTGTTTAAACAGGGGCACTTTCAATAAAATGAAACGATGCTGCAGTGGCAAAATGTGTTGTAAATAATTTATTTCACTTGTGTAACCACGAGAAAGGAGAGCAGGAAGGAAAGGGCACTGCATTTGCACCCAGCCAGATTGCATCAGCCCTGGAAATGGATCTGGACAGGGATCAGAATAAAACTGACAAAGGTTGTCCTTTGTGTGTGCCCTGCGATAACTAAGAAGGGGGGGTAAACACCATCCAAAATAAAGAGCAAAGCTCCTTTTCCTTTCAGAGGCAGCCTGTGGTGAGGAAGAGGGGCACTGGGGAAGCACAGCTGGAAGCAGCACAGTCCCCAGAGAGCCCTGGCAGGGTCACAGGGGTGACAGGGACAAAGTTTTGGCCCATGAGAAGCATCCAGAAGAGGAATATTTTCCAGGAGAGCCCTGCCAGAGGTGACAAATGAACAACTCCTCTGACCTAGGCAGACACAAACCCTCTTGTACTCTGGTCCCCATGGCTCCCTGTGCTGGGGGAGGCAGTGACCCAGGTCCTCCAGGTCCCTCCAGGTCCTCCCAGGTCCCTCCAGATCCCCAGGCACTGCCAGCCCACGTCCTTGGGCCCAGCTGGGCTTGTTTCATGCCGGCCACTCTGACTTCAGTCCCAGCTCATCACCAGCACAGCCCTCAGAGATAACAAATTTTCCTTCAACCAAATCCACTTCCAAGGAAACAGGAGAGACCCTGATTCTAGCCCCTTCCTAAGGCCTGACCCTTCCCTGCTCCTGGGGAGACCTATCCCATCCTCTTGGCAAAAACAAGCCCATCTCCTGCTTGTGCTTGCCCATCCTCACCTCCCACCTGAAAGGAGCTTTGGTTCCATAATCTTTTGATCCCAAACCCCACTGATATCAAATTTTCAGTGCATTGGCAGCAAGACCTCTGAACCCAAGAGCACTGCTTATGATATAACCTTAAAGCACCTTATCCAGAAAACTGGAAGGTTACTTCCCTCTTTTTGTTTTCCCCGGAATAATTTAAATTAACTATCCCGGGACTCAGATACAGTTTATACAGTTACTCCTAATAACCTTCATAAAGTCACTATGTTCATTACCTAATAACATACAGTTGGGGGGTCATAAAGTTTATTTACATTAGATAGTTTTCCAGGTATGTGGAAAGCAGTTCCATTCTGATAATCAAACAAATCCCTTAATATTCAAGACGTTGATCAGCTCACCGATTTTTTTTAAAATTATTATTTTATTTCTTTAATGAAGTGATATTCCTGCCAGGTCTGGGATATTTCTCCGTACTTTGTTGACTTCCCAGAGCAGTGTACTTTGTTCCTTTGTTCCCTTCACGCTGCAGTAAGCAAAGCCCTTCACGCTTTCTTCCCTCTTGGACCAAGAGGAGCCCCCGGAGAGCTGGCCATGGTTTGAGAGGGAGCCCTTGGGGGCTGGGGGTGACTGAGTTCACGTCACAGCAGCGCTGGCTGTGCTCTCCTCTGTGTGTTAGCACAAGCCCTGAAGTCACCCTCAGGTCACAGGTGACGTGCCAGGGGCTGCACTGCCCTTCAGCACCCGGGGACACCCAAAAGGGACCCTGAACTTGTCCCAGCAGAGATCCTGAGCACCCCTGCACAGGCAGAGGGGGCAGAGCGTGGCCTGACACGGCTCGTGTGGTGTCGGGTCACCTCAGGTTGCTGATCTCATCTCTTTGGCTTTGCTTTGATAGGAAGGATTTGCAAATAAGGCAAACTTGCCTGGAAATAGGCACCAGGGCTCTGAGCTCTGCCACGGGCTTCCTGAGACAGCGTGGGAAAGCCACTCCATCTCCTCGTGCTGGGATGGGGAGGGAGAGGGAATCTCTCGTTTCTTCTTCTCCTCTTTTTCATCTCACCCTTTAAGACTTAATGGTGCATGAGCATCCTGAGTTTGGCCACAGCCCGTAGGTTTCACTCTAAAATAGACAACGGATAGTAATAGAAGTAGCCATGAAATTGCTATCACCAGATAGGAATCAAAAAGAAATTAAATAAATGGTGTGCAGCTGGATTTTGTTAGTTCTCTAGGTTATGCGGAGCTCTTATGGCAGGTTCTTGTAACGGCATTAAAAGCCTCAGCAGTATTTGGGGTTTTTTTGAAAACTTCATGTCCCAGAGTCAGGTGGTAACAACTGAGTCTCACTTCCCACTGAAAACCAAGTTTTGCTGCTTTTAATGGTCCAGAGAAAAGCTTTTGAATGTTATTCCTGGAGCAAGGGAGAGAGGTGGAGAATGAGAGGGAAAGAGGAGAAAGACAGAGCAAGAGAGAGGAAGAAAGAAAGAGAAAGAGACAGGAGAGAGAGAGATAGAAAGAAAGGAAAGAAAGAAAGGAAAGAAGGAAGAAAGAAGAAAGGAAAAAAGAAGAAAAGAAAGAAAGAAAAGAAAGAAAGAAATAAAAAAATCAAGAAATCAAAGAAATAAAAGCAAATAAAAGAAAATCAAAAAATAAAACAGAAAAGAAAAAATCAATAAAATAGAAATAAGAAAAAAGAAAAAAAAAAGAAAGAAAGAAAGAAAGAAAGAAAGAGAGAGAGAAGGAATTGTTTTGTCTTGTTTAAGATCTCATATGTTTATGCCAGCCCTAAGAACTTCAGTGGCTGATTCGTGGTTTCTGAATGGATATCTTTGGCAGCACAGGAATCTTACTTAAGACTCTAAACAATTATGTTCTCAGAGTCTCCAAATAAAATGCCTGCACTTTAACAACAGTGGAAAAGTGAAAGGTTTGGCTTCTTTCCCCTTTGGATTAACAATGCATGAATGGAAAACTGGTGCCGTGTGCTGCACTGATAAAAAGAGCAACAGATTTGTTTCTCACAGTGCTGGAGCACATCAGCCAGGAGGACCTGAGGCAGATTTCATCTAACCCTGCTGGCCTGGGGACAGGTTGTGTTGCTCTTGCCAAGAAGAGGTTTTCTTCTCTAAGCTAAGAGATGCCACCCTCATAAATTTTGAAGGCCTCCTCTTCCTTTAGAGTGTGCAGCAGTGGAAGATCACTCTCCCCCAGATAGACTGGGACAAATCCCAGCCCAGGGCATAGTTTAGGTATCACAAAGAGGCAAAAAGTCACAATAACTGTTAAATATCCAGGGCTTTGCTCCCCACAAGCAAATCCACTCAGTGAATCCTGTTCAGCATAAGGATTAGAAAATCAGAAGCCTCACACAGATTGTTTTTAGAGGTTAATGCAAGGTCTTCTGGTCATCCCGTGAGAATCAATGGATGTTGAGGGGATACTCCATGTCCTGCTCTGCTTCCCATGTGCCCCAAATCTGATGAGAGTGGCTCTTTTCACTAAGATCCCCCATCAGGCAAATCCCTAAGTTTTCCATTCCTCAGTTATGACCATGAACTCTAGTGCCAGGTCAGCTTTGAGCCACAAACCAAATCTAAACTTAATCTGGATGCAGACCCAGCCCCTTCCCCCGCTCCGAACACGCAGGAATTCCAAAGGGGAATTTTGGAATTTTCCGTGGTCTGTGATAGTCTCTGTGGAGCGGCGGTGTGGGCAAAGCAAGCGCGGAACGGGGGCTGCACAGGGCCACAGGAGTGGAGGCAATTGTTTGCTTTGTGGGTGATACCTTGGAAGCTCACGAGGCTGCTCTCTAGGGAAAACACGGGAAATCAGTGGTGGAATCTGTGTCTGGAACATTCTGTAAGGGCAGGGCTCGGCAAACGAGGCAGAGCTAGAAGGGAGCACCAGAGGGGCTGTGCTAAGACCCCCAAAGGTTCTGTTCTCTTCATGTTTGAAACCTTAATGAAGAAAAGGAAAAGGGAATGCCAGCAATTTCTGCCTGGTGTTTCCATCCTTTGGATTGTCTGCCCCTGGGAGAGCTTGCCCTGTGAACATTTTAAGTGGAGCAAAATACCCCCAGCGTGTGAAAACCCCAGCCCTGCTCAGAGCTGACACAAAAAGGCTCCCCCCAGCTACTGGGGCTCAGCAAATCCCTGTGGCTGAGCCCTTCCAGGTGGGCTGAGTGACCAGGAGTGCCTCTTTTACCACGAATTCTCAGCTCTTTGTCACATAAATGCCCCTTGGAGTCATCTTTTCCGAACACATTTTGCAAATTGTCAACGATCAGGCGTGCAAGCACATATGAAACCCAGCGGCGGGGTTTGGTTTGGGAAGCCCCTGGGTGACTGTGCCCGGACATATATTCCAATTAAACAGCACAAATGTTCAAATTCCTTGGCTGCTTTCTGGAGTCTCAGGTCTTTACCTTGCCTTCGGATCTGGATCAGACCAGAACTGCTTGGGAGTGATTTTCCTTTATCAGCTCCTTTACAGGTATTTTACCGGCAGTCCAAGCTGCATATTTACTCTGAAGAGCAAGAAACTCCATCTTTCAGATAAGATTACTCTCCTCCAAGTAAATATTGGGCAGAACACAAGGAAAGGATGAAAAATGCAGACAAAATGGAAAGGAAATGGCTGATGAGGTTGTTAGAGAGTTAGTTCAGGTTGAAGTACCTTTGGAATTGGTCAGAAAGAAGATTAGAGGGGAAAGCAGTCCATGGCTTTGCAGGACCAAGGGCAATGCTCTGCACCGGCCTGTGATCCTTCCCAAGTGTTCACCCGCCAAGATTGGTAGATCCAGACACTGAAAGTTAATTTGGAAAGAGTCTGGAGAGCTGGTAGAAGTACTCCTGGGCTAAGTGTTCCTGCTCACTGTGGCATCCAGAGTCACCCCAGCTCTTTGAACAGAAAAATCAAAGCTTTAAAATCCCTTACTCTGTGCAGGGGTTGCTGCTCTGCAGGGAGGCAGACACCAGGCTTGCTCAGCGTTCCCACACTGGGAACTTTCAGAGGGGCAAATGTTCATAACCCCCTCTTTGTTGGAGGGAAGAATTCTGGGGTGTGGAACACGGGAGAGAGACAAAAGGATGACGAGCTGCATCAGCTGCAAACCTGGGTGCTGCTTTTCCACGTGCTGCTCGGCTCCCCTGGCGACAGACACGTTATAAATACCTCAAGACAGACCCATTTCAGAGGGGTGTCTGCAGCTGTGGGGAAGCTGCAGATTGGAAATTCCGACTGACTTGTCGTAGGCATGAAAAATATTTCCCGAAGCCGCTCTGTGCTCGGGGGGGTTTTCTTGAGCAGAGGCTCCACTGGTCTCATCACTCTGCTGCTAGAAAGGCTTGTGAGGGCTGCATTCAGCACAAAAAACTAATTAGTGCTGAGTCAGGGTGATGTGAGGCTTGGCCTTGGAGAAAAATAATCAGACTGGTGGAGAACTGATCATGTTAAGAGGTGTTTGGTGCTGCCGGGGGGGGTTCCAGCAAAGCCCTCATTGAATCACAGAATCACAGAATATCTTGAGCTGGAACAGAGCCCCAGGGATCATCCAGAGCAACTCCTGTCCCTGCCCAGACCCAAAAATCCCAGCCCGTGCATCCCTGGCAGCGCTGTCCAAAGGCTCCTGGAGCTCTGGCAGCCTCGGGGCCGTGCCCATTCCCTGGGGAGCTTGGGCAGTGCCAGCACCCTCTGTGGGAAGAACCTTTCCCTAAAATCCAACCTCAATCCCTGCTGGCACAGCTCCAGACACTCCCTGGGTGCTGTCCCTGGTCACACAGAGAAGAGATCAGTGCCTGCCCCTCCTCTTCCCCTCCTGAGGAAGTTGTGGATGGTGATGAGGTACCTGTGCACTTCTCCAAATGTGCTTGAAATTCACCCATGGGACATCAGCCAGCAGAACAGTGCAGGTGAACACCCCTGGGAGTGTCCAAGGCCAGCTTGGATGGGGCTCTGAGCAACCTGGTCTACTCGAAGCTGTCCCTACCCATTGCAGGGAGTAGGAATTAGATTGTCCTCAAGGCTCCTTCCAACCCCAAGCATTCCAGGAGATGAAAATTATGTCAGTGCTCCTATCCCAGCCTATAATCAGGGAGACTCCCACCTTCAGTGGCATGATTTAAATTACACCCAGTACCATCTGGGTGATGGTCTGAACCATCCCCACACATTTGTTCCCGTGCTTTGTGCTCTTGAAGGAGCGACCCTTCCACCAAACCTGTCCATGTAGGTCCCTACCTCACGGGGTGACAGAAATGTCAGACAGAATTTATCCCAAACTGTGAATCTCTCCAGTCTGAAACCTTCCTGAGACACACTGACATTACCACAAATGCAATTGTGAAGGCTCTTAACAGCCTGAAAAACATTTTCATTTTGGGGGAGAGAAGGATTTATCACCCTGATGTTCCAGCAACCTCAGTTCCAGGCAGAGCAATACCCAGGACACCCTCAGAGCCCGATTGTGCAAACAATGGGAAGAAGAGGAAATGATGCTGGAGTTTGTGCCTTCCCCTCCATGAAGACATGAATGAGAAATTGCAAGGCTGAATCATTTCTTTCTGATAAACCACTCTGCGTTAATTAAACCTAATCACTCTAGCATGGCTCCTGATACAGCTGGCAAATGTTACCAGCTTGCCGATAATGGTGGCTTACGAAAAGGAAATCAGGACACATTTTTATTGGGGTTATCAGAAATTCCCACCCATCACTACCCTTGTTCCTTCCTCCACCACAGATCCCTCACATGTGCTGAGTGCCACATTAACCTATTTATGGGTGGCTGTCGCCTGAAGGGTAAGAAGCCTCCAAAAAAAAATTTGTATTTCTAGGTATTCAACCTTAACAACCTTAAATCAGAAGTGCTCTGCTTTAAAAATTGTGTTGGAACTTTTGGGGAAGATATCTTTATTTACAGAATTTCAAAAGAACTTGTTTACAGAAGAAAAGAGGTTCAGTAAGTGTTTTATAAAAGGGTTTTTCCTCCTAGTTGGTCACTGGTGGGCGTTTATAAAAAACAAGAATGAAATGCTGAAATTTTCCTTTGCTTCTTTTTTGGGGGGTTTTTGTGGGTTTTTTGTTTGTTTGCTTGTTGGGTTTTTTGTTTGTTTGGTTTGGTTTGGTTTGGTTTTTTGGTTTTTTTTTTTTGCACTACCCACAATTTTTCTCCTGCCCAGACACACATTACCATAAGGTTTGCAAGTGCTCTTGGGGGCCCTGATTACATTCACCGCCTGTTCCTGCCAAAATGTAAAGTGAATTATTTTCATTATATTTTATGTGTTCATAAAAAGCTATACTCTACTTGACATCTGTTATCTCGATCAAGGTTTTTTGTTCAGCTGGCCAAAAAAAGATGGAAGTCTGTGGAGCATTTCATTCTCCACAGTCCACAGATGATGGTCATTTGTCGGGATGCTAATATGAAAAAAAAAATCCAATAAAACAAGCAATCAGCCTTTGGATTTAAATTAAACAACAGAAAGGGGAAGAAATACCAGGCTCTCCTCCATAATGTTCTCCCGTTTATTATTTTTGTCTGTGTGGTCTTGTGATCATAAATGTCGCCATTACAGTCTCCACGACTTTGTTGCATCTATCACTGAGACCTTCCGGTAAAGGGAAAGCAAATACAGTTCTTTGAAGGTCCCCTCTGAATTCAAAACCTGAGCTGAAAATGAGCATTGAGCCAGCTCAGCATTGCTGCTACATTTACCAGAACCAGTAATGTCCAGAGTTATTTCCATCCTGCTCTTTTACAAGTCACGTGATCCCGTTTCTCCTCCACCAACACTCTGGATAAATGAAAACCAGGCTCATAATCATACGTTCAATTTTATTACCTTGCCACTGTGTGAACAGCAAGGCTTCAGAGATTAAATGGCATTTTAGATAAGGAGAGTGAGCAAACCCTAACAGCTTCAACAACAGCAGCAAGGAAGAGGCAGCATTTAAATAAATGATTGTGGGCAAGAACTATTTCATACAGTCAGAACATAACTGGGTCCATAACATGGCTGATACACTGACGGCCATGAAAATTTAATTACTTACGAGCCACTGAATGAATTATGCAGTCTCTGATCGCTGCAGAATGAAGTTTATAGGCCAGATTCACTGCTGGCACAAGTAAATGGAGCCATGTTGGCTTCCGTGGAGTTGCCATCATTTATTCCAGCAGGGAGCTTGGCTCAGCACCATTCCAGCATGGATCCAGAGTGCCTTGAGAAGTCCATGGAAAGGGTCCTTGACTTCAAGGGACTTTGGATCATGTCTGGGGTGCTCTGTGTTTTGCCAGCAGCTGAGTTAGTCGCAGCACAGATCACCCTGTACACACACACAGGCAGTGTGGTGGTGACACGTAGTGACCCAGGCGTGGGGAGGACTGGAAACGCATCCCGAGCAGCAAACACTCCATTTCTGTAACCCAAACCCGCACTTGGAGCTGGTCTCCTCACATTTAGAACATTGCCACTTAGTGCCAGCCCCTGGGTTTGTTTGTAGTTTAAACCCCTGGAGAATGTTGTTCCATCGCCCCCTCAAATCTCTCAGTAGCTGCCTGAAAATTGAAGCTATTTTGGATGAAGCTTCATCAGAAGAGATGTGGTTATAAATGAACATATTCCTGCCTTCCACCAGCTGTCTGCTCCCCTAAGCCTAACTGTGAACACGATATTCCCAAGAAAGCTCTCTTGGCACAAGTTAGGAAGGGGAAGGAAGATGGAGAAAAGAAGATCACACATTTTTACGGCTGGTTGGTAGGAGAAAGTTGCTGAGCTTTCTTTCCTCAAACTGGACATCAAATGTTTTCCTCAAATACTGTCCAGCTTTAGAGAGGATCCACCTGAGCAACGCAGTGGCTCCAGTCACCACGTAACTAAAGAAATCCAAAGGAAATCCAACAAACTGATAGTGAGACCCTGGCACAGGGTGCCCAGAGAAGCTGTGGCTGCTCCTGGATCCCTGAAAGTGTCCAAGGCCAGGTTGGAATTTTTTTCTTGGAGCAGCCTGGGATAGCAGAAGGTGTCCCTGCTGAGGAAGTTGAGGACAGAAGAAAAGAGGTTCAGAAATTATCTGTAAGGCCCCTGGAAGAGATGAAAGATCTCACACATACCACCTCTCAGGCAGCATCAAATGTATTAAAAATTACTAATTTGACCTAAGTGTGACCTCACCGAACTAAAACTCAGCTTTGACACCTGGTGTGGACAGCCCCAGCTTTGATCTGCTGGGCTGATGTTTTGCTCCTCTGTGCCACAGCTTCCCAGCTCCGCAGAGGAATGGCAGTAAATCACCTTGACTGCCTCAAAGAAGCATGAAAAACCCCTCCTGTTCTGAAGGGCAGCAAAAGCAAAACCAGGCAGGGTTGCTGTAATTCAGCAGCTGCATTCAGGTAGGAGATGACTCTTTGGTAATGGGATGGTGGTGTCACAACTCAGGTTTAAAAATAGACGCTTTCAGAATATGAAAGTCCGCAGACAAACTTGTGAAATACCAGTTCAGTCACTGGCAGTGGATTAGCAGTGAAGCCTGAGTTAAAATTCCAGCTAAAAAGCCAAATTTAGGGCTGTAAAATGTAATGTTTAAACAAACCTGTGTCTGACACCAGCTGATCATCACCAATCAGAATCAGAGCTGGCTGAAATTCTTCTGGGTTAGCATGAAACTGCTGGAACTTTAAAGATTTTTTTTTTCATTTTTTTGTTGGGTTGGGTTTTTGGGGGGTGGTTTTATTTTGTTTTTTTTTTTTTTTGTCACAATCTTGATAATGGTCTTATTATGGGAGTTGTAAAATTTCATTGCAGCTCATTTGTCTCTTGAACAAAATGAAGCTCATTTTTCCAGTGGAAACAGCCTGGTCTTGATGATCCTTCCCTCTGTGCCAGAGAAAAGGTTCAGCTGGCTTTTTGGATCCGTTTTACGGCCCCTTTGCGAAGCCAGGATGCTGCAGAGGAGGGGGGACAGTGGAGCCAAGAATTTGGCCTCTGGATTTCAGTGACATTAACACCCAGAAAGAATTCCTGGGAAGGACCACTTCCATGAGGGAAGCTGGAGCCGTTCCTCGCAGTCTGGGGCTCTTCTGCACACGGATTGAGCGCATCTGGAATCAGAGGAGCCGTAAATTCGGAGTGTGAGGGCGGCAAAAGGGAGCCAGCCATGTGCCAATGTGATTATTCCTTTTTTTTATTTCTGCTGGAGCTGCTCAGTGAAGCTGAGGCAGGGAAAGACACCCACATTCCAAGTCCCCCAGCATCCATAGGTGCCGCCACGGTGGCCTGAGTTACTCAGAGTTGTTAAATGATTGTGCTGGAGTAACTCCGTGTGAATACGACCTCTCATTTCACTGTAAAAGTGGGGAATGGAAGAAGCCTATCAGGGAATAAACTCAGCCTGGTTTATTTCCTCTCACAGTGAAAGATTTGCCTGGGTTTGTGAGGTTTGTAGGAATAAAACCGCCCGGGTGAAGCAGTCAGTGTTTCATTAAGGGGAATTTCACAGCTGAGTAAACTTTTTTTCCAACGTATCAGAAGGCTCAACCATTTCTTAGTTTCAAAACGTTGGTTTGGAGTGGTCTGTTCTGGCTTTCAAACACTGGTTTCAGGAGAAAAGATCAGCTGTCATTCACCCAGGAATAAGTTTTTTTAAAAAAAAATGGATTTAAGACAATTTTCTAGAAAGAAAACACAGCTTTCCTTATCCTTAGGTGCAGTTTGTTCGGAGTGGAATGCAAGTCTCCGTTCTGAAGTGCTCCACACTTAGGGAAGATATTTATTGCTCCCCCTCTTCCTTGTCTGTCTTTTGGAAGGCATTTTCCTTATTTTTTCAGCCATGAAAAAATGTCCTATCACACACTCAAATCTGCAGTTTTAGAGGTGCTTCGTGTTCATGCATTTGTTGTTCACTGCTTTTTTCAGGGCTCTTGGGCTACAGAACAACTCTGAACCCATGGAAAAGAGCAGAGGGGAGAGGGAGGGAAGAAGAAACCTGGAATGTCATTAGGAATTGCACAACCTCCATTCTGACCTTCCCCAGACACCTGATGGTGCTGCACTGAAGCCAGAGCGGTTCTGTCACACAAATATCAGCTGGACACGCTTTGGGGAGCCAGCATTCCCTAAAACCCGTGTTCCTCACAGGAAAGCGGCTGTTTGTCTGGAAAACTACCCTGACTTACAGCAGGCACCTTTCAGGGGCAGTTATGGTGTACAGTGTTCTTCCTGAACTTTTCCTGCCATTGGGGTAGCATTTAGGATTTAGTTTTTCCCTGAAAATAACCATCTGAGGTTTTTTTGTTTTGTTTTGTTTTTTTCAATAACTGGCAAGATCGGTCATTTAGCATGAATCACCTAATTCATCCCAGATTTTGGACTTTGATATTTATTTTGAGATATTTCTTATTTTGGAGCACAGCAAAGGGTACATTTCTCAGACCGTTTTACCCATTTCATCCCGTAAAGAATGAATAACAGTTACCTAACTTGAAGATTGTTGCTTAACCACAGTTGTTAAGTGAAACCGTACTCTGCTCATGGTTCAAGAACGCATCTTTGCAGCAAAGGAAAGGCAAATAAATTACGATCCTAACCAACACTGGATAATTACAGAATCACAGAATCACAGAATAATGAGGTTGGAAGAGACCTCTAAGATCCTCAAGTCCAACCTATGCCTTAACACCTCAACTAGACTATAGCACTAAGTGCCATGTCCAGTCTTTTTTTAAACGCATCCAGAGATACTGACTCCACCACCTCCCTGGGAAGACAATTCCAGTGCTTTATTATTCTTTCAGTGAAAAATTTTTTCCTAATATCTAACCTGTACCTTCCCTGACGTAGCTTGAGACTGTGTCCCCTTGTTCTGTCAGTTGCTGCCCGGTGGAAGAGACCGACCCCCACCTGTCTACAACCTCCCTTCAGGAATTGTAGAGAGTAATAAGGTCACCTCTAAGCCTCCTCTTCTCCAGACTAAACAACCCCAGCTCCTTCAAACGTTCCTCATAGGGCTTGTGTTCCAAGCCCCTCACCAGCCTTGTTGCCCTCCTCTGGACACGCTCAAGCATCTCAATATCCTTCCTAAACTGAGGGGCCCAGAACTGGACACAGTAGTCAAGATGTGGTCTCACCAGAGCCGAGTACAGGGGAAGAATGACCTCCCTACTCCTGCTGGTCACACAATTCCTAATGCAGGCCAGGATGCCATTGGCCTTCTTGGCCACCAAGGCACATTGCTGGCTCATATCCAACCGGCTGTCGACCAGCACCCCCAGTCCCTTTCCACCTGAACACTGTCCAGCCACACTGTCCCCAGCCTGTAACGCTGTAGGGGATAATTAAATGCTTAATGTGAGCAGGAGAAGGGAAAAAACATTGACGTTGTTCTATAGGAGTGAACAATTTGTAGTGCAAACGCCAGTGATGCATCCTGGAGTCATCTGACCTCTGTCAGGTCCTTTTCAATGTATAAAAAACCCTCAACATTTTAGTCTGAGGTTGGTGGGTTCCCCAGAGAGGGCAAATATCTAGGGAGGGTGGGCAAGGAAAGTTTATTGCTGCACCCATTGGATTTTTTTTTTTTTTTTTTTTCTGCATGAAAATCATCAGAGCACCTCCACAGTGCAGGATCTCAGTACCAACAACCCTCCTTGAGCTGGTTTTGGGTCCCTCAGAGCCTGTCAGAATTTCAGCTGGAGCTTTGGGAGTGCCAGGAATTGCTCAGTTGTGCTGCTGGTGCTGAGGTAGAGCAGGAATGGGTTTTGTCTATGGGGAATAATTGACAGCAAGATGTCTTCTGTACCTGTATTTCCTTAAACACTTTTCTCCTCCCAGTGTATTAGTGTCAGCAGCCACCACGTCATGGTTTGTGCGGATAAATGTTTTCAGGGGATGTCAAAGAAGGAATGCAATCATCAGTTCTGCGATCTGGTGAGGGGCACAGCCAGCACTGAGGAATTTCAAATTTCAGGGTCTAAACAAAGCAGTGGGATCCCATTTCCCTGCGAGTGCAAGAGCATGAATGTGTGCAAAAAGTGAAGTGTTGGGAGGAGATGCAAAACGCCCCTGCAAGTGGCGCTGCTGGTGGAGTTCCCTTCCCTCCGTGCCACGTGCTGACACGGGACAAAGCAGCCCTGGATGGGAACGTGTGACATCCTGGAAATGCTCCTTTCAGGCCACAGAGGTACAGGATGTTCAGGCAGCACCTTTGGCATTGCAAGGGCTCTCTTCTGGTAATCTCATATTTGCAGAGAGTTTCTGCTGGAGGCTGGGGAAGATGCCTTTATTCACACAATCCCAGCAACAGGAGGGTGAGAAGGACACAGCCAGGCAGGATGGATAAGCAGGAGCTGGAGCACACACTGAGCTTTTTTAAACTTCTCTCCATCGTGGATTTGTCAGAGTCATCACAGAGTCTTACCTGTTCCTTCACCAGCTCAGGCTGTCATCAGGCTGACGCTGAGCAAACACTCTCACAAGGAACATTTGCTCAAGTACAGGACTTGACATTCACTTTTCCCAGAGCTTTGAGTCATCTCAGCAAATCTGGGAGTTGATTTTTGGGGTTCTTTTGTTGTTTTTTTTGTTTTTTTTTTTTTTTAAGCTGGCATCCTATGGAAGTAGCAAATGTTCAGTTGTACAGATATCTGTAAGTGTGTTTGGGTTTGGTTTTTTTTCTCTGTTTTCCCATCACCTCACCCAGTATATTTTACACCTAAGGGCTATTTTCCCCTCCTAATTCTAGCCAGAAAATTAGAGAACAGTGTTTTTCTGGAGACCACCCTGTTCCCCTATCAAATCCTTGGCTTCCCACAGACTGTGTCATCCCTTTGGAAGATGGAGTGGAATTTTAGTGAGGGATGTGGATTGGCACACTCACCTTCTGCAAGGAAGCAACAGATGGTGAAACATGCTTATTCAATCACCTACCTACAGAGAAAAAATAAATAAATTTTAAAAAACAGAAGAGAGAGAGAAAAAATAAAAGAGAACAATGAATTATTGAAGCCAAAGCAAATGAGTTCAGAGACAGTCCATGAGGTGAAATAAGTTCTCACTCATTTGTGGATTGTAAAGTCCCAACAATAAAGCTACTCTAAAAATGTTCTGTTCACTTGACAGCTCATCATAAAAGAAACATAAGTATGTCATATTCCTCAGTGAATTCTGAAAAAGTAAATGGCTGGATTTTTAAAAAGTCTGACTTTTAAATAGTTTCTGGAATGGAGGATTTTACTTTTTTACATACATCATGCTCTTGTTCACACAGGGCATGGGATTCCACTGCTTTCTTTAGACCCCGAAATTTAAATTCAGATTCAACACTCCGTGCCTGTGGGTGAGGCAGCTTGGGGGAGCTCACCCAAGTTTTGCTTTTTGGCTCCCCATCCCAGGCAAGGTAAATCCCCAGAGCTGAGGTTGCACAAGCAGTGAGAAGGTGGTGTTTGATGCTGGTTCCTATCAGATCCACGCGTCCTGGCATTTTCCCACTGCTGCTGATCATCCTGCTCCCCTGCTGCCCTGCGGGGCCTCGAAAAGGGCAGTGGAAGTTACACCTGCCCAACAGCAGGAGGGAAAACATCAGCTCATCCCAGAGCAAGGCTGCTTTCTCAAGCTGAAGTCAATAACTATTATTTTAATGTATGTATATATAACACTACTGCAACCGTCTCTCACCAGCTAATGAAGATTTGTCTTGATTTCGTAAAAGATTTCCAATGTTTTTCACAGAATTATCAACAATTGGAAGAGACCTTAAATCACCCAGTCCCAGCATCACTCAACCCAAACCCTGTCCCCAAGGGCCACATCCAGACTCCTCCTGATGCATCCCAAGGACAGTGACTGCACACCTCCCTGGGCAGCTCATCCCAAGGCCACAACCACTGTTCTCTGACTTCTTTTCAGGATTAATACTGAGCCTCCCCTGGAGCAGTCAAGGCTTTTTACTCTCATTCCTTCCCTTGGGACACAGAGGCGTCGCCCCACCCACCCTCAACTCTTACATTATATGATCCTCCTGTCTGGGAGTTCGGTGTTTTAGAGAAACAACTTTATTCTTTCTTTTGCACAGGAATAACCTCCTATCCTCTCCTCAGACAGCGAAGAACAGATTAAGAACCAGACAGTGAATAGATGAGCAAGAGAAAGAGGCACAGAGAAGAGAAGCGAAAAGAGAAGAGCACGAAGAGAAGAGAAAGAAGAGCAGAAGAGAAGAGAAAGGAGAAGAGAAGAGATAGGAAGAGAAGGAAGAGAAGAGAGCGAGAGAGAGAATAGAAGAGAAGAGACGAGCAGAGAGCGCACGCGCAGAGAAGACGAAAGATGCAAAGAGAAGATAAGTAGACGAGACGGAAGATAACGGAGAAGCGACTCCGACCGCTCATATCCTCTACTATCTATAATCTAGCGACTCTCCCCTCCCTATACTATCATAGCAACATCTCCCTCTCTCCTCTCCTCTCCTCTCCTCTCCTCTCCTCTCCTCTCCCTGTAGGACCAAAAGGACAGAAAAAAACACTTGTTATTTTTTTTTTTCTTTTTCTCTTTTCCAAGCTTTAGCTTTAAGAAGCTTTAAAATGCGTGTTTTTTTTTTTTTTTTTTTTTCTTCCAGGATAATCTGATGACAGGAATGGCCTAAGGAACACAGTGACTGAGCTTTGGGATTGGTGTACAAAGGCACCAGGTCATCTTCAGATGTTCCTGGAGAAGAACCAGCCCATTTGCTCTTGGTGAAGCTGTTTTATAGTCAATACACAGCTGTGACTATTATTTTAGGAACGATCTGAGTCCCTATCTGGATAAAAAAAAATAATAATAGGGGTGCTTGTTTGATTATCAAAACATGGATGTTAGGACTTGGCAGATGAAGGGTTGAGACACCTGTGCACTCTCACCTCAGCATCCCAAAGCTCTGAGTCACAGGACACAAACCTCAGATCGATGAAGTGACTGCAGAAATTCTTGGAGCACATGCAATTTATGAGTGTGATGAAGCAAGAAATCAGGAAAAGCGATGGGAAATTTGAAATTAACAATCCAGAATTAAAGCATTAACTTCCTCTATATCAGGTTGCAGACCTGTGTTACCACACAGCATAAAACAACCTGGAAATTCCTTCCACAAGTGCCAGGCTGACCCTGCCTACAGGGAGAGAGCTTGCTCACTCTGTAGCGGGTAGAGAAGCTCTGTGGATTAAGAAAAGTTCATCTTTTCAAACAAGAAAAATGTTGCCCAGTCTGCCCAGAGAAGCTGTGGCTGCCCCTGGATCCCTGGGAGAGTCCAAGGGCAGCTTGGATGGGGCTTGGAGCAGCGTGGTCCAGTGGAAGGTGATCACTTCCAGTCCAAATCATTCCATGATTCCATCATTCTATGTGGGTTTTCCCCCACAGGAGAGCTAAAACTTTATATAAAAGAGCAGTTTCAAGCCTCTCCTTCCCCTCCTCACCACCACCATCCTGCCCCACTCACAGACACCCCACAGGCCCCTGCAGTGTGTGCTCCTCTCTTCCTGACATCCATTCCTGGTGCTGCCACCTCTGTGCCCAGCGTGCTGCGTGCCTCTCTAGGCTGCAAACTGGGTTTATTTGCTCTATAGAATATTGTATGGCAGACTGCAGCACCGCACTCCACCAGGCCACACGGTGCTGGGAAGCTCAGCACAGCACTGGTAAAAAATAAAATAAATGCAATGATGCCAGAAGTCACAGCATCACAGGAGGTCTGGGGTTGAAAAGGACCTTAAAGATCATCTGGTTCCAACTCCCCCCCCCGTCCCCTCATCATTGCCAGCTTTGGTGGCTCTCAGGCCAGACCCATTTAAAACAGCTTTTCCTTGCCAAAGCTTTAGAGGAGCGCAATCTCTAGAACTCAGAGAGCTGCCAAAGTGATGTGAGTCAGAAATAATTTCAAATTCCCATTTAAAAAAGCCTCTGTAACAGGGATGCTACGTGGACACCACTGCTAGCTGGTTTGCCACCTGTCCTCTGGCCACTGCAGTGAGCTGCAGAATTCCCAGAGCTCTGTGCCAGAGCCAAATGCCTCCTTCAAGCACTGGGACCTTTCCACATCTCCAAGGTCCTTCACCCTCTCCCCCATGCCACAAAGAGATCAGGAACTGCTCAAATTAAATTCATTTATTAATGGAATGGTTTTAGCAGGACCAAAATTGATTTGGATGAAAGGAATGCTTGTCCTTCACGGCTGCCAGAAAAAAAAGTAAATATGGTCTGCAGACATTACACGGCTTTCTTTTTAACCAAAATTAAATACAGTCTGGAGCAAAGCAAGCAATCTGTAGAATTGTATTGTTATGCTGCTGTTACAAACTATTTACATTGGATAAAAAACCAGGTGTCTCAAAGCCAGCCATAACCTTAGTTGATTACTGTTGTGATTCCTGTGTGTGTCTTGCCCTCACCTCCCCATTTTGCTATCGGATATAAATCAGGCATTAGCAAGGTTAAAAAAAAAAGTGAGTGATCCTAAAACAATCACAAAACAAAGCTCTGAGGAGCGGAGACAGAGAGAGAGTTCTCTTCCCATCACCCAGCACTGCTCTGTCACCCTCCTTGGAGATTTCAAGAGTTTAACCCCTCCCTGAAGCTCTTCCTACATCCAACCATCTGTCTCTTCAATCAACTTACTTTCAGCGCCAGGAATCCCCACACAGGTGATCCCTGGAACGAGAATATGCCTTTTAAAGATAAGCATTTCAAAGCAGCACTTTTCCCTCTAGCAGTGCTGTGTGCTGTCCCTGCATGTTCACAGTAAAACCACGTCAAATAAATATTGGAGGGAATCAGCACAGCGCATCCAGTTTCGCTTTCCAAACGGAAAGCGGCGTGTTTGCTTTCAGGAGTGGCATAAGGCACAGGTTTAACACAAACCCAGTTTTGCTAAGTCACGGAACAAAGAAACCCTGCCTAATTACAAAATACTTGATTACCAACTCAGCCAAAGGGGTAGATTTACTGTACACCAAGGCTATTTGCTGAAATAGGACTGAAAACGAAATAATCCTGAAAAGGACTTCACTTCTGGTTTCACAGCAGACATACAGCACAGAAGGTATGGGTTGTTTTGGGGTTTTTTTCAGTTTGCAGAAAAAGGATTATTCAGAACAGTTTGTCCATCCCATCAAACATTACTCTGCTGTAACAACATTGTTCTCAGTTCCCTCTCTCTTTGGTCCTCCTGCCTGTATTTCTCCTCCAGCTTTTGCTTTTCAGAGTCCACACTGTAAAAAGTGGAATCTGTGCTCCTCCTGATCTTCTCGAACTGGCTGAAATCCGCCACGTACTTTCCATTTGGAGAGAGGGAAACCACAGGCACGAACTCGTAGCCCCAGTGGATCTCCTCGGGGATGTAGGAAGTCCTGCTCTGGCAAACAGCACTGGTGGACTCCACCGTGGCATTCAGGAGCACCACAAGCTCAAAGTCCTTCTCCTTGAGGTTCTGAGGCGTGAGGTCTCTCAGGGGGCTGCTTTCATCCAAAATGTGGTAGAAGGTTAAAGGCAAAATGAGAAACGGGCTCTCCGAAGAGGAGTCAACGTTGAATTTGACGCTGGCTTGGTTCAGCAGAATCCTCTCCCCTTCTTTGGTTTCGTAGGTCTGAAGAAGCTTCCCAGAGAGCTGGCACTGTATCAGGAGGCTCTTCCTCATGTTGGCCACTCTGATCACCAGGCAAAGCTCCCCGTTGTGTTTGGTGATGACAGCACAGTGGCTGAATTTGATCGTTTCTGCCCTTTTTTTCGGCCTGGCGATCTTGGCCAGGAAGGTCCCCGTGATGAAGATCTCAATCAGGGTGGTGATGACCAGCTGCGCCACGAGCAAGAAGATGGCGTGGGGACACTCCTCGGTGATGAAACGAAATCCATAGCCAATAGTTGTCTGGGACTCCAGGGAGAAGAGGAACGCCCCAGTCAGGGAATCCACGTTCTTCACGCACGGCTCCCGCTTCGGGGAGAACTTGTTCATCTCCAAGTCCCCGTGGAGGAAAGCGATGGCGTAGTAGATCACCCCGAAGAGGAACCAGGTCATGACGAAAGTAGCAGCAAACAGGGTGAGTTTGTACCTCCACTTCATGTCTATGACCGTGGTCCAGAGGTCCTGCAGGTAGAGCAGGTAAATGCCATCCACCTTGTCTATCCTGACGTTGCTGTGGCCGCTCTTGGACATCACGCGGGGTTTGTGTGCCTTGAGCATGGCGCCGTCGATGCCTGCCCCGACCAGGGGCACGCGGGACATGTTGATCCTCGTGGGCTCCATCCTCACCGCTTCAGACCTGAGGAGAGAAGGAAGCAAAGCCGTTACCCAATGGAGCCGGAGCAGACTTTGAGGAGCACGTGAAAATGTTGGTGGAGAGAAGCACAAACACAATCTAAACACAGCAGCAGTGAATAAAAACAGCTGGGATATAAAGTTACCACTGTTCAGTATCTGACATTACAAATTATTTGATTTTTTTTTTTCCCCCGCCCCGGGGGGGGGAAAAAAAATCATTCTTTGATTCTGGTGCCTGCCAAGTACACAGAAGTAGGCTTCTTTTTAATGATAGCCTGCAAAAGAAATTTGTCAAAGCTGAAATTTTATATCAGTACTTTATTTCTGTAAAAGGCATTAAATATATATATATTTATTTTTTTCCTTACGTTTGTCTAGAGAAGAGGCTCTTTTTGATTAGTGAGCAGGTTTTCTTTAATGCCCTGAAGAGAGACATCTGATCAGAATTAAAGTCGCTGGGTTCAGAACGCAGATCCAGCTCACCACCTCTGTCCCTTCCTGCGACGGAGGCAGAATGAGCCAGACCAGCTTTCACTGGGAACAATTAACTTCCACAAGTGACTTACTCAGTCGGATCTGGCTCTTTGTGACGGACCTACAACTAACCAAGAGGGAAACAAAGCAGACCTGAGCACATCAAAGGCGAGGTCTGGAATATTTACACCTGGGTGCAACGCTCTGAATCTGCCCTCACTGGACAGCACACCCACATTTTAAGCCGTCTGAGGAAGAAAAAAAAAAAAATTAAAAAAAAAAAATTTAAAAAGGAAATAATTCACAAAGTCAGCATTCTAAACGTGGGCCCTGACCTGCTCAACCCCAGCAATCATTGGAGCACCCGACTCCTGGATTTGTTTACTGGGCATCAGTCCGGATGGAGAGGGAGAGTGCGGGCACCCAGGGCTGGGCAGAGCCGCCCGGGTGAGGCAGAGCCCTGCCCGTGCCAGCTGGAAGAGGCAGGGAACGGGACCCGGCTCGCAGGACCAGGCAGAGATTACGTAGAGCAAGGACAGTGCATGTTATAGTCGTTCCCAACAACAAAACTTCCTGCTGACAAAAGCAACAAAGAAAAAAAACATCCCATGCATCCTTTGTGCTTTGGCAGGTCTCACAAAAAAGGCATTGTTTTGTCCCATTGTTTTCCTCAAAAAGGGCCTCCAAGTCAGTGATTAGTTTTCGCCAACTGCTGGAAAAAAAAAAATTAAAAGAAAAAAAAAAAATAATGTCTTCCTTATAGCTACTTAAAAGAATTTTGCAGGAAGTACGAGATATATTTGTAGGACACACATGTGCCAGCCCAGGACATCAGCATAATTGCTCACTGAAGTACCTTTCCTGTTATGTCAATTAAGGAGAATTTCTGTTTGTGACTGTACTCATCACACTGTCGCAGGTTTTCTGGGAAAGGGTAATTAAACTTAGCCCCATTAACAACTGTAGCCCTTTCCAGTTTTGGTTTAATCACCAACATTTCTCTTCCACAGCCATGAACCATTGCCACAGATCCACATTTACAAAAGAAAAGGAGCGCATCCACGATCCCAGTAGGAGATTCCTTATGTGACAGTCAAATCAACACAGAGAGCGCAGCACGTCCGGATAATAAACAGGAAAAAACCTTCAAGTGATCTGAAAAAGAACAACGGGAGGAAATGTGGGGGCTGGGAGGGGTAGGGCTGGGAAGCACTGTACATGCAACTGCTCCTCAGGCCCACCCAAAGCCCAGCACCCCTGCCAGGGGGAGATAAATGTGTGCAGCCTCTAATGGGGAACCTTTCAGGCATGTTCCTCAGGGAAGAGGCTCCATTCCCCACACCAAGCCTCTCCCTGGACAGGACAGGGATTTAAAACAAAACTCTGCTCCGAAATCAGCACACCTCTCCCTCTCAAGCACGCTTCCCCTCAGCCTTTAGCCGCACATTGCAGTTTCCCTGGCACGAAATGCTGTGCCAGGAGACAGCTGGGATCTCTGCTCCAGTGTTGGTGGCATGTCCCCATCCCACCCCCTTGCTCAGCCTACCTGGATGTCTGCTCCTGGGAGCAATTCCCAGGGCTGACAGCTCCTCCTCCGCTGGAGATCACAGGGATGGGGACAGCCAAGGCTCCACCTTCCCTCCCTGGATCTCCAGCTGGTGGGTTTGGGCTGCAGGGGCAGGGCTCCCGGGGTGTCTGAAGGTCAGGGTACCTGTCCAGGGTCAGCGATGGCCCAAGGACACTCAGCTCTCCACACTCACCATGGCTCTGCCATGCCCAGGAGACCCTGGATCCTGCAGCAGGGGTGGGTGAATGTGTGTGGGATGCAGTGGGAATAACAAGTGATAGAATCATGGAGTGGTTTGGGTTGGAACGGAACTTAAAGCCCATCCAGAGCCACCCCTGCCATGGCAGGGACACCTTCCACTGTTCCAGGCTGCTCCAAGCCCCAACGTCCGACCTGGCCTTGGGCACTGCCAGGGATCCAGGGGCAGCCACAGCTTCTCTGGGAATTCTATTCCAGGGCCTGCCCACCCTTCCAGGGAAGGAAAAGATTCATCCCTCCCAAGGGCCTGGTGAGAGTCCTTGCCCTCCCTCTGCTCTGCCCTGGTCGTTCCCTGTCCAAGAACCCCAAATGAAAAGAATCCTGGAAGTTCAGCCTCCCACATCTCCAGACCTGCTAAAGGACCACAGGTACGACACCAAAACGCCGTGGCAGAAGAGCTCCCCCAAAAAGATGGGAGGTAGGAAGGAAGTGTCAAGGCACAGTCTCCTCCCTGGGCTGCACCAACAGAGAGAGGGGCAGCTGTAAAATTTCATGTTTTAAGCTGAGCAGTGAAGTTTTGGTGCAGCCCTGGACGAGTCTGGCACACTCCAGACTCACAGCCAAGGTTGTTTCTCACTCTCCATCTCCCCATGTGTGATGTTGATCCCCACATGTGGCAGAGTGGGAAATTTTGGAGTCTGCCATAGGTGAAAGAGGCTTTTTCAGAGTTCCCCCATCATCTTCTGCGTCCTCCCTTGATTTGTGACAAAGTTACTCAGCTTCACAGTCACTTCCTGAAATGGATCCCAGCCAATTTCTGGTGCTTTTTTTGGTGGCAGGGTATTTTTTGTGTTGATTTGCTTCCTATTTTTTTTTTTTTTTTTTTTCTCTCTCACATCATTCTTTCCTGTGTGATCCTGAATTCCTCCAGTGCTCTTTTCCTCCCCCGGGAAATTCCTCTTGGTTTCCTTTCCCTGCAGAAATACTTCCCTTCTCTGCCACACTGGCATGGGAAGAGAGGATCTGTCACGCTGCCTCTGCTGCCCTCCCTTATCAAATCACTAGGGGCAAGAAACTGATGGAACCATCAGTAGAAAAAAGAAAAGAAAAAAGAAAAAGGGGGGCTTCAGATGAAGATCCTCTCCTGCCCCCACTTCCCCACTGCTTCCTGAGTGAAGTGACCACTATAATATCCCAAAATGGATTATTTGTGGGTGTGTGTGCAAAAAAAAAAACATTATAGCACCTGCATCGCTATTTCCCATCTTAGAGAGGCGCCTCACACTCTCTGCCCTGACAATCAACCCCAGCACCTCAGCCAAAACACTTTGGTTTGTTTGGTTCATGCTTGCTGTAAATCACAAAGCACATCTACCACAGTAAGTTAATCTGAGCAAACAAGCTTAAATAATAAGAGCAATATACCTTTTTTTTTTTTTTTTTTTAATTAAAGGAACTCCTTCTGTCTGTTCCCTCACAGATTTTACACTGATAAATCACTTTTTATTGCCGTAAATCAAAGTGGAGCTGCAAATAAAACTGAGCTGAAGCCGAGTTAAAGGAAACATACTTCAAGAGGGAAGAAAATGAAATTGCTCCAGGTTTATCTGGCGCTCTAATGCCCTCTGAATTACCTCCTTTCCTCACCAGCCCTTCTGGAGCAGCCAAAAGGAGACTCCCCCTCAGAGCAGATGGAAGTTCAGCGCAGACAAAGTCGACAGGACACGGAGCTACGTACCAAACCACCAAGCATGAACACCTTGACATTAAGGTCATTCCAGCAGGCAGGGATCTAAGCAGCACATCGCCGCTGCTTCCAGGGAGCGCATTCTCAGGGAGCCAGCTCGCACACACGCAAAAACGTTCCTCTCGCATGGAGCCAGCTTTGCTTGTGCAAGATCTCTCTTGGCAGGCACGAGCGATTAAAAGCACACAGGAGCATGACTTGTTCGAAGGGCCTCAGCTGTTTTCCCTTTTTTTTTCCCTCCCTCCCCAGTCAGATATGGCTTTGCCACTGGAGCAAATCCTCACGCATGCTTCGCTGCCACTCCGATACGGGGGCAGAACTTGAGCTGTTTTTTCAACCAGCCAAAAAAAAAAAAAAAAAAAAAAGAAACAACAACAGAAAAAAAAACATTAGCGGGCTTGGCACCGAGAAAAGAAATGAAAAGCCCGGGGTGAGGAAAGAAAACATTGAGGAGGGCTGCATAATCTTCAGATCTTTCCTAGGTCTGATGTGGTTCAGTAGGTTACAAAAGTGCCTCCTGAATTCTCAGTGCTCTGCGTAGCATGAACATCCTCCTCCCTCTGGGCTGCGCGGCAGGTTGGGCTGTACGACCGTCAGCCGGCAAAATCCTCCTCGGTGGCTGAGTTATGGAACTCGAGAGGAGCAGGAGAGGAAGGAGGGGGGGAAGGAGAGGCTGAGAAAGGGGTGCTTTGCCTCTGGCACAGCCACACAGCTGGACACTGCTCCCCTTGGCCCCAAAAAGAGCCCTTCAGTGCTAGGACCCGCTAGGGAGCGGTGACAGGCAAGCTTGAAAAGATAAACTTAGACATTTTTGGGTTTTATCACAAAGAGACTGAGGCAAGGGAACCCTAAATGCAGCCTCAAGTCAAAATCAGCTCCCAAACCAGCTGGAGCCACCCATCAGCACAGGGTAGCCCTGGCAGTGGTCACTCTCTCCAGTCTGGGTTCCAGGAGCAGGTGAAAGCAGGGATACATCCTGGGCCAGCTCAGGGAGGGATCAAGGGCGCAATGGTCAAGCCAGAGATGGGTTTTACATCACCCAGAACAGGGCCAGGGCAACAACAATTCACAGAGAAGTGGTAAGGAAGCAAAATCCCCAAATCCATCAGCCTCTCCGAGGCTGCTGCTTGCTGGGCATGGAAGATGAATTGAACTGGAGAAGTCTCATGGGTGTTGCTTCTGAGGGAGATTTGTCCAGGAATGTTGTTGTTCCCCAGGTCAGGGTGCAAGGCTTTGCAGTAGTTACGGTTTTACACCGAGGAGCCTTTGGAATTACACTGATGTGAAAAAATAGAAGCTAGAAAGTAAAACGGAGGCAAAAGATGACTCAAAGCTTATTGAAATTCATGGAGAAGCTCCCAGCGATTCCCAAGCCTCTGGATCAGGCCTCCAAGGGGAGAAAAAGCACATCCTGCAAGGGTGTGAGCAGTTAACTCTCTGCAAGTGAGCATCCAGCCTTCCAAAAAATCCTGCCCTCCAGCCTCTGCCCTGGGCTCTGGGGACGAGCAGGGGGCTTGGCCATGCACATCCTTCAAGTGCACCAAAGTGTTCCTCCAGGAAGAAATGAATTAACTGCTCACATCACGAAACTCTCCTTTTTGTGCTCAGCAATATGGTTTATGCACAGCTGGGGGAAAAAAAAATAAAAAGGGAAAAGTTCCCCAGAAACCTGAAATGTTTTTTTTTATTTTTTTTTTTTTCCATGAATGGCTTTTCCTCAGCAGGGCAGTACAAAATACTTCAGAAAGCCTCCCTGGCTGGCACACTGTTGCTCCAAAGTCTTTTCAAACACTGGGAGAGCAGTTAAGCATTTAGAACCTGCCCGTGCTGTGATGCTCTTCCCACCCACAAACCCTTTCCTCATTCTTGCTGTGCAAACCATCCCTGGCTCTTTCTGCACAGACAAGTCTGGACAGACTCCTGGGATCTTGCCCTCTCTGTTTCTGGGAAGTTGGGTGCCAGAGCTGCTCTGCAAGGCTGAAAGGGACATTTATTGTTGCATTTTGCTCATCGAGCTCCTACCCTGCACTTCCACTTTCAGTTACACCTCAGCTGCTGTGGGGACATCAAACATCTCAGCACAGAGAGGGAATCAAGCTGGGACAGAACAGGAGTGATGTCCTATCCCAACCGAGCTTTGCAGCCAATATAAAGCCAGGACTAAACTTTCAGGGAGTTCAAAGCCAACTGTTGTCCTGTTTTGCAGTCACTGCCAGAGTTTCATGCCCTTCCGGGATGACCCTGGGGACTTCCAACAGCTAAATCCTGTCATTCTTCCTCCCTGGAGATATTTCTCTTTACCACAAGGGTGTCACTCATTATCCTGCATTGCCTCATTTCATTTTGTGTCCCTCAAATCAAATCAAATCAAATCAAAACATCCAAACCAAGGGTGCCTCTCCTCACCCTAGAGAAGAGTGTAGATGAGTGCATAACACTTTATGTTCAGCAGAAATCTCCCTGTGGCTTCACACCACCTATTCCTGACCTCTCCATCATGTCAGAAAACCAGGGAATCATGGAAGGGTTTGAGTTGGAAGGGACCTTGAGGGTCACCTCATTCCAAGCCCCTGCCACAGGCAGCAGCAACTCTGTTTTGAGCGGTTTCAAACTTTGCAAAGCTTCGTTTAGTGCAAGGTCTCCCCTCCCCATCTTCCCAGTCCCTTATCAATCAGAAATGTGGGAACAGAGCCTCAGACTCAAGGAGGAGCCTCACCTTCACCTCCAAGGGTCAGATTTGGGGACACAAGCGGCAGCAGCCACAGGGTTTGAGGAGCTTCGCAATGCAGGAGGGAGGCGGAGAAGGAGAGCAGGGGATATGTTGGGAGAGGATTGAACACAAGCCAAGGAATGCCTCATTTTTTGGCTCCTCCTGCCTAGACACAAGATCAATTAATCCATGTGGTGTTTTTGTGGCGTGCCTGAACGCAGAGCTCCTGGGCATCCAGCAGGGTGAGGGTCAGGGATGAAGACACCTGTACACATTCCAGCACGAAACAGGAGCTGGGCAGGGATTTTTCTGCAAAATAGCTTTTCACTTAGTCAACTCAGGCCTACCTAAGTCCTTCCTAAGTACTTAATTCCTTTTCTGGGGAACGGGCCCTCGGCCAGCCAGCTGCTCTGGCTGCTGGGAGAGTGATTTCACACAGCTCCTGCTGCCCTCCCCATCCCAGAGAGGGGACAGGCCACCTCTCCAGGGCACGGCTCTCAGGGGAAAGGCACCCAGAGAGGCTGATGCTGCCTTTTTTTGTTTGATTCCAGGGCTGGGGCTCAAGGTGGGTGAGTTGTTTGCCCCAAAGGCATGTTTTCCCTTGATTTCTGCCCATCTGGATACTGCCTGGTGTAAATCACCTGGCAGAAATCCACCTGCAGGAGCTCACGTGCCAAGAGTTTCGTGGTTTTGTACCCAAATGAGGGGGGGCTGTCTGTGCTCCCTCTCAGTATTCTGGTCACAGGGTGGCAACGAGATAGAAAATAATTCATCTGAAGCCATTTACTGCTGAGGTTATGTTGGAAAAAGTCCAAGGGGAAGGGAATCCCATCCCAGGTCAGCAGGAGAACAAAGGATTGCTGTAAGGGAAACCCTACAGGAGCCTTTCAGTTCCTAAAGGGGGCTGGAGAGAGACTTTCCACAAGGACAGAGCGTGACAGGACAAGGGGGAATGGCCTTGAGCTGAAGGAGTGCAGGGCTGGATGGGATTTGGGGCAGGAATGGTTCCCTGGGAGGGTGGGCAGGTCCTGGAATAGAATTCCCAGAGCAGCTGTGGCTGCCCCTGGATCCCTGGCAGTGCCCAAGGCCAGGTTGGACACTGGGGCTTGGAGCAGCCTGGGATGGTGGGAGCTTGAAATGAGATGGTTTTAGGGTTCCTTCCAACCCAAACCATTCCATGATCCCATGATCCCACGACCCCATGATCCCATGATAATCTTGCTGTGACTGTCACTCCCTGCTCACCACAGGCTGTGTCCCTGCTTTATCTTCTTCCACAGCAGATAAAGGACAGCACCTTGTTTTTAACCTTCCCAGTACTCATTCATCAATTCATCACCTTGGATAACAGTAATAAGAGTAATGAACTCAAACTCAGAGCAAGTCATCTGCCAGTGTGCAGCTGGTTTGAAATTTGCTGCATCTGTTTTGGAGCTGAAGAGGGGTTAGTGGAACAGAAAGCTGCTCTGCTTTCTTCTCTTGTTTGTTTGCCTTTCTCCTCCAAATTCATTTCTTGGCCTAATAAAAATGTGGTTTTGTTTAAAAACAAACGAGCAAGCAAACCCCCAAACAGACACTTCCTCTAGATTTTTAATTTCAGTTGCCAGCAGGTGGTTGAAAATGAAGAGCAGCGTGCCAAGTCATGGCGGGGAGGAAAGTTAGCGCTTTGCTGGTGGTTCAAAAATTTGGATAAAACAGCTGCAGGCTGCTTTCCCCAGGGCTGCTGCTTCTCCCTGACTCCCAGCTGGAACAGGAAAGATTTATCAGACAGCATTGGGGCATTTCAGACCAGTTAAAGCAAACAATTGACAATGCTTTTTGCCCCTCTTTATTTTTTTTCACGACAGGTCCCCCGGCGCCCCAAACCCAACATCGGATGCCAGGTCCAGGTTCCAGCATCATCTCCTACCTGCACCCCAACCCTGCAAGGGAAGGAGCACATCCTGGGGCTCGTCAGCTCTCTTTTTAATTACAATTTGTTGTGCCAGCTCGTTGCGCTGCGTCCCAGTCAAGTTGGGGTTTGTTTTTAATTAGTCACTGCGCACCGGGGCTCTCTCAGAGCCGTGTGGAGGTGTGGCCACGGGGGTGAGGCTCCCTGCAGGGCGCTGGGGGAGAGTTTTTGCTCTGCTTTCTCCCCTATAAATCACATTTCCAGTAAGTCACAGCCCTCCTTTAGCCCACGCCACGAGCTCATGAGGAACTGCTTTAACACCCAGTGAGTACCCCAAAAATATTGTGCGCGCACACTCCGCAGAGATAAACCTGCTCAGAATTTTCCATCTCTGTCCAGCCACTAAATCTCAACACCGAAACGTCAGGCTAGGAAAAGATTTTTCCATCAAAAAATATTAAAATTCCTGTGCCTTTTAAATATCTAAAAGCCTCAATAGTATTGAAAGTAACCGTAGGGTGCAAAAGGCCACAAAGCTGGTAAGAGAAAAAAATAATTTTATTTAAAGGTCTATATACAGGTAACCCTTTTTTCATCTGTTCCTAATGTGGACAAAATCAAATCTAACTGGGGAAACAGCACACCTTGACCAAGCAGGAAGGTGGATACTGTTACTGGAGTAAAATTTTCCTTTAAAAGAATTCCTGGATCCTTTTAACCTGTTTGCTGTTGCTGATTTGTGCTGCTTCATGTAGGCAGAGCAATGATAAATGCAGAGTAACCCGCTAAATAATCCAAATTTTTGTCATCTCTGCATGGCCAGGAGACAGCAGTGGATTTGGAGTGATGTTTGCCACCCTACAAAGCACATTTCCAAGAAAGAAGGATGGGTCTGTCAGGGTTTCATCTTAAAACTTGTTGCAAGCTGATTGTCTCAGGAAGATATTTGGCTATGAAGAATTGCCCTGCCTGTGTGAACAAGTTCACTCTGTGGAAAATGTTTTCAAAAAGAGACTCTTCTCTCATGCTGACAAAATGCAGCCTGTGAGACAAAGTACCCACTTCCCTCGCCCAAACCTAAATTATTTTTGCACTGGATGTCTTTCTCTCCTAGTCAAAGCACAGATGATGCTACTGGCACATATAAATGACTTATTTTTTGAAAATTAATTACTTTACAGTGAATTACAGCAATTGTGAGCAATATTCTCTTTGAGGGGCACAACATCTTCAAAAATGTTCATTCCTACCACATTTCTCTCTGCTACAAAGATTTCAAATTCCATAAAGAACCCATCTCCCTTAATTGTCCAGGTCTGATAAATGGAGAGAAAGCTCTGCCTCATCTCAAACAAGTGTTTGGAAGCTACTTCACCTAAACAAAACTCAAACATTTTTAAGTGCTGGAAAGAAAATTTGATGGCGTCCAATAGATTCAGGATGTGATATTTCATGGGCAAACATTCATGTGCACTTACACAGAAGTCAGAGGTGTATTCCTACTATTTAAAATATCATTCCATGGAGTGTGAGCCCAGCTGGTTAGAGTCTGGTGCTAAAAACACCAAGGTTGGGGGTTCAATCCCTGGATGGATCATTCCCTTAAAAATTGGGTTTGATGGAGTCCTTGTGGGAACCTTCCAACCCAGAAGATTTTGGGATTCTGTGATTCCCAGTTCTGTAAAGCACAATCAGCTGCAAACCTAAAACACTGATGTGGGAGATTTTGCTTTATCTAAAGTCTTTGGTGGATGCATCTTATTTCACACACATCCCCCTTTGGGCCATTTTTACCCTTAATAAAATCTCTAGATCTTGAAATAAAGTAATTTCCTCAAATGTCCAGTCTTGGACACGTCCACAAGGACCAGGAACCACCACCTGGGGCTGTGGTCTCAGAGCAAAGCCCTTTGCTAAAACACCTCCCAGAGGTTTCCTGGGGCTCACACACCCTGTCCCCATCCTCATCCCTGTCCCCACTCCTGTCCCCACTCCTGTCCCAACCCTGCTGCCCCTCACCAGCTCCCAGAGGGGACAGAAGTGGTCATGGGGGTCCTCTAAACCATTAAAATTCTGGGCTGCTGTACAAACCAGGGCCTTCCACCTGCCTCCCTGGGGTGGTCAGGCAAAAAATTAAAGATATCAGTGACACTTCCCCATTGGTGTAGGGTTCCTTATCCTCAGCACTGCCCAAAAGTTTTGTTTTGGGAAAGCTTTCTCATTTATTTTGTTTTGTTTGGGTGGTTTCTTTGGTTCTTTTTTGTTCCTGACCAATCCATGGATGTGGTTAATATAAGGTTTAGAAAGGTTTTTTGCTCACACATACACATACACACACCCATATATATTTTCCACTGAAGTCTGTGCTTTTTCCTAGACCCACCCAAATTCCAGTACATAGCTCACTCGTGTGCCAAGCTTCCCTACTCTCCTTGCAATGAGTGGAAAAATGCCCTTTTTTCCACTCCTGCACATTTTTAAGGGGAGAACCACGCAGAGGAGAAAGAGGAATTTAGCTATACCTGTGCTTTCAGAGCAGAAATAGAAAAGAACCTCAGTCTTTGTCCATGGGAATGCTTTGTTCCTAAGGTTTACAGGGTTCTGAGCCCCAGCACTTGCTTGGGACTTCAAGCTGGAACTGTGGAGTGCCAAGGAGATTTAAAAAATAAATGTGAAGAAAAAGTAGCTGCTGGTTGGTAAAACTCCATTCTGCTCAAATGAAGTACTTAACCCTCCTGAATGTTCTGACATTTTAGGTGGGGACTGAGAGAATATCAAAGATTAATGGCAAGAAACGTTGGGGAGTTTCAAGCGGAAATGGCTTCAGCCCCCTTTAACGGGGTATTTTGGGCTACCAGCAAATTCAGGGAATCCCAGAATGATTTGGGTGGGAAGGGACCTTGAAGATCATCCAGTTCCAACCCTCTGCCATGGGACACCTTCCACTGTCCCAGGTTGCTCCAAACCCTGTCCAGGCTGAATTTGAACTTGGGGAAAGGTGGTGGACCAACAAGCTCCATCCAAAGCCTTTTCCATTTCTCTGCCTCCATGGGGATTCTCTGGTCTCTCTTGATTTCCTCCTCTCAGGGAAGGCATTAATAAATCCTCTCTGACTTACAGAGCTCCCTGTTTTCACGGAGCTTGTTGCAACATAATTTCCAAAGCCTCTGTTCACCTGCCAAGCCAAGATGAAATTAGCGCATGGGTTTAAAGACGTGGGCTGGTTTGTATCCCTTCACTCTTAAGTGATGGAAATTAAAACAGGCCGGGTTAATTATTTATCCTTTCCATCAGCAACATGCTAACACTGTACAGGAGCTTATTGTCACTCATGTATCTGCAAAAATTGCAAAAAAATAGATTTTTTTTAAGAAGAAGAAGAAGCTGTTTCCTGAGTTCCTTGACTGGGAGGTTACACAGCCCCTCTCTGTGTGTCTTCCAGATAAACTCCCAAGGAATCAGAGGGAAAAGAATCTTTGTTTTCCTCCTTGCTTTCCCAAATTGCTTTATCCCTGCCAATTTCCATGACACAGACCCCTCAGTCTGCTGCAGAGACTGTGGCTTCAGAAAGGGAGGAAATAGCATGAAAGTACTGGTGCACATCAATGTTTTTGGATTTTCTCGCCAAACCAGAAATAGCAGAACAAAATTAAAAAAAAAAAAGAAAAAAAGAAAAAAAAGTTTTAACTTTTCTGGCAAAATAGAAAAACAAAACAACAAAACATAAAAAGGTCATTCTGTCCATTTGTTCAAACCAAAACTAGACCTTTCTTCTTGCAGTTTACACAGAAATGTGTGTGTGTCTCATTTAAATCAGGTGAGGAACAAAACATTCCTCGGAGTGACAGATTGTGACATCTCGCCTCCACAAAGTCAAAATACAGTTTTTTTCACTTTTCAAAATCGAGGGTTTTTTCATCTAAACCTGCATTTTCAGTCCATAAGACTCCTGGCTGAAAAGCCTCAGCCTACTGTAAGGACCACATGGGCTGGTTTGGTGACAAGTGACACTTGGAGGGACGCAGCCTGTCCTGCTTGTTGGGATCTGGGAACGCAGCCACAACTCCCTCCTCATTTTTCTTTTCCTCACAATTCCTTAGGAACCTCCATAAAAGCAGTGATAATGTGCCCAAAACAAGAGGGGGAAAAAAAAAAAAAAAAAAAATCTCACGCCGCTTTTCAAAGCCCCTGCGTTTCCTTTACCCTCAAAGGAGCCTGTTCTGCTGGTTTATTTACACATCCCTTATCTTTATGGCTGCTCCTTTATGATCCCCATGTCATCTCCAAGGCTCCTGCAATCTTTTACAGTTGGGAGAGCTCGGGAAGGTCCAGCTTTGATCACTGGAGTCATCGGGCTGAATAGAACATTGTTCCTGCTCCGCCGAGAATTTTTTCCGACTGCGCTCAGGACACCGCAAACTTATTTTTAAAAACCCTGCAACGCTTAGCGGCTCCTCTACCTTGTTTTTCTGTGAGTTTTACAGATGCCATGGGTTTCAGGAAGCGCTTTGATGTTTTCCAAGCTGCCTGATTTATGAGAACAAAAAATACCGCTGTTCCCCAATTATTTTTCTGTCGCCTTGTAACGAGGCTCGATGCATCGATGGAAATTCAGCCTAGGCACAAAGAATAACTGGGGAATGAGGAAATCAACTGCATCTCCCACAAGAGATCGTTCTTCCAGTGGAAAAATCAACCTTTTTGATCTCTAACCCTCTGTACTTTTCCTGTAATATTTAATAAAGCCTCCATTCTCATTGGAAAACACACTTGAAGGGAAACGTGTAACTGGTAGACCTTTCTGTGCTTTTTAGTGCTGATTATATTCTATTTCAGTGCTGTCTGAACAGAATTCATGTTTTGTAGGTAAGTGCTGAAGATAAGAGGTGGCAAAAGAGCAGCTGATCAGGGCTGTGAATATCTCAGATTTCAGCAGGTTTCAGATGGGGTTAAGCTCAGTGGCAAAGCAGAAAACTCCCCCATTCACTGTTCTGGTGACACCCTGTCAAACCCAGCCTTTCCCAAAGTCAAAACTCTTTCTGGAAAGCTGTTCCCTTGCTCCACTTGCTGCCCAGCTCAGACTTGTGGTCTGCAGGCAGTGTGGTGCCACAGCATCTCCAAAATCCGCCTTTTCTTCCAGTCCAGAGTTTCAGTTCATTAATTAACACTTCCTAATGCTCCTCCTGCTCACAGTCCTTCTCATCTCTCTTCTCATCACTCAAAAAAATCTGGGATTAATAAGAAATCTTATTTCTTTTCTGCCATTTTGGCCATTTTAATTTCTCCTTCATTAATTCAAACGCATCTTTCACTTCCTTATACCCCTAAGGGTCACAGCCTGACCTTTCCACAGCTGCTGCCCTGATCCCCATAGCTCTGCTTTCTTCTGCCCTTTGTTGGCATCTCTTTCCTCTTTGTCCTCAAATCAATCCCTGGGGGTTTTTTTGCTCCTTTCCTGGTTTAGATTTCTCCCATTCCACAACAGCATCCCATGTGACATAAATAAAATTGCCCTCTTCCCCATATCCAGAAAATCCACCCGTTTTGAGGTACAGCTTCCACAGACTTCTCCCCCATCGTTGTGTTCACCTACAGAGCTCCTCCTGTGTGTCCCCCACTGTTAGATCTGAAATAATTTACAGGAGATCCAAAGTTTCCCTCTTTGTTCATCCGACTGCAAAGTGTGTTGAGGACCTGCTGGGCTGTGAGAAATAATTTGTTCTGACTGTAGGCTATGTTCAGCATCAGCATGGATAATAAGCAAACGATTTCCTTGGAAGAACGCATTTTTCCCAGGATGGGAACCTGGGATACCTTGAGGGATGGATGAGCCCATCTCCCTGCAGTGCCTGATGACCTGAGACCAGACCTTCAACTTTTAGACAGCTAAAATTGTCTTTTCCTCACACCTCTATGGCAAGGCCGGAGCTTTTGAAAGCTGCCAGGTTTATTTATTCCGTGAAAATCAACTCTCCCAGTGCATGTGAAGGTGCCCCTCTCCTCCTGGAAGGATGAGAATGACACACGTTAATTACCTGGTACAGGTGTGTATTCTGAGTTGGAATATCCTAAATAAATACAGCTCAGTCTGAGTTGTGCTGCTGAAACCTCTCAGGTGTGAGACTACCAGAGGGTCCAAGCTTGGACCATCGGACCCCTTTGAGTTTCCTCAGGACTCTGCCCCGTGGTGAATCGATAGAGAGAGGCAGCCTTGTTCCAGCTGTCCAAAAAGGAGTTTTAATAATGCAAAAATAACAAACAAGAAGGTGTACACTGTATTTGGAGTGAACTGCAACAAGGCAGGAACAAGGGGCAAAAAGCAGGGGTCGGGGTCAGACAGGGATATTTATACATCCTGGTGTGGGCAGGAGTTAAGCTGGGGTCTGAGGGAAGGGTCCAATAAGGGAGAATGATCAGGAATATTAAAATTTATTAACCAAAAATCGACCTATGGTAACAGAAAGAACTAGGAGCCTTCGAGAAACGATTTGCATACTTGAACTGAGGGAACATGGGAGTAAACCTCTTGCTTACTATACTTGGACTGGGGTTTCGAAACCACTCTCTACACAGGCGAAATCCCACGGGAAATGCTGTGCTGTGTGGAATCCCAGGTGAGATTACACACCATGATGTGCCCTGTCCATCACACACATGGTCAGTTGTTGGAAAAACTGCAAATTACGCACTGGAGATTATAAACAAGGCTCTTGTATTTTAAAAAAACCCATCTAGGAATATAAAATAAGGTGTAGGATATGTCTGCTCTATTTTAAAGGTTCTTGCCCCTGACATTCCCTGTCACAGGTCGGCTTGGTTTTCCCTGTCAACACAGAAAGTGTCACAACTGACTAAAATATGGATTCACCAAGCCTAAAGGTTTAAAAGGCTCCCTCATCCGTGATCACAGAATCCCAGAACCACAAAGGTGGGATGAACCCTCCAGAATCATCCAGTGCCACCCCAGTGCCACCAGCATCACCCAAACCCTGTCCCCAGGGGCCACATCCAGACTGCTCCTGAGCACTGCCACAGACAGTGACTGCAAACCTCCCTGGGCAGCTCAGCCCAAGGCCTGAGCACTCTGCCAGGGAAATTTTCTGTCCCAATCTCCACCCTGAGCCTGCCCTGGTGCGATTTGAGGCCATTTCCTCTCCTCCTTTCCCCCGTGGGCACCCCTGGGTTCGTATCCAGCTCCTGTCACCAGCACCCCCAATGTTTTCATCTGTGCAACTCTAAAATATGAAGAACCTGCATCCTACACCCTCTGTCACTGCTCCTTCTTTCAAAGGTTCTCCTTTTCACGGTGTGATTTCAAACCCTCCTCTGCTTTCCACCGTGGTTCTCCTGCCATTCTTTTGGCAAGATGGGAGACAGTGATCAGCTGACAAAGAGCAAAAAGCAAAACCAGAATTATTTGGTGGCGTGTGCTGCCTCGAGCTGAGCCAAGCTGAAGATCAGGAGCAATTTCTGTTAACAGCACCTGGGGTTTTAAGAACTCAGCAAATTCTTGTCCACTGTTTCATTTTGTTTGAGGCTGGGAATGAGAATCTGGTCGGTCTTCCAGCTTTCTTTTCTTTCTTTCTTTTTTTTTTTTTTTTTTTTTTTCAGATTTCACTCTAAATATTTCAGCTGTTGTAGAAAAGTGCTTAAATCAAAGTTTCTTGTGAGAACAGAAGGGTTATTATTGATTTCTAAGACATTTTCAGTCTTTATGTGACGTCTTGGGTGCTTAAAAAATTTCTTCTACTTCTCTGTATTTCTTGTGATTGCAAAGCAATCACAGGCAAAGCCTTTTCCTTGATGATAAAATCATTATTTATAAGATTTAAACAAGCATTTAAAGGCATGGTGTCCTCTCAAACATTTTCGCTGTTTATCAACCAAAAACACACCTGCAAAGGAAGAACCCCACACTGAGGTACATTAGGAGGATAAATCACTGGAGTTGCCTCACTGAAATGTGTCTTTTTGCATTTCTGCACCAAAAAAAAAAAACCACAAAAAAAAAAAAAAAAAAAAAAAAAAAAAAAAAAAAAACACCAAAAAAATTTTCTTAAAATAAAATTTTATGTTCCCAGTCTGAGACCTTAAAAAAGGGCAGAGAGAGAGATTTATTACCAATAAGTATTATTTTGGGTGATGATCAAGTCACACTTTGGACATTTTATGCTGACAAGAAAAGAAGTACATTTTTGTTCAAAAATATAGTTAAATTTTATCCATTTTTGTTTCAAAATGATATTTTTAAGTCTCTGTGCTTTTTTTTTTTTTTTTTTTTGGTGATGGTTTGGAGTTTCTTTGGATAATTTTTTAGGATTTTTTGGACTGCAACTACAGAACAGAGTAGGAAAGTACTTCAAGGGGCACGAACCCCAACAGACTCCCTTACAACAATTCATTTTCTGCCTATTCTTAGGGAAAAAGGAGTTTTAATCTAAAAACACTGAGCTGGGAACAGTCCAGAGATCAACTACCAAGTGCCACTAATTGTGCCAGTCAACCAAACTCAATGCGGGGCTAAAATAAAGCATTGCCTCTAAAGGTTTCCTGGTTTTCATCCTATTTTTCTGAGAAAGTTTTGCCATTTGCATAAGGAAAAGAATCAGGATTGCAACTCCAACACCTCCTCCCAGGTGCTGATACACTTTTGGCCTTGTCTGAGAATGAAAATGTTTGCATGGCTGAGAGGCTGGAAGGGTTCAGGAAAGAACAGCTGGCATGGAAGTTTCCAGGGTGGGCAGCTTGGAGTGGATCATTAAGGAGCAGAAAACAAGGGGACACTTTGGGGAAATCTCATAGGCAAGCTCAGAAAATCACAAAAACATTTTTCTGGTTCCCATTTCCCTTGGGGAATTAAAAATTAAATTAAAATAATTTAACTGGGAAAACTTATTTACTGGTCAAAATGCAAGCCTCTATTTTATCCTACTTATCCTGATTATTTTATTTTATTTTATTTATATATATTTTTATTATAAGTTTTTGTCAAGTTGCACAATTCTAGAGAGGAAGAGGGGAAATTTTGTTCATGATATATTTTACCCTTTTCTCTTCATCAGTTCATGGTAAGAATGCATCTTTTAAAGTCACCTAAGTAGGTGCTTTGCTATATATTTTCCTTGCCTACAGATTATGGTGATATATTGAACAGATAACCATTTTTACCACATATTCTCAGCACAAAAGTGCTAATTTTAGATAAGGAAAAGTTCATGATGTGAAACCAGATTGAACCAACAGAGAAACCCCTCAATTAAAACAATGGAGGTTAAATTATTCTCATCTATTGTCCCAGTCAAAATTTATTTTACTTTATGATTTTTGAGTCATGACAAAGACAAGGTGGCTCTCTGAGCACAGACAAATCCAGCTGAGGATCTCCATGAGAAAAACCAACCAGAAAAGAACCAAATATTATTTTAAATTGTTCATATTTTAAAACCAACCCTTGTCCCAGCACTTTACTTTCACCAGGGGCAGCAGAAGGTTTGCAGAAGGCTCTGCTGGAAGATGAAATTTGCCAAACACTTTTCTCCCCAGCTGGTGTAAAGAACTGCAGAGGTGTTATCCCAAAAATCCCTCTTCATGTCCAAGCAATATTTGTCCAGTGAGGGGTGACAATACCTAAAGCTTCACTCCTGTCACATCTTGTTGCCTTTCTGCCTGACCATGACCTCTGCCTTGCTGTGAACCTCAGGGTGTGAGGTGTGTGCTGGCCACACCATTTCCTGCACTGGCCATACAGGACAGTTTCCTGCTCCTAGGAGGGGGCAGAGATGCTCTGGTTTGTGATGGATCCAGGAGCATTTGGCACCACTCAGCACAGACAGGCAGAGAGTGAGCAGGAGCTTTCATGTCATGCACAGCCAGTCCTTGGGAGCTGTGTTTTCCCTGCTGACTCCAGGAACATGCACATGATTTCTGCCAATTTTTTTTTTTCCATATTAACACCAAATTCTTTACCCTATTACCACCACAATTCTTTGCTGTACTACCACCAAGTTCTTTTCCATATTACCACCAAGTTCTTTTCCATATTACCACCAAGCCCTTTACCATGTTAACATCAAGTTCTTTGCCATATTAACACAAAGCTATTTTAACATCAAGTTCTTTACCATATTAACACCAAGCCTTTTACCATATGAACACCAAGGTGTTTGCCATATTAACACCAAGCTCTTTGCCCTATTAAATCCAAGCCCTTTCCCATATTAAATCCATGCCCTTTGCCATATTACCACCAAGCTCCTTGCCATATTAACATCAAGTTCTTTGCCATATTAACACCCAGCTCTTTACCGTATTAAATCCAAGCCCTTTACCATATTAAGATCAAGTTCTTTACCATATTAACACCAATCCATTTGCTATATTAACACCAAGCTGATTGTCATGTTAACACAAAGCCCTTTGCCATATTAACTCCAAGCCCTTTACCATATAAACACTAAGCTCTTTACCATGTCAAATCAAAGCCCTTTACCATATTAAGATCAAGTTCTTTACCATATTAACACCAAGCTCTTTGCCCCATTAAATCCAAGCCCTTTCCCATATTAAATCCATGCCCTTTGCCACTTTACCATCAAGTTCTTTGCCATATTAACACCCAGCTCTTTACCATATAAAATCAAAGCCCTTTACCATATTAAGATCACGTTCTTTACCATGTTAACATCAAGTTCTTTACCATATTAACACCGAGCCCTTTTCCATATTAACACCAAGCTCTTTCCCATATTAAATTCAAGCCCTTTCCCATATTAACATCAAGTTCTTTACCATACTAACACCAAGCTCTTTGCCCCATTAAATCCAAGCCCTTTCCCATATTAAATCCATGCCCTTTGCCACTTTACCATCAAGTTCGTTGCCACTTTACCATCAAGTTCTTTGCCATATTAACACCCAGCTCTTTACCATATTAAGATCAAGTTCCTTACCATGTTAACACCAAGCCCTTTGCCATATTAACAGCAAGCTGACTGTCATGTTAACACGAAGCCCTTTGCCATATTAACTCCAAGCCCTTTACCATATAAACACCATGCCCTTTGCCATATTACCACCAAAGCCTTTGCCATAATAGCACCAAGCTCTTTGCCATATTAGCACCCAAGCTCTTTGCCATATTAACAAGCACATCCAGACACACTGAATGCAGAAATGATGCTCAAGCCTGTAACAACTCGCTCGAGTCATTCTCTCATCCCAAGGGGTTAAGGACAGCTCAGCTTTCAGATATTTGGCGTTTAGCAAATTCCTTCCTAGTCAATTGACAAAGCTGATTTTAACTGTTTCATACAATAATCAGTAAATTTTGTAATTTTCATACACATATAAGGTGCCTCTAAAGCTGAAGCCTTTTCCGCCCATCAAGCAAACAAAACACGAAGGCATCACCCCAAAACCTGCCTTGTTTTTTTCCTTGAAGAGAAGTGATCCAAATTTTATTTCAAAATGCTCTGAGGTTCAGCATGTAAAACAGCAACATTTCTGTTTTTCTTGGTGCTTCCCAGCCTTGGTCTCCACCTGTTCCCAAAGAACACAGCCTGCCTCTGTGGACTTGTGTGTGTCTGAGGAGGGGGAAACAGCACAGGAGGCAGAAATAATATTCCAGATTGTTTTAATGAAATCTGGATAAATCAATAAAAAATTCAGCTGCAATCAGGGCTGTGGGCTAATGGCTTGTTTGCTCCATTGCCTGAGGAGCCAGGATTAAAAAAAGAACTACTTGTTTTCATTTGAAATTCTATAAAAAGTAACAGACAGAATTATTGTATGTACGTTGGAAGACTGAAGCCCAAGTCATCTGCTGCTGTTTTTGTCTCTAGGCCATGCCTCATTTACTGGGACGAAATTCCTGGGGAAGTTTTTGGTCTGGTCTACAACTCTGCTTTATAAACGTGATGCCAGTTTGTACTGCACAACCAGCACCGTGTTACACTCCAGGCTCGCTTCCTCCCTCCTGTTAGCTGGTTATTAGGGAGTGCAGAGAGCATTGTGACATTTTACAGCCAGGGAAAAAAAGAAGACATTTCTTTAGCAGCTAATCTTCTCCTACCCCCTCAATTAAAAAAGAACAAAAATCACAAGAAAACACAGCCTTGGTAGGTAAATACACAGGCACTGTGACCAGAAAGACCCTGGAAATGCCTCTAAATACAATATGGGAGGGAACAAGGTTAGTTAAAAAGTGCTGGTTCACAAAGGAAAGCCAGCTGTGTTCCTCTACACAAGCAGCACCTCATGGAGAAAAAGAGAATTCATCTGTACCTCTCACTGCAGCATGATTCCAGTGTGAAAACAAAAAGGGAGAGGCAGTAGAAAAGTAGAGGGGGATTTGCAGCACGGGCTTCGATTGGGATTATGAGGAAAAGCCAGAGCTGCCGTAAACAAGTTGTGTGAAGACACAGGCAAAAGTTGGAAGACAATGCCCGAAGTTCTCCAACTCAGACGTGTTTACACTCTTTACACCTTCCACAGAAAACTGACATTTTCCTTATACACAAAGGTAACAGGGACAGGATCAAGTTCCAGGCAGGTTTTCCCACCATGCCAATGAAAACTGATTTCTGCACTGAAGAAAAAGAGCAAGAGCTGGCTGAAAGTTCTGATTCCAACACTCTAAACAGCACTCTGGATTTCTACAGGAAAAAAAATAATCCCTGGCAGGCAAACAGTGACAAAGATAGGTTCAGCATCTGTCCCCCTCCCCAGCATATAAAAATCTCAGCCCCATGCATTACAAACCCCACATTCAGTGCTTTACATCAGTGGAAAGACCAAACCGTGACAGTTTTTGCTTAATTGCTGAACTGCCTCTATGTCAAAATCCAGAAAAAGGCATGATTTTACAAACATTTTTTTCTTTCACACGCAGTTTCTAAATCCTTAAAGTAGCAGAATATAGGAAAAAAAAAAAAAATTAGGAAAAGCACCTACTCCTTAGCTTCCAGTTCCACACAGCTCCCAAAGCACTGCTAAGCATGTATGGATTTTTGACAAATACCTCTTACCTGAAAAAGAGCAATGTTCAGATTCCTTACTAGATGTTATCGTCATGACAAGTCAAACAATCTTTTTTATAGAAGGTTGGGCGGCTTTTCAATAAAGCATATGTGCAATAAAAAAAAAAAAAAAAAAAAAAAATTAAAAAATCCAGCACAAAACAAACCCCTCAGAGAGTTTCCCTTCCCTCGATGTCAGTGAAAAACAAGTTGAAATAAGCCTGAGTTGGAATTACCTGAATAAAGAAACTGGAGAGAGGGAGGGAGGAGAGGGAGGGAGGGAGAAAGAGAGGGAAAAAAAAAAAAAGAAAAAAAAGAAAAAGAGTCCGAGAGGAGACACAGTGATGTCAGCAGTGTGTGTTAAGGAAATCTACAGCTGAGCCCAGCAAACTTTATAACTGCACAGCTCTCAACACCCTGTTACGTGGTAAGCAAATACCTGCCTCGGAGGAAACTGATTTACTTCTGAAGAAGTCAGTTAATCTTTGAAGAAACTTCAGCCAGCCTGATCAAAGTCCCTGAAAGGCCTTATTTCCTAAATAAATAATGTTGTGAGTGGTTGTATAATGCTAAGAAAAGAGGAAGAAGGATTTAAAAAAAAAAAAAAAAAAAAAAAAAAGGTCAGCGTTATTGATCACCCCTTTCCTGTGGGCAAAAGGGAGATTGAAACTCCTCTGAAACAAATTCAGGTTACGGTTGTCACACACACTGAGCTGCAGCAGCTGAAATCCCTGGAGACCAGATTTCCCAAAGTGTTTATCCACAGCATTCCTTTAATTTGATGGCTTTTCCTGGCCTTGCCTGGGTGCCTTTCTACTTTTGTCTCCCAGCTCCAGGGAGCACAGGCAGGTATGATGTGAGCAGGATGAGGGCAGGTACCTCGGAGGGTTTAAAACCTGTGCACTGCCATCGGTACCGTGCTGGAATTTGATGGGATTCCCTGGGAATGCAAACAGCAGCTGGGAAAGGGAAGCTGCTGCCGCAGCACTAGAAAGGCTCATGTGATGCCCTTGAATATCCTAATGCCGAAATTCCCGGGAATTCCAAATCCCAGCAAGCTACTCCAGGACGGGATAACTCAGCATCACCTGCAGGCACATCCCTCAGTGCCCGGACCACTTCCTTCCCTTTCCCTCGGGAGAAGCAGCACATCAAACATTGGGATGAGTCCTCCACCAACCAAACAGTTCCCGCCCCAAATTCCCAGGGAACACATCAGCCAGAGCCAAATCCCTGCTAAACGGGGATCTGAATGCCATTAACAGACGCTGATAATGCCATTATATGCGACCAGAGGAAAGCAGGAGCTGGAATTCTGCTGTCAAGTGCAGCGTTCAGGCAGTGCCAGTAGGCAGCAGCTGTTTTGCATTTAAAAGGGCAACACTTAGAGTGATTTTTTTTTTTTTTTCCACTTTGTCAAAGACTGAAGAATTTCACACGACTTGGATTGTTCCCCTAATGCATGAACCTGTTGCACTGGTGTCTCTTTTTCTATATTTACTATGAGGGAGATGGCAACAGCTATAAATATATTTATATTTATACATAAAAATGCTTGTGAAGGCCTTTTTCTGCTTTCAGATGAGCTCTTCTGTTTGCAGAGCTTTGTCACAGGACGAAGCACCTACACCAGGAATTCTCTTTCACTATGCAATTAAATGATGGTCAGCTGGGATTATACACTATTAAAAATTCCCAATTAAACCTTTCCCCTTCTTTCTTCTGGGTAAAGTTTGACAAACTGCCCTTAATCAAGAATGAATAATGTGCTATTCCCCCACATCCCCCAAATCAGGATTTGTGGCAAGATGGTGACCATGAAATCCACTGTGGTGTGAGGGGCCTTTGGAAGACCATAGTACGAGGATGTGCTCTGAAAGATGCACAACAGTTCAGGTTTTAATCTTTTTACTAATGCTTTGTGGATTCTAATTCCATTCTGAAAAGCAGAGCAGCAGAGCAAAGAGTGGATTGGAGCCGTGTGGGCATTTCCCGGCTTTGTGTGCGCGATTTAAAAATGTAAATACCTTTCTTTGCACAGTTTTCCACCTTAACCAAGTGTCACTTCCTTGTGGGTTCCCACAAACTCTGGAGCTGTTCCCACACTGCTGCTGAGGTGGGCCAGAAGGAGAAGTTAATTTGTCCGTTCATACCCTCAAAAATGCATAAATTCACTCTTTTTTTCTCCAGTTTTACCTCAGTACCAGGGCTTATAAATCTCTTTCCTTGCAGCAACAACAGGTGAGTTCAAAATTGTGGGCTAGAGACATTGAAAAACAGGTCCAAACTTCTCCATTCAATAAAGCTGAACAGGAAACCCCATGGTGATAAGAGGCTCGCTCAGGGCATTTTCAGATTTTATGTTGGCTCTGGATAAAGTTAAGTAAGGAAAAGAAACAATAAAACTGCCTCCCTGGCAGAAAAGTTAGCCCTACTCATCAAATCTGCACCTGCAACTTGATCCAAAAATCAGTTATTTTACTGAAAAAGTGCTTTGGGCTTCTCATGTGGAACATGATCCAGCTCAGAGGGATGTGTGCAGAGCGAATGGGGAAAAGCCTTTCTTTGTTCTTGGGAATCCCCAAGTTATGAGTTAAAAGTTGGACATGGGATATAAAGAATTGGGCATTGTTATAAAAAACAGAGGAATGGGTCTTGCACAGAACAAGTTCAGGATGTCCTGAGCAGGCAGAGAACTGCTAAACACCTGTTTGTGCTTCTACACAACTAAATCCATGTGTAAAGCTGAGCCTTGTCTTGTGAAACACAGATAGTTGTGCTTCAGGTACTCTATCTTTTCTTCAATTGTTTGAAGACAGTCCTCTAGATTTTGTGTTTTTCCCATGTGCTTTGGAGTATTGATCCATTCATCAAACCACTCACCTGATCCTTACTGATGAAGTTCTTGATAGAAAGAATTGACAGGGTTAAAACTCATTATGGAGATTCCCACGAGATAAAGGTAAAACATTGGGCCTGAAGGTGTTGCAGGAAATGCAGTTTGTGGGATTGTAGAATGGTTTGGGTTGGAAGGGACCTTAAGGATCATCCAGTGCCACCCCTGCCAGGGCAGGGACACCTTCCACTGTCCCAAGCTGCTCCAAGCCCCAATGTCCAACCTGGCCTTGGGCACTGCCAGGGATCCAGGGGCAGCCACAGCTGCTCTGGGAATTCTATTCCGGGGCCTCAACACCCTGCCAGGAAACAATTCCTGATTCCCAATCTCCCATCCAGCCCTGCCCTCTGGCACTGGGAAGCCATTCCCTGTGTCCTGTCCCTGCAGCCCTTGGGAATTGTCTCTCTCCAGGTTTCCTGGGGCTCCTTCAGGCCCTGCAAGGCCACCCTGAGCTCAGCCCAAAGCTTCTCCTGGCCAGGCTGAACAATGCCAGCTCTGCCAGCCTTTCCTCCCAGCAGAGCTGCTCCATCCCTCTGCTCATCCTGCTGCCTCCTCTGGGCTCTCTCCAGCAGCTCCACATCTTCCCTGTGCTGGTCATGCCTGTGGGACAGGAATCTTCACACTCCAAAAAAACCAGGCACCACACTCTCCCCACTTACATGTGCTCTTAGCATGCTCAACACACATTTTCCCATCTTCTTTCTTTTGTCACATCTTTGGTGACAATGCAGCAGGAATTTACAGCCCCTCTTCCCAGCCTGCTCTGGGTTCACGCCGTGGTTTGAGTACAAGCCCTTCACAAGATGCTCTTTGCATTAAGAGAGGTTGTGGCTGACACCGCTGCTCCTGGGGGAGATTTGTGCACATGGAAAGCACATAATTGGAACAGGATTTCATTCTGCTTGATGAGCTTCACACAGAAGGGTCTGGCTGAGGAGAGCCCAGCTCTGTTCTCAATGAAGCGAGCAGTGACCTCTGTGGAAACCCTGTTACCGCAGCTTTCCAAAACTTCATCCCAAGGAGTTTGGATGTGAGGAGGCTGCAGTTGCTGAGATGTGTCTTATCTGCTCACATTAGGGAAGGTGGCTGTTCTTCATCCAGCTGGCTCAGCCCCTCAGACCCCCAGCTCCACTGCTGCCCTGTGAGGGATGGAAGGACTCTGACAGCTTCCAAATTTAAGTTTCTGCCCAGAGTTTTTGCTTCTTGATGACAGAAATACTGACACGTTGCCACCCAAGATAGCAAAATGATTTCCAGGTAGCAGAAAGCTCTGGAGGAAAAACAGCCTCCTGAGAAAAGTCACTCATTCCCAGGCACATTTGGCTGCCTTCTCCCTGGCTGTGGAAATGAGCATCTTATGGGTTTGGTTCTTGCCCAAAGATGGGGAAGATTCACAAGCAGGAATTCAAATCCAAGCTGGCTTCCCACACCAGAGTGAAAATGACAATGGGCTTCAGATCCAAGAGGGATTTTAATTTCCCTTTCCCTGCCAATCTGGTCAAAATGTCCAAAGCAGCAAAAATTCACCTCAGATTCCTGGAACTTGTCCTCGTTATCTTTGCTCTGTGATACTCTGTGGTGGGTGCATGCTCGGTTTGCCACATCACGAGCCAGCAGGATGCACGAACATCCCCATGGGAAGTTCTGCTCACATCGCTGGGAGCTTCCCAGCAGGCAAAGCTGCTTCCTGCAGCACCCCCAAGAGCAGACAACTCTCCAGTCCCCTCAGGTCATAGGTTGGATATTAGGAAAAAGTTTTTCACAGAAAGAATTATAAAGTACTGGAATGATCTGCCCAGGGAGATGGTGGAGTCACCATCCCTGGATGTGTTTAACAAAGCCTGGATGTGGCACTGGGTGCCGTGGTTTAGTCGAGGTGTTAGGGCTGGGTTGGACTCGATGATCTTGGAAGTCTCCTCCAACCTGGTGATTCTGTGTGCTCTCCATGTATTCTGTGTGTGTCACAGCTGTAACATGAGGCTGGATTTGTTGTCACAGGATTGGATCCATGCTCACAGAAGACTGTGCTCTGCAAGGCATGATGCTCAGTACTGTTCTCAGCTGCAAGCAGGATGTCTGGCCCAAGCAATGACCCAGGGTTATGGTCTAGAAGAGCTGCTCCAGGGGATGCTGGAGAGGCAGGGCTGGCAGCATCCAGCTTCCAGTGAGAGCCACTGACCACAAGAAACAGAGGCAGCTTTGCCTGGTCTGTCATTTTCCACCCCTTGACCCACGGTGGTCTCTCTCTTGGGTGTTCTGTGGTTTCTCCTCAAGTGTGAATTTCCCTAGTTAAGAGCTGCCCTGATGGCCAGGAATCCTTCTGGGAACTGCTGGAAAACCCCAGCCTCTCAACCACTGGATCCCTCCTTTTGATGTGACACAACAAGCATTCCTCAGTCCAAGAAAAACTTTCATCTTCAATTTCATTTACCTTCAGTAGCACACTTTGGAGGACAACAGTGGGAAGGGAAATCTCTCCTAATCAGATTTCAGGTTGTTTGGGTCACTAAATCTAAGTCCACTCTGCATTCTCCAGCCATGGGGTCACAATCTTTAATTCTCAAGCACATTTCTCAGCAGCGTCCACCAGGTAGATTAGGTTTTTTCCTTACCTTTAAAACTTCAGAGATATTTTAATGGAGTTTTTATTTGGAATAATTTTAGAAATAATGGTTTATTTTACTTGGAAACTTCTTTTCACAAGCACCAATAAGAGCCCTGTGAAAATACCTGTTTGGAACTTTCTTTACTGAATTTCTTTGAGCTATTTGGGACAAAAATGTGGCATTATTGCTACCAGTTTCAGGTAGCCAGACTAGATGGCCTCTCAGGAAGCAGCAGTAAAAAGGCAGAGCAGATTAAATGAGAGCCTTTGTGCATTTTTAAACGTGTCTTCCTGGAAAAACAACTTCTGGCTCGAATGAAAGGAACTGAAGTGTGTACTTTTGCCAAACTTTATCCAAGAGGATTAAGAAGTGAGCCTACAGACAACTCCTGAGGTTGACAGAGCATGGAACTCTACAGAAAGTGCACGAAAAGAGGGTAATAAAGGGAAGGGCACAGAGTTTTCAGTACAGGGTGTGTGTACAAAGACTGCCCTGAAGTTTGCTATCGCCAACAGAGATCATGGCACAAGAAGATACGGAAAGTGATCTTCCCAACACCAAGGGCAAACATTTGTCCACACGGGGCTGAAAAGGCTCAGCTTCAAGATCAAATCTTTGTAGAAAGCAGAGTTGTCATCGTCGATCTGCAGAACTCAGCTCTGAGAGGAAGTAAAATCCCATCCATGGCATGACAGAGGAAGAAAGCGATGGCTCCATGACAGGAAGGTGGACAGGGGCGCTGGCTGCACCCATTGTCACCAGGATTGCACCACAGTTTCCATCACAACCTCCTATTTTCATGTGCCATGAGCATTGCAAAATGCTGACCTTTGGGGCTGAATTTTTCCATGCTTGCTCCCTGCCCCAAAGGTGAATTCTTTCAGAAATTCTGAGCAGAATCTTTTCAGGGACCACGGCTATTATTTTTGGCTGTTGCCAGGGTGGCTTGCCCGGGGCAGATTGAATAACAACTGGTTTGTTCCTCTGAGCTACAATAAATCCCATCATCCATCATGTGAGGGAGAAAATTAAAAGCATGAAAAACAAATCAGAGCTCTCCCAATGTTAATGTTTGCAAGGACTGTTTGGGCTTGCAAATGGCAGCAGGTGAAGAAAAGAGAGATTTAACTGGGAGATACTGCCCTGACCAAGAGTATCCTTTAATGACAAATAACTTCCCAGGTATTTATATCAGGAGTTGCTTTCAGGGACAACTATTGAAAAGTGGTGTTAAATACAATCTTCAAGGTACCAGGAGAGGAGGCTGGGTCTGTTTTGTCCCTCTGAGTGTCTCTAACACGGGACAATTGCTTTTCTCAAGCAGTTAATTAAGAATTGAAGGGATGCACATTCCTAACCATTGCCGCAGGCCGGGTCAGTCAATGTCAAGGACATTAAATATTCTCCATTTCTTAAAATCAGGACACTCAAAAGAGCCTTAAAACACGGATATAGATGCTGAACTACAGCTAACCGTGGTTGAAGATGCTCTCTAGGGGCTTTAAAGACCATAGACTTTAGGATTAGGATTTAGCATTAGGAGTTGAGATGCTGAGCAGCAGTCAAAGCCACAAACAACCCCAGAACAAAACCCCACGTCTGCTATTTAGGAAATCGCAACCCAGGTGGCCTCATATACCCCCACACATTCTCCTGATTTTATCATCCACAGAAAATATGTCTGAAAGTTACTGTACAGACAGGAAAAGCCAGTCTCCCTACAGGCCCCAATAAAGACTAGAGCTGTCCAAAGGTCTCTGGGAGTACAAATGTATTTGTTTCCAGTAGGTCTGGTCTGGGAGGCTG